>NC_143207.1:3810227-4136363 GCF_051530095.1 Phoenix dactylifera
GATTGAATCAAGGGTGTTAAGGTTTGTTGGTGAGCCGAGGTTAAAACCAACGGTGTAAGGGTTTGATTGTGATCCCGAAAAAAACAATCGGGTGGTTCTAGTCGGTGAGCCTGTGAAAACCGACCGAGTTCGTTGTGATCTCGTAAAACAACAAGTTGGGTTGTGAACTTGTAAAACAACCGGCTGTAATCCGAGGGATTATAGTGAACTCCCAAGTGAGGCTTGGGGAGTGGACGTAGGAGCAAGGGCTAGCTCCGAACCACTATAAAATTGCTTGTGTTTGTGATTGTTTCATTGTCTCTTCCTTTCCCTTCATCTGCTGCATATAGCAACTAATTAATCCACTTGCAATTAAGTTTTAATTAGTTACTCACAAAATTTTTAATTGCAATAATTACTTTAAAACCCAATTCACCCTCCCTCTTGGGTTGTCTTTCTGGGCAACAAGTGGTATCAGAGCTAGAACTCTTCTACCAAAAGAGTATAAGATCAAAATGACAACCCCATTTGGATCTTCTCATATTGAGGGCCAGTCCACCCATAGACCTCCATTCTTCAATGGAACCGACTACTCATATTGGAAGGCTAGGATGAGAATATTTATCCAAGCACAAGACTATGAGATGTAGACCACCATACTTAATGGACCATACATCCCATCAATTTTTGTAGAGGGTGTTACTATACCCAAACTTGAAAAGGATTGGGATGACAATAATATAAGGAAGGCACAACTAAATGCCAAAGCAATGAATGTGCTTTATTGTGCTTTAGACCGAAATGAATTCAATAGAGTCTCTACTTGCAATTCTGCAAAAGAGATATGGGATAGACTTGAAGTGACCCACGAGGGCACAAATCAAGTAAAAGAATCTAAAATAAATATATTAGTTCATAAGTATGAATTATTTAAGATGGATTCTAATGAAACTATCACTTGTATGTTTACTAGATTTACTGACATTGTCAATGGCCTAAAAAGCCTTGGCAAAAATTATACTAACAGTGACCTTGTCAGAAAAGTTCTTCGATGTTTGCCAAGGTCATAGGAGGCCAAGGTTACGGCAATCCAAGAAGCCAAGGACTTGAACAAGCTTCCACTTGAGGAGCTTCTTGGATCCCTAATGACGCACGAGCTCACAATGAAATAACACAGCGAAGAAGAATCCTCTCATAAGAAAAAGGTAATAGCTCTCAAATCTACTTCTTCTAACAAGGATTTATCTTGCAGTAGCAGCAGTGAAGAAGAAGATCATGAGGGAGATGATGATGAGGCTCTTCTCGTGCGTAAGTTCAGAAAATTCATCAACCGAAAGAAGTCCTTTCATCAAAGGAGAGGTCCCTCAAGTTCCTATTACAAGGATAAAGGTAAGAAAAGGGAAAATGAGGGAATCAGATGCTATGAATGTAAGAAGCCGGGACACTTCAGAGCAGACTGTCCTTTGCTCAAGAAGGGCAGCAAGTATAAGAAAAAAAAAGTCCTCGTCTCCACCCTATCGGATTCTGATTCATCATCATCATCATCGGATGAGGAACAAGAGGAAAATGCCAACCTCTGTTTTATGGCAAACGAAAATGAGGTAACATCCGAAACGGATTTAGATTTTACCTTTGATGAATTGTATGATGCGTTTAATGAATTAATGGATGAATATAAGACAATAAATCTTAAGAATAAAGAGATAAAACTAACCAATCAATCTCACCTCCATAAATACGATAAATTAGTTAAGGATAAGAATTTTATAATTAAAGAAAATTTAGAACTTAAAACAAGCAAGCAAATGTTAATTCAAAAAACTAATACCTTAATTAAAGATAACGAAAAACTAACCAAGGAAATTTCTGAACTTAAAAAGGATAAACAAACTATTAAAGATAATTTCACAAAAGACTTAAACGCACTAAAAACAGAAAAACAAAAGTTGGCATAAGAACTTGAAAAATACAAACCTTTTGTAGAAAAGTTTACATATAGTTCTGAAAAATTAGAAATGATACTTAATAGTCAACGACCTGTGTTCAATAGAGCTGGTTTAGGGTATAAACCTAAAAATAAGCAAAAACTCCTTAGTAATTTCTTTGTAAAAGCAGGGAAAAGCAAAATTAAGAATATAATCTATTTTTGCTGTGGAAAAATAGGACATAAAGCTAATATGTGTGATCATAGAAAAGGAAAAGCTAAAAAAAAATTAAAAAGATTTGGGTTCCAAAAGGAACCAACATTACTAACCATGAAGGACCCAAGAAAACTTGGGTACCTAAAATTGTATGATTTCCTTGTGTAGGAGTGTCTTGCAGCCAAGGTGGACAAAAACTGTTGGTACTTGGATAGTGGCTGCTCAAGACACATGACGGGTGACAAAGACCAATTCTTCACTCTTGAGCCTAAAAAGGGAGGTGCAGTGACATTTGGAGACAATAACCAAGGTCACATCGTTGGTATAGGTAAAGTATAAATCACCTCATCAACCCTTGTTGATAATGTACGATTAGTAGATGGTCTTAAACACAACTTACTTAGCATAAGTCAATTATGTGATAAGGGTTTTGATGTTCTGTTTAAACCATCCTTATGCATCATAACTAACTCAATTGATAATAGCTTAGTATTTAAAGGAATAAGACGTGGAAATATCTATGTAGTAGATCTAGATGATCTTGCTAAAAACAGTCCTTGCTTAGTTGCTAGTGATACTAAGGCTAATGATGTAAGTTGGTTATGGCACCGTAAATTAGGACATGCAAGTATGGATACAATATCTAAGTTAGTTAAAAGAAATTCTGTAATAGGTTTGCCAAAACTAAAATTTGAGAAAAATAAAATCTGTGAAGCTTGTCAATATGGCAAACAATCAAGAAACTCCTTTAAATCCATAAATTGTGTCTCTACCTCTAGACCTCTTGAACTACTACACATGGATCTATTTGGACCAACTAGAACCACAAGTCTAGGTGGAAACAAATATGGTCTTGTTATTGTAGATGATTTTTCTAGATATACTTGGGTCATGTTCTTAGCTCATAAAGATCAAGCATTTTCTGTATTTAAGAAATTTAATAAGGAAATAACTAATGCTAGAGATGCTTCAGTCATAGCTATTAGAAGTGACCATGGAACGGAATTTGAAAATCATCTATTTAATGAATTTTGTAGTAAAAAGGGGATAACTCATAATTTTTCTGCACCTAGGACACCACAACAAAATGGAGTTGTAGAAAGAAAAAATAGAACCCTAGAGAAAATGGCTAGAACTATGCTATGTGAAAGTAACCTCCCTAAGTATTTTTGGGGAGAAGCCATTAATACATCATGTCATATATTAAATAGAGTTTTATTGAGACCCATCATAAAGAAAACACCTTATGAACTTTGGAAAAATAGAAAGCCCAAAGTAAACTATTTTCATGTTTTTGGATGTAGGTGTTTCATTCATAATAATGGCAAGGATAACTTAGGTAAATTTGATTCTAAATCTGATGAAGGTATCCTTTTGGGATATTTTACATCAAGTAAAGCATATAGAGTATTTAACAAAAGAAATCTTGTTATCGAAGAGTCTATACATGTTGTTTTTGATGATACTAATGACATCTCTTCTAGCAAGAGAGTTGTTCCTGATGATGATGCAGAAATTCTTGAAAAAAAGATTGATGAGATGACATTACAAGAAGATGAACAAAAACTAATTGGAAATGCATCAACAAGCCAAGAGGCAATTGTGGATCATGGGCTGACTAAGGCTTGGAGGTATGCTCATGGGCATCCTAAGAAATTAATTTTAGATGATCCATCTCAACTTGTTAGGACTAGAGCATCTCTTAGGAACTTAAATAATCATCTAGCATTTGTCTCACACTTTGAACCTAAACACATAGAAGAAGCTGAAAAGGATGTAAATTGGATAAATGCAATGCAAGAAGAACTAAACCAATTTACTAGAAACAAGGTATGGAACCTAGTTGAACGACCCTCTGAATATTCAATAATAGGAACCAAATGGATATATAAAAATAAACTTGACGAAAATGAAATCGTGATTAGGAACAAGGCTAGACTAGTAGCAAAGGGGTATAATCAAGAAGAAGGTATAGACTTTGATGAAACCTTTGCTCCTGTAGCTAGACTTGAGGCAATTAGATTGTTACTAGCATTTGCATGCTCTAAAGATTTCAAATTATTTCAAATGGATGTAAAAAGTGCCTTTTTGAATGGGTATATTAATGAGGAGGTGTATGTAGAACAACCTCCTGGTTTTGAAAATCATCAATACCCCAATCATGTGTATAAATTAAACAAAGCACTTTATGATTTGAAACAAGCACCTAGAGCATGGTATGAAAGATTTAGCAAATTTCTGTTAGATCATGAATTCTCTAGAGGGAACGTTGATACAATATTGTTTTTAAAAAGAAAAAACAAAGATATGTTAGTAGTTCAGATTTATGTAGATGATATTATTTTCGGTGCTACTAACAATCGCCTCTGCGAAGAATTTGCTGACCTAATGCAGAGTGAATTTGAAATGAGCATGATGGGAGAGCTGAACTATTTTCTCGGGCTCCAAATCAAACAATCTGAAGAAGGGATCTTCATCAATCAAGCTAAATACATCAAGGAGATGCTTAAGAAGTTTGATATGGAAGGAAACAAGTCAATCAGCACACCCATGAGTTCATCATGCAAACTAGACCAAAATAAATCAGGTAACTCAGTAGATCAAAAGATGTATAGAGGTATGATAGGATCTTTATTATATCTCACTGCAAGTAGACCTGATATCATGTTTAGTGTATGCATGTGTGCTAGATATCAATCATTAATCCTAAGGAATCATATTTAATTGCAGTTAAGAGAATCTTTAAATACCTAATAGGAACAAAAAATATAGGTTTATGGTACTCTAAAGAAGAAAATTTAGAACAAAAAAATTGCAGTTAAACTTAATAGGGTATACAGATTCAGATTTTGCTGGTTGTAAACTTGATAGAAAAAGCACCAGCGGGTCATGTCAATTCTTAGGAGAAAATTTAATCTCTTGGTTTAGCAAGAAACAAAACTCGGTTGCACTATCTACGGCGAAAGCCGAATATGTTGCTGCCGGAAGTTGTTGTGCTCAAATCTTGTGGATTAAACAACAACTTGAAGATTATGGCATTAAACAAGATAAAATTCTCATTAATTGTGATAATACAAGTGCCATTAATCTAACTAAAAATCTAATTCAGCACTCAAGAACTAAACATATTGAGATTAGACATCACTTCATAAGAGATCATGTACTGAATGGTGATGTGACACTTCAATTTGTATGTACTGATGATCAACTTGCTGATATCTTCACAAAACTCCTGAGTGAGGATCGATTTTGCATACTTAGAAGAGGGTTATGAGTGATTGATCCATTCTCGTGATACTCTCCTCTAGTTCATAGATTTTGAGGATTAGTCTTTGGTAAACATTGGACTTCTTATCTATGATCATCAATTCAGCTCCTAAATCATGGATAAGTCCATAACTATCTCTTTTGGCACGAAAATAACATGATTTTTGGGTGCGTGCCAGAGCTCGAGTCGACTCGATACATTTTAGAGTCGGCTCATGGGGGAGTCGACTCGCGCATATTTCGGAGTCGACTCGAGGTCGATGGTATCATGGGGGAGTCGACTCGCGCATATTTTGGAGTCGACTCGAGGTCGAGTCGACTCGCGACTTACTGGAGTCGACTCGAGGTCGGAAATCCGATGTTTTAACCCTAATCGAAATGTTCAATCGACACTTCTATTCACAGCCGACACTGTTTCAAAACCCTAGAGCCGTCTCCGACCTCGTCTCCGACCCGTTCTAGGTCTTTTCCGTCGAGCTTTCCTCCTAGTTTCCGTGTCCTTCCCCGTCGTTAGGTCAAAAATGCCTAGGAAAGCGGTTGTCCCGAGCCGGAAGAGACCCATCTCTGCGAGCGGGGCCGAGCGACGGTCAAAGGCTCGGAATGAACCCGTGAGGCCACCACCTCCGGTTTCTTCCCCGCCTAGGCCGGTTCCCTCGCGTCCGTGCGCCGGGAAGGCGGTCTCCACCGGGAGGAAAGTCGATTTTGACTTCCTCTCCCGGGAAGGCTTCACCCTAGGGCATCGTCTTAGGGCACAAGGGCTAGAGTTTTTCTGTTCTTTAGACCTTCCAACTTACCCGGGGTTAGTTAGGGAGTTTTATGGGACTGTAGCCCGGGGTAGTGGTGGTATCCAGGGAACCGTAGCAGGTGTCTCCATATTCATCTCGGAGGACTTCATTTCTCAAGTCCTTCATCTTTCCCAAGAAGGGATCTTTCCCACTCACCCTCTAGATAGGACTGAGGCCATTACAGCAGTCTTAGGGAGTCCTCCACAGTCCCCCATAGAGGAGGTGTTCGCAAATCAGCTGTCGGCTGAAATGCGGCTTCTCCTTAGTGTCATTTCTAGGACTCTCTTCCTAAAGACTGGGAGGTTTGACTTTATCTCAGAGAGGGACCTAGCCCTGATGTACCATATCCTCCAAGACACTCCTATCAACTTCCCCAAGCTTATCTACAAGTACCTCTGTGAGCCTCTAGATAAACCTAGGCTCAGTCTTCCCTATGGCATGCTGTTCACCTTGATATTAGGGAGTTAGAGGTCCCCATTCCTGAGGGGGAACCCTCTCGCTCACTGCGTCACACAGATCGCATGGATGAGGGGACTCTTCATAGGATGAGATTTCATAGGGTAGAGGGAGTCTGGGTACGGAAACCATCCACTTCTTTTGACCCTACCACTCATCACTCTCCTACCTCTGATCATGACCAGGACCACCATCCTTCTACCTCTGGTCCTGCACATACAGAGCCCTCCACCTCCACTGCCCCATTCACTCAGCAGCAGCCACTGGAGGTCCGCATATCTTCTGAGCAGCTTCGGGAGTTGCGGTAGGAGATCGTGAGGGATCTGCGAGATGATCTGCTGAGGGAGCTCCGAGGTCCTCAGAGTACTCCCTCCACCGAGCTAGTACCCTCCTTAGCAGCCGTGACAGAGATGGTTGCAAATCTGAAGGAGGAGATCTTCAACATTCGAAGCCTAGTTCAAGGTCAATACTGGAACATAAGTGACGTCAAGGACGACACAAGGGAGATGCGAGATAGCATCAAACATGAACTAGGCAATCAGAGTCAGAGTGCTGAGAGACTAGCCAATGCACTGATCTTCAAACTCGACACCCTCCAAGAAAGTGTGAACAACATATCGAGGATTCAGTCTAGAACCACCTCGGAGATACTCGAATAACTGAGGAACATAAATGAGGGGTTAAGCATGGTCATCCAACACACTAGACTGAGCAAGGGAGCCACATCCTCCACCACAAAGAAACCCTAGTATCTTTTGTTCTTTTTTACTTTATGATGTACAGTCCCTTGAGGACTCACTTGATATGTAATCATACTTGTACTCAATTTTGGATAAATACAATGAGTAGAAATTCTTTGCAAAAATTGTGCATTCTTGAGTTCTTGTATTTTACTGTGCTTTCTGCCTTTTTGCTATGATGACAAAAATGGGAAGAAAATATATTGAATTGAAATGTAAAGGGAATCAATAAAAAGAAGACTTTTAAAGCACAAGGTAATTTGTTCTAAGTGGATTCGATATCTCGAGGCTCATTATCTCTCTATTGGGGCTCCTAAAGGAGTAATCTTCAGAATCTATTCAAGGGATATTCAGAGATTAGTTGAATCATACTCAAGAACAAATTGGCAGATTTTTCCTCTAAAACCAAAAATATAAGCTCAAAAGCTTCAATACACTAAAAGAAAATTCAGAGAATCTAAACAAAATTGAATGCATGTGTTGAGGGAGAGAATCTGGAATCTTAAGAAAGCAAATTCATTAAATATATATAAACCAAACAATTGATTGCATGACATGAAGGCTTATATAATTCCAAATGAAAGGGGGAGCTTTAACTTCAGAATTTACTGTTTCACACCTTTCAATTTTGGATAAATTAAATGACTAGATACTTGAATTCATTTCAAAACTTTATTATAAATCTCCTTTTGGTTGAGCAATTCACTTTACAAATACTCAATGTTTTGTCATCATCAAAAAGGGGGAGATTGTGGAGTGATTGATTATAATGCTATTTGATTTTGATGAGCTCAAAGCATTTGAGTATATCTTATGTTATACTAATGAATTCAATCTAGTGTTTTAGTCAAATATTTGTGAATTTATGTTTAAGTGTCTCTAGCTTTGGTTCAATACACTTTGGCTAAGTGTAGAAATCAATTTGAACTAAAGTCTGAATCTCGAGTCGACTCCGGAAGATTACGAGTCGACTCCAAGCGTATCAGAAGCACTGACACAAGCTCGAGTCGACTCCGGCACATTACGAGTCGACTCCGACTGAAAACAGACAGCCGAATAGAAAGATAAATCTCAGATCCTGTCACCGAGTCGACTCCTGAAGAATTAGAGTCTACTCCGATGCTTGCCGAGTCGACTCCAGCAAAGTACGAGTCGACTCCATGGAGTAACAGACAAAGACAGAGAAGCCATTTTGGACTCTGAGAGCCGAGTCGACTCCCGAAGAACTCGAGTCGACTCCGACGGTTGGCAGGTCGACTCCTAAGGAAGCAAGAGTCGACTCTCAGAGAAATGCAAGGCTGAAAGTCAGAGAGCCAACTTCGGTGTCTGAGAGCCGAGTCGACTCCCGCAAAGTCCGAGTCGACTCCAAGGCAGTTCAACTCCAAAGACAGAAGACCGGTATTTCGTGTCTGAGAGCCGAGTCGACTCCCGCAAAGTCCGAGTCGACTCCGAGGCAGTTCAACTTCAAAGACAGAAGATCGGTATTTCGGTGTCTGAGAGCCGAGTCGACTCCCACAAAGTCCGAGTCGACTCCGAGACAGTTCAAGTTCAAAGACAGAAGACCTGTCTTTCGGGCTCTGAGAGTCGAGTCGACTCCAAGAAAATCCGAGTCGACTCGAGGAAGCAAAACCGAGAGGACGAGTTTTGGAATCCTGAAGATCGAGTCGTCTCCAGAAGGAAAAGTCATCTCCGGACAATTGGCGAGTCGACTCCAGGTTCAGCCGAGTCGACTCCAGAACGGGACGACACTTTATTTCGAATTTTGAATAGTGGCCGAGTCGTCTCCAGTGCAGCATGAGTCGACTCCAGCAACACTCGAGTCGACTCCTGATCGAGCGAGTCGACTCCGATCCCAACGGACATTTTGTCAGGAGTTGCAGAACGGCCTTCAATCTGTGTCTAACAGCTATTTTTCTTTGGGAATGGCTTAAATAGCCTGAGTGAACAGTAATAGAGTAAGAAAGAGAGACTCCATTCAAAGCAAAAGGGATTTCCACCAACTAAAGCCTCTCTAGAGTGATTACAATAAAAAGAAGGAAGAAGTGCATTGAAGTCTACTCTCCAACTGTCTTCCTCACATTCAAGGCTCTCCTCCTGACAGCAAGTCTACATCAAATTCAAGAGGAGTCAAAGAGTTTGAAAAGCCCCTTCCCCCATCTCCAAAATCAATTTGAGGGCTTCTTACTCTTCCCTGCTTATATTATTTAAATACGCTTATTGAGAAGCTTCCTTTTTTATTTATTTCAACCTATTTGTTTCTTACTTGATTCAATCAGGGGATTGAATCAAGGGTGTTAAGGTTTGTTGGTGAGCCGAGGTTAAAACCAACGATGTAAGGGTTCGATTGTGATCTCGAAAAAACAATCGGGTGGTTCTAGTCGGTGAGCCTATGAAAACCGACCGAGTTCGTTGTGATCTCGTAAAACAACAAGTTGGGTTGTAAACTTGTAAAACAACCGGCTGTAATCCGAGGGATTATAGTGAACTCCCAAGTGAGGCTTGGAGAGTGGACGTAGGAGCAAGGGTTAGCTCCGAACCACTATAAAATTGCTTCTGTTTGTGATTGTTTCATTGTCTCTTCTTTTTCCTTCATCCGCTGCATATAGCAACTAATTAATCCACTTGCAATTAAGTTTTAATTAGTTACTCACAAAGTTTTTAATTGCAATAATTACTTTAAAACCCAATTCACCCCCCCCCCTCTTGGGTTGTCTTTCTGGGCAACAATGGTTACTCCATCAAAATGATTCACTCTGATAATGCATCTAAATTTTTTCCAATCAAATAAAACACTTTCTTAATGACCATGGCATCTGCACCAACACAATTGTATAGCAATGCCATGGCAAAACGAGGCCATTGAACGCAAATATCGACGCTTACTTGGTGTTGCACGTGCCCTTCACTTTCAAGTGGGTCTTTCCTTCCTCTTTTTAGGTCGATTTCATTCTTACAGCTACTTCCCTAATTAACCGTTTTCCTATGCTCTTTGAAATACTTCATAATCATCCACCTTCTTATGACCATAATCAAGAATAGTTGATATGTTGATAAAGTAACTTGACAGTCTTATTCAAAATTAAGACGTTGATTTTCGTTTATGAGAGAGAGAAGTTTGATTGACATCATCTATAAAAAGAATTAAGTCTTGAGGTATTAAACCTTATTCTTCTAATAAGATCTAATGACGAAGTTATGTTGATAAGTAGAATTATTGAAAATTGAGGATGAGTATAGAACTACACATCTCTAACTTTTTTAAAGCACAAGAAAAGAAAATTTTGTGGACGAAGTTGTTTTTAGGAGGGGAGAAATGTGAGACCCTGGACTGAGCTCGGTCTACTTGACTAGCCCAATCACCTTAGCCCAACAAGAAAGGAAAAAAAACTGGCATGTGCCGCACAGGTGCCTGGAGAGGAAGAATCCCGATGGGAGTCTTCTTCCTTCGTGAGATGGTTGAACAGAATCTGATTGTGGGTCAGACTGGTCGTGGCAGAGCTTTATTTAAGCTCCTCCCCACCCTCCCTATTTTCCCCACCAAAGGTCCAACCTCGATTGGACTTCTTTGCCGGAGATTTTAGCATCTTTCCTCTCCGAGCACAGATTATTGTTCGTGGCGCTGCCGCTGCCATTCACCGCCGGAAGACTAGATAAGAACTGAAAATCCCTGGATAACTCTCCTCTCCCTCTTTGGCGACCTTTGGAGGCTTGTTTTTGGCCGGTGATCGCTAGAATTTGGTCAAAAAGGGCAATGCCTGTTTTCCTCTATTTAAGCAGACTAACCCATTTCTTTCTTGATTTTGGCTGTTTCGACCACTGGTGCTCGTCGTCGGGCTCTTCCCCCAATCCCCCGCAGTGGCAAGAGACCATGGCCAGAGCTTCAGCCATTGGGATGCATGATTTTCGAGGTTAAATGGGATCAGAACTCTTGTTTTGAGTGGGTTTGGGGTTGCCAGTCGGAACTCTTGTTTTGAGTGGGTTTGGGGTTGCCAATCGCCAGTCGCCACCAGTCGCCAGCTGCTTGTTGGCCGACCATGGGTCCCTAACCCTAGGCGTCATCCACAGCCACCCTCTTCCTCTCCTTTCTTCTTTCCTTATCTAGACAGAGACCTTGTTCTCTCTTCCTCTCTCCTTTCTCTCTCTTCCCCATTTTCTCTATCTTCTTCTCTCTTATTTCTCTCTCTTGATTCATGGCCAGACATGTTGAATGATCAAGGTTGACCCGTGACCCCTGATTGAATCCAGATTGAGATTCTCTCTCTTCTCTATCCTTTCTCTCTCTACTTGAACTTTCTCTCTCTATTCTCTCTATATATACTTCTCTTCGTGATTTTGGGTCAACCCTGGTGAAGATCCTGATTCAAGATCGTTGGGCGGCATGTCAGCCCCACCCTAGCTCTTGGCAAATGTTGTTAGATTTGATTGCCCCCATCTTTGTTGAATTATATGTGCCCTACTCCAAGCATGATTCGATAAATTTTACTTTGATCGACCCGACTGGGGTGTCAGGCACTCTTGCTTAGTTAGCCTTGTGAAGGTATTGGAATTTAGAATTTTTATTTTAATAAAATTCTAATAAAAATATAATTTTAGAATATTAGGCTTGGAGAAGAATTATATTTATTAGTTGGATCGCATTTGCAAGATAAGTAGTGATCTGCCTTTTTTAGATTCTTTATTTAGATAATATTATTTTTATATTGAATAAATCGTTAATGAATTTATATGTGATCTATTAATTTTATGAGATGGTGATTTGAATGAAAAATAGATATGCAAATTGGAGTAATATTTTTGGACTGTTGTTATATTTATTGTTCTTGCATTTTATATGTATATTTTTATCAGATTATGATATATCTATTATTTTATAGAAAAAATTTTGATGTGCATTAGATTTGGAACTCTCAGCCTGACTATGTTCTAAATTCTGCTAACGGGAGGTTATGCATTGGCACTTTGATTCTGGCCTTACAATAGGGGTATTTTGGCCGACTTTGCAGGATATAAGTACGATATTCTAGCCCACTCTGTAAGATATAAGTAAGGTATTCCGGCTCACTCCGTAGAGTTTAAGTACGATTCTATTTCTGGCCTAGCCACAGGACATAAGTGTGGCCATAGTCAAAGGATGTTGAGTTAAATGTGATTTGTTTCTAATCAAATTTATGATTATGTATACGAATAATTGAAAAATATAGATTTTTAATGGATTTGTATTTTGAAACAGAATTGAGTATATCTTTATACTGATTCATTATAATTTGGATTTATATTTTATTATATAAATTGTTTAGTTAAGGTATTCATTACTTATTGGGCTGTTTAACTCATCATATGATTTCTTACTATTTTTACAATATGAGAGAGCGACTAGAAGAACTATGGCATAAGTTATCTTACATTAAAGTTTATTTAAATTGATGTATTATGTTAGACTAATGTTAGAATTGTGGGATATTCTAAGTCGAGTTAGTTAATGAAATAAAGATTGCATAATAGTAGTTTAAATTGTTCCGTTGTATATGAGTGTGCAACCCTCGGCTCGCAATCTCGGGTTAGGGGCACGACAAGTTGTGGCTGAAAATTAATGGAATATGCTATTCTTATTCATAATATTGATATTCAGTACCATTGTGGAGTTATTTTTACAATTATTTGAAAGTCAATGTCATTGTTAGATCATTCTTCTTTTCCTTATATAAAATTAGCTGTAAAGCATCAATATTGGTCACCTTTTATTTTTAAGCTAATGTAAATATATTTGTGGATGATAAATCAAACCTATAGAAAACAGATATGCACTTAACATTGAGCATATATCGTTTGAATTTTTCAAAAAAGTAAAAGCAATTGGCTGTAAGGGACCAAAAAGTCTAGAAAGTAGTTTTTTTCCTAGATATAAAAGAATCTTTTGGGTCCTTAAGAAAATGTCCAAAGAGAAGCAAGAGAAAATTTGTGGGCATTGTATAAACTTGACTTGTTAAATCCTAGCTTAAATCATCAAGATTCTGAATTGAGATCAATATAATCAGTTTTTTTTGTACTTCATATGTTGTAGGTTGGATATTTGTACACGGAACTTGATTTATGGTAATTATGATATCAATTTTCATATATTTAGGTATTTCTTTGTTAGCATGCTATACCACAATAGGTATTTACATTATTAAGTATTCAGGAATTAGGTAACTATCAAACTGTTATTTCTCAATGTTTCACTTGTTTTCTTTTTTTTTTTCTTTATCGTTCTTCATATCTTCAGGCTTTTAGTACACAGAAATCTCAAATATGATGATAACAAGCAATATGATATTTCATACAAGCAATGCGGGGTAGCTGGGAGAGCCTTTGGATCTTTCAAATTTACCTTGAGTGGATAACGATTTTTTCTCCGAAGACATTATTATGTGATAACTATATGGAAAATTTTGGACAGATAACTTCGTTGAAAAGATAATATTTAGTTACCTAATTGCCTCTCCGATATCATTCCTAAATGATCCTATCTTGTCTTAAACTCTCTCTATCTCTTTCTTTGAGAAAGAAGAAGCCTTCCTTTTGATTATGCCTATTTACACGCCATCTCAACAACATAGCTAGAGACCATAAGCAAGTACCATATGGACAAAGTTAGATGAAGTAAAGATAGATGAAAATCAATAACTTTTGTTGAGATGGATAAAGTTCAGCTACAATGCAAACCAAAGATATTGAATCCAGCCATAAAACTAATAAGCAGGTTAACATATCAAGTCTTAGCTATAATCAATCACAATACAGTGCATATGAAGTCTGATGGCTGACAGGAGTAAATCGAGGGAACGGAATTGGTCTTCAAGATATTTCTAAATGCTAAAGACCACACCATAGACCAAATAAGGAGAGGGCCAACACGAAAATGCTGGATAAACTAAGACCGATAAGATATAATTATCAATCAATAGTTGGTACGGAGTAACCATACTAATGAACATGTTATAGTGGAAAGATTACTAGCATCAATTTTAGAACTATTAGAAGTGGAGGCCAAACATTGGTAGTCACTACCAATGTACATAATTCTTATATTGAGTGTAAATAAGTGGAATTGTAATCTATAAAATCTTTCAACAATCCAACATATCAATGCATTTAATGTTATCTTAGTTTACTCGTAGCTTTCTAACTTAATAGTGGTGTTGACTTAGATTCCTACTACCATAACTTAGGATATATCTCTACCCCTATCTATATCCATCTCCTTCAAAAAATAGGGCTATGATGATGGCAAAAGTTCTTGAAGGTAAGGTACATGGATACACACCATTCTCGTGTCCTTCCTTCAATCACCATCTTTCCGATTGCTTTAATATCGATGGCATACCCATGCACCTATCTATCCTGCTATTTAACTTATCACTACCCTTTTCTTGGCACACCCGAACAGGACAAAAGGGTGACAATGAACTTGGTATGCCTGAATTGGCCCAGAAGAAAAGAGTATGAATAAGATCTTTAGCATACTCGATGTGATGCTGCGTAACAGCCATTATGGCATTATAGACAAAAATCAAGGAAGCAACTACAGAAAATACTTCAGAAGGATCTCTAGGCTTAATGTGGACAACTATGGCCGCTATAAGTAAAGCTAGACAAGGTCCAGGAGTGAGATCCGCTAAGTCGGAAAGCCGCGTCGCAAGCCAAACTTTTGAAGGCTATAACTTGGTCATATGACATCTAATTGAGGCAATTCTTTTTTAATCGGATAGTTTTTTGAGATCTATGATATGATGTCACACCCTTATATGCAAATTTCATCTTTCGGGGCTTGAAATGAGCCAATCAAATCAATAATTTTCTTTTCAAATAAGACTTTGACCGGACATAGCTCTCCATTTGAGAAGAATTAGATAGAACAATGAAAGAAAAAAGTTAATGTAAAAGTTGAGATCTACTTCCTAAAAAAAAATTAACTTTTTCTAGTTTATTTCTATTAGTGAAGTCTATTGTAGAAAAAAAAGTCCTATTAGAATAAAAAGAGAAGTCAGGCCTGAATTACGTAAGGGTGGACCTGATAGTCAAATTTAAAGACCACGCAATAGCACGTATCTAGTAGGATAGTGATTACGGATATCGATCCACAAGAATTGGGGTATAGTTGTTTTCTTAAAAATAAAAATATTTAAAAGGATGAATTTGTGAAGACTATTAAACTAAGCAATTTAATAAAAGAAAATGCAATTAAAAGGATATCAGTTTAAGAAAACCTAGGGCAAGTAATTAACCATTAACATCGGAACAAGGGTTATTTATAATTTATTTCGTTCTTGGATTAACATGCAAATTGGCTACAAGCCTAATAAGCATTCGAATAAAATTTCACAAAAGTATTTTAGGCATAGTCCATCTTTAGTTAGCATGAAATGTCTACCCTAATCTAAGGTGGTAGCACATCGCATCTTCCTTAAGCATTAACTATCTTATTTTTACTTCAATGATCATGAATAACAGTTGTACGAACATCATACTTAAAATCACAGAAATTAAATATGATTCAAAAGAAGATATCCATTAGAAACAATAAGTTCATACAACCCCAAGAATATAAAATAAAATATAAAATCCGTGTCCCTTTGTTAGGGTTGCATCCAGCCCTAGTGGAGAATTTAAGCTTCCATGCAGTGGTGGACGGCAGCAGCAGCACAGCAGCAGGCTTCCATCACTATTGGCTTCCTCTCCGGCTCGTCTCCTCTTCCAATAAAATACTCTGTCTCCTATGGACTCCTTCGAATGATGGATGGGATCAGCCTTGGTGGGGAAGAATGAATACCTCCCCTCCGAAGAGATGCTCCCTAAGAATGAATGCCTCCTCCTTTTATAGCTTCACCAACCCCTCTATTTCCCCTGGATAGGATCTTCCGAGTGGGAAAATAAGGTCAAGGAACGGCTGGATTTGGTGGGATAAGGATGGGAGCTGAACAGGGGAGTTGATCTTGGATGACCGAGGAGGAAGTTTGGATTCGGTTGGCAGTTGATGGGAAGACTAGGCTTTGTTTGGATTCGTGATGAGCATGGGATACGGGACTGACTCGAAACAGGGGTTGTGTTTGGGAGAGCTGTGAGCAGGGACGTTGGGATTGAATGGATCCAGAGTTTGGTTGGCGATGAAGACGGGATGCTACACGTAACAGGGGAGCTGGAATCAAGCCGGAAGAGGAGGATGCTGGGAGATGGAATTCGCTTCGTGGGATATTGAGAAGGATGCGGATGAGATCCTGAGGTTTTCTGGGAGATGGCTGGTTGTAAACAGGATTAGATTTGGAAGTGATCCTTTGATGCTCACAGGATGGGAAGGTGATAAGGATGCTGGGACGTGATCCACGGATGGCCGAACGTGGGATGCTTGGATTGGTTTGAGTCAATCTGGCATGCCGGCTGGGAGTGGTTCCGAAACAGGGGATGTTGATGGTTGTTGGGAACAGAACTGGGAGCTGATCCCTTGAATCACGGATGATTAGGGAGGATATGGCTGGATCGATGAAGACTTGGGTTCTGTTCGCTGAAGCAGATGGGATGAAGGCGGGATGAGCTGGGGGATGGGATTTGGGTTTATCCCGTGAAGATGGAGGCTCTGATCCGTGAAGCTCGGGATGCTGTCATGGATCTGGATGGTCATCACGAATGAGATCAAGCTTGGGCGGACGGGATGTAGATGCTGGTGAGGTGAAGGAAGATTTGATCTGTGGTTGTGTTCCTTGTTCCAAAGGGGTACACGGCTTCGTTCTTTGCGGATGGAAGCTTCTGTTCTTCGGACATGGATGGGAGGACGTGGAACAGGGAATATTGGGAATGGCTGAAGACGCGTGGAAGATAAGTAAGATGAGAAAGATGCGGGAGGAGAGAACATGCACGAGATATAAAGCAGGGGAATTAATTCATAGATGAAGATGATATGGATGATGGAATGACTTGAATGGCTGATTTCAACCGAGATGAAGACTATTCTACGGATGTGATACGGGCTCAAATAGTGCAACGTGGGAGGTTTTAGGAAAGAAGGTTGAAATATAAACGAAAGGTTGAACTCGATTGGATGTGAAAGAAACAGATGAGTTAGACTGAATCGGAAATCTGAGAGGGTCCGATTCACGGGGTGCATGCGATTCAGGTTCAGTGATCATCCCAAATAAGTTAAACTCGACCTGCATAGATTAGATTCGATCAATAAAAATAATCAAACTTGAATTATTTCTAATTAAAATGCAATGATGAAGGTAACACAAATTTTTAGTTGAATTTACAAAATATATGAATTAAAATAATGATAAGTGCTATGAATAAGATATTAATTTATGCATTATTTAGCACTTATCACACCCCCCAACCTACATTTTGCTAGTCCTCGAGCAAAATATAAAAAAAAACTAACTCACTTTCGCAGGAATCGCGATTGCATTTACCATATGCAATAAGGCTTTAAACCCCTAGGTGGCCCTAGTGGACGAGTTTTGTCTCGTGAGGGTTTCCGGCTTAGATACCCACAAACTGGTGTCTTTACCCAATAGAATTTATTTTATCGTTTCCTAAAATCTAATTTCAAATGCATAAGTGCCAATAATTTCAAAAATACACAAAGTTTTAATTACTAAGTCAGCCCAAATTCTAGGTCAGTATGCAACTTAAGTTGAAGTCATTAAATTTCTGTTAGAGAGTTGTAAGGCTAATTTATACTTGGGTGCTCGGTGATGTCTGGACCATACACAAGCTAAGGCTTTAGATTCTCCAAAATACTGCTAAAACTAGTAGTTTCCAAGAATTGGTCAGGTAAGACCTAATCACTGATTCAAAATCATCCTACTTTGCAGGATTTCGAGAGTTATGGATGTTTACTTTAATACCTCATGGGCTTTATCTGTAATATTCCAGTTTACTCGAATTTTTACAACGATGGCTTTCACACTATCGTCTTTTTCAAGGTCAATATTATTTTCTCTTTTTTTATTTTTTTTTATTTTTTTATTATTTTTTTATTTTATATTTATTACGCACTTTTACTCTTGTAATGATTCCTCCATGTAACGAGCATTCAGTCAACACTCCCACACCAGATGGCATAAGGTGTTAGGCATCAAGACTCCCCTACGGACCTATGCTCAGATTCATCATTGCAAGCCCGCTGACCTTTGACAATAGGTAGCCCTTTTCGATGTACCTGACTAAATTCACTTCTTTTTTTTTTAATAGCAAATTAGATAGGTATGATTCATCAGGACTCAAGGTTGCTACCAGACTTAACAACATCATGTTAAACCT
Source organism: Phoenix dactylifera (assembly GCF_051530095.1). Classification (NCBI taxonomy): domain Eukaryota; kingdom Viridiplantae; phylum Streptophyta; class Magnoliopsida; order Arecales; family Arecaceae; genus Phoenix; species Phoenix dactylifera. The sequence continues at coordinate 3,828,891 of NC_143207.1, forward strand.
AACCCTTAGAAGTGCAGGCCATACGTGTTGTGAAATTTCAAAGTAAAAATTATCTTACAACTCGCTAAAAGAATTTTTAATGAAAAGAACTCAAATTGACTTATTCCTGACTAATCATTGGGCTTTTTAGATTTTATATACTTTGTGTGATTATCATTTCAGCACTAAGGCATAGAAATTAGGTTTTTTTTTTGAAATTCACTTTTTTTTTTGAAATTCACTTTTTTTTTGAAATTCACTTAAAAATGTGAAAATGCGAAAAATTCTTTCAAAAATTTGAATCCTATACCCCCCAACCTAGATCAGACATTGTCCTCAATGTTTTTTTTTGAATATTATATTATTATTTTTATTGTTTTATATATTTTTTATTTTGGACGAAAATATGATGCATATGGAGGATAGAAGCATTTTACCGTAGTTGCATCAATAATATGAGGGATCCTGTTAAGAAAATAAAAAAAATGCGACAAAAAAATATGCAAAAATAACCTACGAGAATTGGGTTGCCTCCCAACAAGCGTAAGTTTAACGTCTTCAGCCAGACGCAGTGCATCCTTATCAAATCATACCGGGTTCATGCCGCATTCTCCAAGGAAGAAAATTTGTGGAAGACTGATTGTCGGGCAAGGAGTTGACGGCTTCTATGGCCTTGTCTATATCAAAGTCAAAATAGGCCAAGTATGTTTTCAGAGGTTTATCTGCCAAAATATAGGGAAGGGTTTCTTCTACAAGATCGTCCATTTTGTCTATTAGGAAGCACTCAACTTTCTTTGCAGGTTGATCAGAGGCACGAAATATATTTAACCTGACCTTCATATTTCCAAAAGATATATTCATCACCCCAGTTCTACAATTTATACTCGCATTGGCTGTAGCTAGAAAGGGACGACCAAGAATCATAGGGATCTATTTTTTAAAGTTCGGCACCGGTTCCATATCAAGGACGATAAAATCGACTGGAAAATAGAATTTGTCTACCTTGACTAGGCCGTCTTCAATTGTTCCTCGTGGTATTTTAACAGATCGATCAGCCAATTGCAGGGACACCGAAGTTGGTTTTAACTCACCTAACCCAAGTTTCTCATAAACTGAGTAAGGTAAAAGGTTGACACTTGCCCTAAGATCTAAGAGTGCTCGATCAATGAAATTATTTCCTAAGACACAGGAGATGGTGGGAGCACCAGGATCTTTAAATTTCGGAGGGATGTTGTGTTGGAGAATAGAACTCACTTGCTCAGTTAGGAAGATCTTTTTAGGCACATGTGTTCTAGATTTTCGCTTTTGGGTACAAAGATCTTTGAGAAATTTGGCATAGGAGGGAACTTGTCGAATAGCATCAAGAAGCGAAAGGTTAATTTTTACTTGTTTGAAAATTTCCATCATCTCCTCTAGTGAAGTTCCTTTCTTGCCAAAGAGAGTGGGTGCATTAAGTGCTTCAGAAAATGGGGCCTTTGGAATGTGAGTTTTGGCAGAAGGTAGACTAGCTGAAGAAGAAGAAGAAGGTTTTAGATTTTTATTTGACACATTTCTATCCTCTTCTTCACTTTCCTTATTGTTATCCTCCCCAATCTTATTGCACTAATCTTATTTGACAATACACGTCCACTCCTTAGGGTAGTCAACGCATTGGCTTGTTCATGATGAATTGTATTTAGTTGATTTTCTTGAGCCATGTATTGTCCCTTAGGATTACTCACTGGTTGGCTTGGAAACTTTCCTTCCTCTCGCTTGTTCAGTGCATTAGCTAGTTGCCCCATTTGGGATTCTAGCTTAGCGATGGATTGCGTGTGAGAGTGCACCAATTATGTAATGGTTTCCAAACCTTGAAGAGAGGTCAACACTTTCTCCTCAAAGGCTGTGTTTCTATGGGGTGGAGGAGGAGTGTGTTGAAATTGAGTCAAAGGACGGTAGGGATTAACATTCTGGAACGGTTGAAAGTTTTGGGAGTATGGCTGGGAAGTATTGGAAGTCTGCTGCTTCCAAGAAAAATTTGGATGGTTGCGCCACCTCGGGTTATAAGTGTTAGAATACGGATCATTACCCGATCGGGACTGTGCTTGGGCAGCATTAACTTGTTCTTACACAAATTCAGGAAATTGAGCTGCCGAAGGGCACTCAAAAACAGTATGAGACGGACTAGAACAGAGAGCACACACTTGTGCTTGGAGAAAGTTTGGAAGCTGTTCTCTAGACATTAGCTGGTCCAATTTGCGGGACAGTGCATCTACTTTGTCCGATAGACCTATGGACTGGCTAACTTCATATATGGTCCCTTTTCTTTGAGAACTCGGGGGTGCTTGACGAGCAAAGGAAGCATGGTGGAGGAAATTTTCATTAAGGTTCTCAAACAATTGCCATGCCTCATGTTCACTTTTAAGCATGCAAGTACCCCCACAAGAAGCATCAACCATTTGACGATTTCGTTCGGACAGTCCGTCATAAAAGCATTGCACTAATTGCCACTTGGGTATTTGATGATGCGGGCATTTCCAGAGTAAATCTCTAAATTTTTCCCAAGTTTCATGAAATTCTTCCCCGTCAGATTGGGAGAAGCTCGTGATAGCACGCCTAAATTGGTTTGTTCTTCCTATGGGAAAATATTTCTTTAGAAATTCATGTTGCATTTGAGACCAAGAGAGAATAGAATTGGCTTCTAATGAATGGAGCCACTGCTTAGCTCTATCCTTAAGGGAAAAGGGAAACAGCCTAAGTTTCAGAGCATCATCAGTGAAGTTCTGAATTTTGACAGTGGTGCAGATCTCAAGGAACTCATCTAAATGTTTGTATGGGTCTTCATTATTAAGTCCATAAAAAGAGGGAAGCATTTGGATGACACTAGACTTAATTTCAAATTGCACAGCAGTAGTGGTATCAGGTAGTCGAATACAAGATGGAGAGGTATAAATGGAAGGAGTGAAGTACTCCTTTAACAGTTTGGGTTGTTCTTCAGCCATCTCGACAGGTGGTGTAGATCCTATGGTCCTATAGGTGCGGATTTCGGCTCGAAGGGCCCTAATAGAACGCTCTATTTCAGAATCAAAAGGTACTAATTCAGGAGATCTGGAACGACACCCTAGCATACACTAAAGCTTGTTGGATCAGTCAAGTACAGTCAAGCATGCACTAAAGGAAAAACAAATCAAATCCTTGTGTTTGCCCTAAAATCACTAGACAGCTCCTAACTGGTTTGAAGAGGGCACTTAAGCCTCCAATCCGGTCTAATGAACTGAGTTGACCAGGTAAGCTCCCAGGTAAGTGGGGGGGTCACGATGCGTTGCAAAGGTCCCACTTAAAAACTACTTGCCTCGAACAGATGAACTGTCTCCCTTGGGACAAAGCTTGCCTAGACATCAACTGAGCCACAGAGCGAAATTGGTGCAACTTTCGGTGATCTTCGTCCTATTGAGCTCGAATGTCCCTAGGGCCAACGTCTAATTGATTTTAATTTAAAATGATGGCTATGTGAGAATTGATTCACCTAATTTGGGCAAGAATCTGGTGATGAAATTCAGTTCTTATCTTGTTGGGGTGATTGCCCTTACTATGTGCGGATTAATTTGTGTATGTGTATCAGGCATGCATTCACACTTTTACTTAAATTAAAATCAAACAATTACCACAAAATTTTAGGCTAATTAGGAATCAATTTAAATAAGACAGGTTTAGATGTTACCAAAGAGAATTTTCCAAACAATTTTTCTTTATTTTTAGGCAAACCTCTACTGCATTCCTTTTTCCAGTAGTTTCCTTTTGATCGTCCCAAATTTCTTCTTTGATTCCTGAATAAAAGAAAATTCAAGAATTAGTAAGAGAGAAGAAGAAGATAAGGAAAGTAGAAATAGAAAATATTTTTATTTTATTTTAGATATATATTTTTTTGAAATTTTTTTTTTTTTAAATGAAAAGAAAACAACTATGCTAACAATCCTCGGCAACGGCGCCAAAAATTGATAGTCAACTTTAAAGACCACGCAATAGTACGTATCTAGTAGGATAGCGATTACGGGTATCGATCCACAGGGATTGGGGTATAGTTGTTTTCTTAAAAATAAAAATATTTAAAAGGATGAATTTGTGAAGACTATTAAACTAAGCAATTTAATAAAAGAAAATGCAATTAAAAGGATATCAGTTTAAGAAAACCTAGGGCAAGGAATTCACCACTAACATCGGAACAAGGGTTATTTATAATTTATTTCGTTCTTGGATTAACATGCAAATTGGCTACAAGCCTAATAAGCATTCGAATAAAATTTCACAAAAGTATTTTAGACATAGTCCATCTTTAGTTAGCATGAAATGTCTACCCTAATCTAAGGTGGTAGCACATCGCATCTTCCTTAAGCATGAACTATCTTATTTTTACTTCAATGATCATGAATAACAGTTGTACGAACATCATACTTAAAATCACAGAAATTAAATATGATTCAAAAAAAGATATCCATTAGAAACAATAAGTTCATACAACCCCAAGAATATAAAATAAAATATAAAACCCGTGTCCCTTTGTTAGGGTTGCATCCAGCCCTAGTGGAGAATTTAAGCTTCCATGCAGTGATGGACGGCAGCAGCAACACAGCAGCAGGCTTCCATCACTATTGGCTTCCTCTCCGGCTCGTCTCCTCTTCCAATAAAATACTCTGTCTCCTGTGGACTCCTTCGAATGATGGATGGGATCAGCCTTGGTGGGGAAGAATGAATACCTCCCCTCCGAAGAGATGCTCCCTAAGAATGAATGCCTCCTCCTTTTATAGCTTCACCAACCCCTCTATTTCCCCTGGATAGGATCTTCCGAGTGGGAAAATAAGGTCAAGGAACGGCTGGATTTGGTGGGATAAGGATGGGAGCTGAACAGGGGAGTTGATCTTGGATGACCTGGGAGGAAGTTTGGATTCGGTTGGCAGTTGATGGGAAGACTAGGCTTTGTTTGGATTCGTGATGAGCATGGGATACGGGACTGACTCGGAACAGGGGTTGTGTTTGGGAGAGCTGTGAGCAGGGACGTTGGGATTGAATGGATCCAGAGTTTGGTTGGCGATGAAGACGGGATGCTACACGTAACAGGGGAGCTGGAATCAAGCCGGAAGAGGAGGATGCTGGGAGATGGAATTTCGTTCGTGGGATGTTGAGAAGGATGCGGATGAGATCCTGAGGTTTTCTGGGAGATGGCTGGTTGTAAACAGGATTAGCTTTGGAAGTGATCCTTTGATGCTCACAGGATGGGGAGGTGATAAGGATGCTGGGACGTGATCCACGGATGGCCGAACATGGGATGCTTGGATTGGTTTGAGTCAATCTGGCATGCCGGCTGGGAGTGGTTCCAAAACAGGGGATGTTGATGGTTGTTGGGAACGGAACTGGGAGCTGATCCCTTGAATCGCGGATGATTAGGGAGGATATGGCTGGATCGATGAAAACTTGGGTTCTGTTCGCTGAAGCAGATGGGATGAAGGCGGGATGAGCTAGGGGATGGGATTTGAGTTTATCCCGTGAAGATGGAGGCTCTGATCCGTGAAGCTCGGGCTGCTGTCATGGATCTGGATGGTCATCACGAATGAGATCAAGCTTGGGCGGACGGGATGTAGATGCTGGTGAGGTGAAGGAAGATTTGATCTGTGGTTGTGTTCCTTGTTCCAAAGGGGTACACGGCTTCGTTCTTTGCGGATGGAAGCTTCTGTTCTTCGGATATGGACGGGAGGACGTGGAACAGGGAATATTGGGAATGGCTGAAGACGCGTGGAAGATAAGTAAGATGAGAAAGATGCGGGAGGAGAGAACATGCACGAGATATAAAGCAGGGGAATTAATTCATAGATGAAGATGATATGGATGATGGAATGACTTGAATGGCTGATTTCAACCGAGATGAAGACTATTCTACGGATGTGATACGGGCTCAAATAGTGCAACGTGGGAGGTTTTAGGAAAGAAGGTTGAAATATAAACGAAAGGTTGAACTCGATTGGATGTGAAAGAAACAGATGAGTTAGACTGAATCGGAAATCTGAGAGGGTCCGATTCACGGGGTGCATGCGATTCAGGTTCAGTGATCATCCCAAATAAGTTAGACTCGACCTGCATAGATTAGATTCGATCAATAAAAATAATCAAACTTGAATTATTTCTAATTAAAATGCAATGATGAAGGTAACACAAATTTTTAGTTGAATTTACAAAATATATGAATTAAAATAATGATAAGTGCTATGAATAAGATATTAATTTATGCATTATTTAGCACTTATCAGGACCTCACCATTATACATAGAGGTTGTATATCTTAGTTTTTTGATCATTGATAAAAAAGAAAAGAACTTAAGCCCTACTTTTGCAATTTCTCCTTCTTCTAATTTTCTTTTGAGATATTCGAGTAGATATTTCTTCTCTCTAATTAGATCAAGTTGGTATTAGAGCTTCGACCCTCCATATTTGTGGGAGATTTTGTTCATGATCTAGATTCATGAGCAATATAAGCAATCAGAAGAAGTGCTATTTATGTTTCAAGTATATCGAAAGGTAAACGAGCATGGCTGCTAGTTCTTTCTCAATAGATGATGAGATGAAGAGACATCTTATATAACTAGAGAAGAAGATTTTTAAACTCACTAAGATTGTCTCCCAATTGGTGATGCCTTTAACATAAGCACCAACAGCTTCTGTTGCGAAGCTATCTCTTATGTATGGAGATGAAGATCCACCATATAGTAAGGAGGATGGGCAACCAATAGGTATGCAAAATCTCTCTCTCTCTCTTCAACCTTTTAAAGTTGAAGCTCAAATCGAGGTCCCTGTATACGATAGGACTATCAATACAAAAAAGTTAGATAACTGGCTAGACTAGTTAGAGAGCTACTTTACTATATATAGATACTCCAGTGTTCTGAAAGTAGATTTTGCTTGTCTCATGCTTTCTAGCCATACTCTTATCTGGTCGAATTTGTACATAAGGAACAACAATATTTCTAATCTGACATAGAGCCAATTCAAGAGCCTAATTAAGAAGCAGCTCTACCTAATCAACCATGAAGAGGATTGGTGGATTAAGTGGTAGTACCTAGGTAGAAGTATGATCAGCCTATTCAAGACTAGACCATCAAGTTTTCTAAGCAAGCAATCTCACTCGAAATCTCCATCGATGATCATATAGTCCTTATGAAGTACGTTGGAGGTCTCCACAAGAGCATTCAGAAGAAGCTGAAACCTTCAAAGTTGAAGACATCAATGATGCTAGTAGGAAGGCCATAAGGAAGGAGCTGAAACTTTTCAAAATTGAAGACACCAATGAAGCCAACATGAAGACCATAAGGATTGAGGAGGAAGGAAAGGGCGATAGGTTTAAGAAAGGCATTATGAAATCAAGCCAAGAGTGGAACTAAGGCAAGAAGTAAGCTAACATGATTTACAAAAATTAATGTGATGACTGTAACCTCCGTGGACACACTAAGGAGAAGTGCTAGAAACTTCACCCGAAGTTGTAGTCGAAGAGAAGGATGCAGAAGGATGATGATTCTAAGAAGAAAGAAAAGGCGGTTATTAATGCTATAGAGGTTGAGGAGCTACTTGAGCTTAAGCAAGCAAATTCTAAATTGAGCTTGATGGTGAGGAAACCCGAGATAACAACTAAGACAGATCTAGAGGCACATGAGGAACTCTATCACTTGAAGATCAAAGTGAAGCAGACCATCATCGAGGGTATCGTAGATCTTGTAATGCAAAAGAATCTCATCTTTGAAAATATAATTTAAAAGCTGAGGTTGCAGACCTAGTCTCATCCACATTCCTATCCTCTTGGTTAGATTTAGAAGAATATCAAGTTGAAGACCACCAAGTAGTGTACCTTCAAATTTGCTATAATTAAGAGGTATATTGGAGGTAACTTGTGAAGTAGTTCTGTGGAGTAATTGAGCAGTCCCTAATTGATTTTGATGAGCACAAAGCATTTTGAGTATATCTTATGTTGTACTAATATATTCAATCTAGTGTTTCAGGTAAATATGTATCAATTTCTGTTTAAGTGCCTCGAGCTTTGGTTCAAAGTAATTTGGCTAAGTGTTGGACTCAATTTGAACCAAAGTCTGCATCACGAGTTGACTCCAGAACTTTGCGAGTCGACTCCGGGTAGTTTGATTTTTCTAGCACAAGCTCGAGTCGACTCCGGAACTCCTCGAGTCGACTCCGACCGAGAACAGACAAAAAGACATAATGATGTTTTCCAGACCCTGTCAACGAGTCGACTCCTGAAGGTTTCGAGTCGACTCCGATGCTTGGCGAGTCAACTCCAGATGGTTCCGAGTCGACTCCAAAGGGTAACAGACAGAAAGACAGAACGATGGATTTTAGATCCTGTTACCGAGTTGACTCCAAAAGGTTGCGAGTCGACTCCGATTCTTGACGAGTCGACTCCCAGTATGTCCGAGTCGACTCCCAAAGGAAAGCAGTCTGAAAAGGCAGAGACTCACTTTCGGAGACCCTGTGAACGAGTCGACTCCAAGTGTTGCAGAGTCGACCCCCAAGATAGTCAAGTCGACTCCAGTAAGGTCCGAGTCGACTCCAAGGCAAAAATGTTCAAAAGATAGAGAATTGATTTTTCAGTCTCTGAGAACGAGTCGTCTTCCGAAGATATTGAGTCGTCTCTCAAGTCAGCCGAGTCGACTCCAAGTAAACCCGAGTCGACTCGAGGAAGAAAAATAGAAAGTTGAGTTTCTGGAATTCTGAGAACGAGCCGATCCCTAAGTGTCCGAGTCGTCTCCAGCTGTTGGCGAGTCGACTCCAGTTTGGTCCGAGTCAACTCCAGGACGAGGTATGCACTTTAATTCAAATCTGGAACAGCGGGCGAGTCGTCTCCAGTAAAGCGCGAGTGCACTCCAGTAACAGTCGAGTCGACTCCAGATCGCACGAGTCGACTCCGATCCCAACGGATACATTGTTAGGATGTACAGACGGGACAGAACGGCTCCAAATCTCTCTCTAATGGCTAGTTTTCGAATGGAACCACTTAAATAGCCAGAGTGAACAGTAGTAGACAACAAGAGAGCTATTCTATCTAAGCATTAAAGCATTTCAACCACCAAGAGCTTCTGTTGAGTAAATCCAAGAAAAAGAAGGAAGAAGTGCATTCAACTCAAACCGAAAAGTGCTTCCTTCGCATTCAAGGCTCTACTACTATCCTCCATCATTTGGCACATTCAAGAGGAGACTTAGAAATCGAGAAGCCCCCACTTCCTCATCTAAAAACTGTTTGAGGGCTTCTAACTCAACTTTGTTTATATTGTCTCACACTTGATTTTTAGAAGCTTTCTTTGAGAACTTTTAAACTCTTATTTTTGTATACTTGATTCAATCAGGGGATTGAATCAAGGATTGTAAGCTTTGTTGGTGAGTTAAAGATAAAACTAACAGTGTAAGGTTGTGGTTGGTGAACCGAAAAAAACTAACTGGGTTTGATTGTGAACCCGGAAAAATAATCGGGTGGTTCTAGTCGGTGAGCCTGTCAAAACCGACCGAGTTCGTTGTGACCTCGTGAAAACAACAAGTTGAATTGTGAGCTTGTAAAACAACCGGCTGTAATCCTAGGAATTATAGTGAACTTCCAAGTGCAGCTTGGGGAGTGGATGTAGGAGTAAGAGTTGGTTCTGAACCACTATAAATCTTTCTGTGTTTGTATTGCACCTTGTCTCTTTCACTCTCTTCACTCATTGCATCTAGTGATCTGACTAATTCACTTGCAATATATTTAGTTAATCGCTCACCTTATTTTTAATTGAGCAATAATTTATTAAAATCCAATTCACCCTTCCCTCTTGGGTTGTCTCCTTGAGCAACAAGTGGTATCAGAGCAGGTGCTCTCATATCGATTAGTGTTCTAATCCTTAAAAAGAGTAAAAGATCAAGATGACAACCCCTTTTGGATCTTCCCTTAGTGAGGGGCAATCCACCAATAGGCCTCCATTGTTCAATGGAGCTAACTATATCTATTGGAAGGCTAGAATGAGGATATTTATCCAAGCTCAAGATTATGATGTTTGGAGCATCATAATTAATGGACCATATATTCCTTCTATCTATGTTGATAACATTGCTATACCCAAGCTTGAAAAATATTGGGATGATAATAATAGAAGGAAGGCACAACTAAATGCCAAAGCAATGAATGTTCTTTATTGTGCCTTGGACCCTAATGAATTCAATAGAATCTCTACTTGTAATTCTGCAAAAGAGATATGGGATAGACTTGAAGTGGCCCACGAGGGGACAAATCAAGTCAAAGAATCTAAAATTAACATGCTAGTTCACAAATATGAACTATTTAAAATGGAGTCTAATGAAACCATTTCTTGCATGTTCACAAGATTTACTGATATTGTCAACGGCTTAAAAAGCCTTGGTAAAAGTTATACTAACAGTAATCTTGTCAGAAAAATTCTTCGCTCTTTACCAAGATCATGGGAAGCCAAGGTCACAGTAATTCAAGAAGCAAAAGACTTGAACAAGCTGCCACTCAAGGAGCTTCTTGGATCTTTAATAACGCATGAGCTCACAATGAAACAATACAGCGAAAAAGAATCCTCCCATAAGAAAAAGGTAATTGCCCTCAAGTCTACTTCTTCTAACAAGGATCTTTCTTCAGTAGTAGCAGTGAAGAAGAAGACAATGAGGAAGATGAAGAAGAGGCTCTCATTGTGCGAAAATTCAGAAGATTTATCAATTGGAAGAAGCCCTTCCATAAGAAGACAGTTCCCTCGAGTTCCTTCAACAAGGATAAAGGTAAGAAAAGGAAAAGTAAGAGAATCGGATGCTATGAATGCAAGAAGCCGGGTCATTTCAGAGCCGACTGTCCCTTGCTGAAGAAGGGCAACAAGTACAAGAAGAAGAAATCTCTTGTCACCACCTGGACTGACTCCAATAAATCATCATCATCATCGGAAGAGGAACAAAAGGAAAAGGCCAATTTCTGCTTTATGGCAAACGAAAATGAGGTAATATCTAAAACACATTTGGATTTTACCTTTGAAGAATTGTATGATGCCTTTAATGAACTAATGGATGAATATAAGTCAATAAACCTTAAAAACAAAGAATTGAAGCTAACTAATCAATCCTACATTCATAAAAATGATAAATTGATTAAGGATAAGGACTCTATCGTTAAAGAAAACTTACAACTTAAAACAAGCAACTAATTGCTAACTCAAAAAACTGGTACCTTAATTAAAGATAAAGAAAGACTAACTAAGAAAATTTCAGAACTTAAAAACAGTAATCAAACTCTAAAAGATAACTTTACAAAAGATTTAAACTTACTAAAAATAGAAAAACTGAACTTAACAAAAGAACTTGAAAAATATAAACCTATTGTTGAGAAGTTTACCTATAGTTCTGAAAAACTAGAAATGATTCTTAATAGTCAAAGAGCTGTGTTTAATAGAGCCAGTTTAGGGTATAAGCCTAAGAACAAGCAAAAATTTCTTAAAAACTTTTTTGTAAAAGCCGGTGAAAGTAAAGCTAAAGATGTAACCTATTTTTGTTGTGGTAAAGTAGGACATAAAGCTAATATGTGTGACCATAGAAAAACAAAAGCTAAAAGAAAAATTAAAAAGGTTTGGGTTCCAAAAGAAACCAACATAACTAACCTTGAAGGATCCAAGAAAACTTGGGTACCTAAGACTGTATAATTTCCTTGTGTAGGAGTGTCTTGCAGCCAAGCTCAATAAACAATGTTGGTACTTGGATACTGGCTGCTCAAGACATTTGACGGGTAACAAGGAGCAATTCTTCATCCTAGAATCTAAGAAAGGAGATGCGGTGACTTTTGGAGACAATAACCAAGGTCACATCATGGGTATCGGTAAAATACAAATCACACCTTCAATCTTTGTTGATAATGTTCGGTTTGTAGATGGTCTCAAGCATAACTTACTTAGCGTTAGTCAATTATGCGATAAAGGTTTTGATGTCTTGTTTAAGCCATCTATGTGCATCATAACCAATTCAATTGACAATAGCTTAGTTATCAAAGGACTAAGACGTGGCAATGTTTATGTAGTAGATCTTGATGATCTTGCTAAAAACAGCCGCTACTTAGTAGCTAATGATACTAAGCTCAGTGAGGCAAGTTGGTTATGGCATCGTAAATTAGGTCACGAAGCATGGACACACTATCTAAATTAATTAAAAGAGATTCAGTGATTGGTTTGCCAAAGCTGAAATTTGAGAAAAATAAAATTTGTAGAGCATGTCAATTTGGCAAACAATCTAGAAGTTCTTTTAAGTCCATAAATTGTGTCTCTACTACTAGACCTCTTGAGCTACTTCACATGGATATTTTTGGACCAACTAGGACCACAAGCCTTAGTGGAAACAAGTATGGTCTTGTCATAGTAGATGATTTTTCTAGATACACATGGGTCTTGTTTTTAGCTCAAAAGATGAAGCATTTTCAGTATTTAAGAAATTCCATAAGGAAGTAACAAACGCAAAAAATACTTCAGTTATTGCTATTAGGAGTGATCATGGAACGAAATTTGAAAATCATCTATTTGAAGAATTTTGTAGTAAAAAGAGAATAACTCATAATTTTTCTGCACCTAGGACTCCACAACAAAATGGAGTGGTGGAAAGAAAGAATAGAACCCTAGAGGAAATGGCTAGGACTATGTTGTGTGAAAGTGATCTTCCAAAGTATTTTTGAGGTGAAGCTATTAACACATCATGTTATATTTTAAATAGAGTTCTATTGAGACCAATTATAAAGAAAACACCTTATGAACTTTGGAGAGATAGAAAGCCCAAAGTAAACTACTTTCATATTTTTGGTTGTAGGTGTTTCATTCATAATAATGGCAAAGATAACTTAAGAAAATTTGATTCCAAATCTGATGAAGGGGTATCTTTTTGGAATATTCTACATCAAGTAAGGCATATAGAGTCTTCAACAAAAGAACCCTTGTTATTGAAGAATCTATTCATGTTATTTTTGATGAGTCTAATGATGCTTCCTCTAGCAAGAGAGCAGCTTTTGATAATGATGCAGGGATACTTGAAGAAAAGATGGATGACATGACCTTACAAGAGGATGAACTGAAGCAAATTGAAGAGACTTCAACAAGCCAAGAGGTAATTGCTGAACATGGGCTTACAAAGGCTTGGAGGTATGCTCACGGTCACCCTAAAGAGTTAATCTTAGATGATCCATCTCAACCTGTTAGAACTAGAACCTCTCTTAGAAACTTAAATAATCATCTTGCATTTGTTTCACATTTAGAATCTAAAAACATTGAAGAAGCTGAAAGTGATGTAAATTGGATAAATGCTATGCAAGAGGAATTTAACCAATTTACAAGAAACAAAGTATGGACTTAGTTGAAAGACCCTCTGAATACTCGATAATTGGAACTAAATGGGTGTACAAAAATAAACTTGATGAAAATAGAGTTGTGGTTAGGAACAAAGCTAGACTAGTAGTAAAGAGCTATAATCAAGAAGAAGGTATAGATTTTGATGAGACCTTTGCTCCTATGGTTAGACTCGAGGCAATTAGATTGTTACTAGCATTTACATGTTTTAAAGATTTCAAATTATTTCAAATGATTCTAAACATAAAGAGAATTTTCAGTTGGAGATATGGTGTATTTGAAATTACAACCATATAGGCAGCTTTCTGTGTCCATGAGAAGGAACTTCAAGTTGTCTGCTAAGTATTATGGGCTATTTAAAATTTTTCAAAGAATAGGAGCAGTGGCTTATAAACTGGATTTGCTAGCAGGTTCATGTATCCACCCAGTATTCCATGTCTCCCTTCCTAAGAAAAAAATTGGAAAAAAAGTTTCTATGCAACCTCAATTACCTTTGGTAAACATGGAGGAAGAAAAAATTATTCCAAAACCGCAAGCAGATCTTGATCGGCGAGTCTCGAATAAGAAGCATGAAGTTCAGATTCATTGGAAAGGTTTATCTCCTGCTGATGCAACCTGAGAAGATGGGGATTTCATCAAAAAACAATTTCCAAACATCTCCCTTGAGGACAAGGGCGATTTTTTCTTTTTTTTTGGGGGGGGGGGGGGGGGGGAGCTGTTACATTCAAGAATTCCTAGTCATTAGGACTCTAAATAATTTTTGTTATTTTTTGTTTCCTGATTTCTAGATATTCGTGTTAACTATTTTCTGATTTGTAGTTGAGTTGAATTAGTCAACTAGTTGGTAAGATTTTTCCTATTTTGTTGAGAACTTCGATTGTATTGTGGCCTATTTAAAAGGGAAGAGAATAATAACAAGCACGCTTATCTTTTCCCAACACTTTAGTGTTTTCATTGGAGGTTCTGATTCCCTCAAAGTAACTAGAGTAATTTATCTTGTTTTCATCTTTTTGGGGCTTTCCTTACAATCCTTCAAAAATAGGTAAAGAAAATCCTTTCTCAACCAGCCAGTACATACCAACAACAAACTTACATTTTTTTTTTCAAACAGTTAATCAAAATCTAATCCTGTTGCTTCTTTCCCAAATTAACCAAATTTGTCCACCTTCGAAGCTTTCGCTTTAATCCAATCAAAAAGTGGTGGATTTACTTCAATTTCAGCTCACAATGAACAAGCTCCCACATTTAAAACTTTTGCAGTACAAGCCCTGAAAACCCACACCTCAAGCCAATCATTCTGAAATAGATTCCATCCTGCGGTTAAGAGCAATGGTAATAATTTAAGTTCTAGTCCAAATGGTATGTCCCAGCAATATGTATCTAAAACCTTACCATGAAGCTGCACCACGCCAAAGCCAACAGAAATACAGCATAATTTTTACCAAGAACAGGCTGTGATGGAGAAATTTGCCATCAGGTAACCCAATTAAACTCCAATCACATTCAAAAATTATTTGCTGCAGTATAACATATCTCTAAAAGGCTCAATTCATGGACTGCAGCTAAGATGATAAAACTTTTACTTTATATAAAAGAATTACAACATATACAATGCTATAACATCTCACGTTTCTGTCTGCTTCTCTCCCCTCTCAGATCTCCCTCCAAATCCTGCCTGTGACTCTCATCTTCAACCCTTTCCGATCACCACCTGAGAAGTAGAGAGCCAGGCTCCTCTGAACTATGAGGCCATCATGGCTGTCACGGACTGTCCTGTGGTGGGTCCGGATGCTCCGAGGCACTCCTTGCCATGTCAGCTTCCGCCCATTACCACCAACCTCAAGGCAATACCCAAATTTTCTTGCTTCACATTCCTCGCCAATGAAACAGAGGAAGGCCATGTAAACCGGCTCGCATCCTAACAGAAATGCTTCGAAATGCAGACAGAAGTAGTGTCCAAAGCAGTTGAAAAGCTAGAGCCAGCACAATCAAGAGCAATAATGGTCAGCATTTTTTCAATTTTGAGAGAGAAAATGTAATAATGATCAGCATTGAGAAACTGAGGGCTAACTGCAAAATGTAATGAAATACAAGTTGCAGAAAGATGCAAGGTATAAAAATTAACTGAGGGTTAGTTTGCAACTGATTAGAGTTCATAAATAACATATTTATATTTTGTGAGTAATATTTCACATATTTTTAAAGAATCCCAAAGGAAAGAATCTCGAGCTTACTGTTAGCGTCCATGATACATTGTCAACTGAACAAGGGTCCTGCTTCACATAACGATGATTGAAGGCGCAGCATGTTTGAAGGTCCACCTTATGGCTCTCCCGCATATGTGACAAAAGAGCAGGGATATCCCCTGTAAAGGGGCACTCTGAGCCTGGATGTGGGCACGTATATGGCCTGTACACACACTGCGCTTCGTGCTGCAGCTTGCTGTAATAGGGAAACATTTCCTCACAGCCAAGATGATGGTATGCACATGGCAAGTGGAGAGAGATAGCCAGCTTCTCCAGTGCTAAGCATCTTATGTTGCCCATATCCTTTCTGCAGATTGGACACTTATTACTGACTTTGTTTTTGCAGGAAAAGCAAAGGGTATGCCCGCTTGGACACTGCATGAATACAATCAGAGTTAAATCATTTGAAAAAAGCATTCACTAGATAGACTCAAATTTGCCGGAATGATGGGAAATTCTACATGCCCAGGGTATACGAAACTGACGAGCATACAAACCTGCTGAATAGGTGGAAACATTGAATTACTGCAGACAGGACACTCCAATAATCCATCTATGTCACCGTTTGGAAGTACAACAGGCTTTTTTCCATGTACATTAGCTTGAGGAGGAGTCTGCTTGTTTGAACTGATTAATTTACAGTCCCCAGATACTGAAGGTAATTCGTCCATATTTTTTAATTGAATGGCAGAAGATGAGCCAGCAAACATCTGTTTTTTCCCCAGCTTAAGATAGGTCATGTTGTCATCCTCATGGAAGACAAGCCTCCTTTCATTTTTTAACACTTATACATCAACCCAGTAGACCTTGTGTTATTTGTGGACATCTGAAGGCCTGCGTAATGTGGCACACATAATTACAATGTAACATTACAAAAATCTCAAACAGTGACAAATACAACATGCTTGCCATGATTTCTGTTGCCAAGATGCATTTCACAAGCCTTACATGCTTAATCGAGGATGAACCATAAAACGAAGGTTAACAAATCACCAAGTAGTGACCAATCAAAGAAAAGGAAAAGGACGTAAAGCAACCAGATCACCCTTGTTTCAAAAGAGTCAGCTATGAAATGGGGCTTGCCCCAGTGGTCATACACCTCTAGTTAGCAACAAGAGGTTGGGTTTGGAGTTTGAATCTTGGATGGCGCATCTCCAAGTATTGGAACCTAGGTAATTATAGTACAGGTGGGTCTGCTTTCCTCTCTTTCAAAAAAGAAAAATGTGTCTTTCCTGCAGATTGACCTGAAATAAATGTTCTGACAGAATACGCAGCATATCTAAATAAAATTGAAGGGCCTCTATGGGGAAAAGCGCAACACTAACAATTAAACCACTTTTAAAAAAAAATGTTTGGTCTCTCTCAAGGCCCATGATTATTATATAATTTATTTATGCATGACTCTTAGTCTTTTTTATGAGTAAATTCAATTAATTGGATTGATGAGCACAAGTAGCTTGGTTATTTCACCTCCCTAAGTTCTCCTTTTACCGGAATTCGTAGAAATAATAATAACTTGCCAGATATACCAGAATCATCCATTTCTTTCTATTTCATGAAGCACAATGGTGGGGACACAGACCACCGTTTCCAGCATGTGTATAAGCATCGCCGACGTGCATCGCACTTTGGCCGCCCTAGTGTTATTTTCTTATGTATTTTCATTTATTTATTATGTATTTTCGTCCTTATGTCAGTTGCTGGCTTGTTATGACTGTATTTAGCTGTTGTAGTGAACCATGATGTTGTTGGATCATGGGTAGTTACATGATCACTTGTGGGGATCATGGGTAGTTGCATAGGGAGCTATATATGGAACCTCCATGTCTCCTGTTTTAATCAGAGTATTTTGGAATGAAAACATTGTGTTAACATCTGGTGGATTCCAGATCTTCCCTCCCCTTCCCTTTCTATTCATATCTTCTTCCTTAAATCCCCTGTCCCGCATCAGTTTGGTATCAGAGCCATCCCGATTTTGCCACTGTTGCCAAAACCCCTCCCTTTCTGGGCTGCAGTGGGACAGAATACACACAAAAATAAAAAATCCTTTTGTTGTCTCCTTTGTTTCTGAAACTCCCACAGAAGTTCCACCCTGTGTATGGCGGAGCAGCGCCGGATTCCTGGATTCAGATGAGCGCACGAGATCTACGCTGTACCCCGACCGCCACGGACGCCAGAGCGTGTTGAAGGACCACGCGCAGTTCGCGTTGCCAAAAAGGGAAGGAGCATCGCATCCCTTCTTTTGTCCCTGTTCCCCTCCCTCTCGATCTGCTCTCACCAGAACCAACAAAGGGAGGCTGCTTCTCCTCTGATCTTATCAACCAGTCAGGAGCTCGTGACCGGCCGCCGTCCACCACCGCAGGCCACAGGATCTACTCTGCAGCAATAGCCACAGAGTCTGGAACCACCTCCCGAAACCGTCGGGAGGTTGAAGGAGCACTGGTTAACAGGTAAGTTCCTCACCCGTCACCCAGTTTATTAGCCCGGATCCGCTCCAGAAAAAAAAAAAAGAAGCTGCACATGAGTTGCACGTGCCCCAACCCACGTGAGGCACACATGCTCCATCGCACGTGAGTCGCACAAGCTAATTAAAAAAAAAAACGAAAAAAAAAACTGTTTACCTTTCTTCCCCGAGAACTCCATCACAGCGCCGCCTCCCTGCCGACGAACAACGCCGCCGAGCATCCCACCCAAGCTCCTCCGCACGCTGTGCCACTTTTGTCCTCGTCACGCCGCTGCTGTCGCAACTCCACCTCGCTCCGCCTCTTCTTCCTTACCGCCGCTCTCCTCTGCGACTGCCCACGCCACTGCTTCAGTCCGCCGCCACCTCCTTCATTTTTTCCGCTGCCTCTACCCTCCACCAACCCTCGAGTTCACCCTATTTCTTCTCCCTCCCAGCTCACCGAAACCTTTCCCCCTCCCATATTTCATCCCTCAAACCCTAATCCCCTTCTTCTCCTTCCCATCTCACCGAGACCTCTCTTTCTCCGCACCGCCACTCCCACCTCCGTCGCCGACTCCATCCTCCGCCCTCGCCGCTTCCATCACTCCCCAAAACGAAGGTCTCCGCCCTCCGACTTCGTTCTTCTCTTCCCCCCCGGTGTCTCCCTCAGCTCTTCTCCCAACCGCTCAGAGGGATCCGAAGCCATCCAGAAGCTTCGGGTCCCTTCTATCTGTTTTCGGGCGAGCGGGCCGACCCCAAATTCGGCCCATTGTCATGCGAGCCCAATTGATTCCTTGGCCCGTTGTCTCGTGGGCCCAGCTTTCAGGCCCCAACACTTGACTCTAGACCCTGCAGCGTGTTGGGCTTCCACAACGATACCCGCAGTCGGCCGTCTTCCAGCAGCATCTTCTACAAATCGTCAGGCTCCAGTTTTGCATCCTGCACTCTGACATCCAAACTCTTCCACTGACTCAGATCTGTAAGAAAAGGTCGTATCTCCCCTTTAAAATTTTTTTCAGCCTTTCCGTACAAGGTAGTTTGTCTTTAGATTGCTATTGCTTTTACTTATGTTGTCGGTTTGAGATAGGACCTTAATTGTATAAGATCCTGTGCCCTTTGAAAACACATATTGAGCCTTACAAATCATTTTTTTTTCAAATCCTCAAAAGGAAACTAGGAAATTTTACTTAAATCTGGTGAAACCCTAATCAATTTGAAGGACCCCGCTTTCATTAGATTAACCTGCGAAGATTTTGCATGACCCAAGCCAAGGTTAGCAGTATCTAAGGTCCTGATATTTAGTTATCACCTGTGCTAATTCGAAATTAACCGAGACTCTGTCATAAGTCTTTTATTCAAGATTGTTGATTTTAATCTGAATGTTATTTTATATCTAGGATTTTCGTATGCTAGAGCATAACAACTCGCAGCGGTACATCCTACTCACATAAGATGTCTACTAACCCAAACCAACAGGTGTTAGATGCCATTGCAGCATTAGAAACCAGATTAGGGGCAAGGATTACTGACCTTGAAACTAGGCTGAACATCCACTTAACTTTGGCTGAAAATTCAATCACCAACCTCCAAGTTACTCACAACGATGGAGAGTCTGAACTTGGTGAGTTTGAACCGCCCCGCCCCAGAGGCCTTGGGCAACAATACCAGAGGGACTATCTTAGAGCGCATGAAACACCGGATGAGCGTGTAATGCGCAGTATTAAGATCAATGCACCAAGTTATGATGGTCGTCTCGACCCAAAAGTCTTCATTGACTGGCTCGCTGATATGGACCATTACTTTGAATGATATAACCTATCTGAAGATCGCAGAGTTTGTTTTGCAAAAATGAAGCTCATTGGTCCCGCAAAGTTGCATTAGAATACAGTAGAAAATATGCTCGCTAGAGCTAGACAACCCCCTGTAGTGCAATGGGATGAAATGAAGAAGAGGTTAAAAGAAAAATCTCCCTACATCCTATAAGAGTTGCCTGTTAGATCAGTGGCAATGACTAACTCAAGGAAACAAACCTGTGTCTGAGTACATCGCTCGCTTTGACGAGTTCTTCATGCGATGCGATGCACGCGAGAGTGTGGAATTGACCCTTTCTAGGTTTAGGTCCGGATTGCGAGATGACCTAAAAAAGAGCTTATTCTACGTGAGATCAATTCTTTAAAACATGCCTATCAACTTGTCCAAGGCATTGAGTGTTACAATAATAAACCAACCTTCAGGCGTTTTGATTTAAAAGAGTCCAACCACAAGTTCACCCATGGAAACCAACCTAACACTTGGGGTAAGCCCAATATTAGAAATCAAGCGACAGAGTCCCCAAAAATTAATAATCAAAAAAATAAGAGAATTTTAAGTGAGCCCCCCAAAGTTTCTCGAGATCAGTATTACAGATGTTTTGGTTTTGGGCATAAAGCTAGTCAATGTCCTACTAAGAAAACACTAGTCATCGAAGAAGATAGAAATGATGAAAAGGATGAGTTAGTCTATGAACCAGAGTTAGACCCTGAAGAGTCAGATGAAGGTGAGGAACCCGGCTCACTTGAGGGTTCCACTCCTTTAGGCGTAGTTAGATGTGTCCTTACACAACCTAAGCAAGAAGATGATGAAGGCGCCGATCCATATTTCATACCTATATCAAGTGTGGCGAACATAGCTGTAAAGTTATCATCGACAGTGGGAGTAGCGTCAATGTTGTATCCACAAGAACTGTCAAGAAGCTATAATTAAAGACAGTGCCTCATCCTAACCCTTATAATGTGTCTTGGGTGGATAAAATCGCTATACCAGTCACTGAGCGTTGTTTAGTCCAAATCAACTTTTCTGAATATAAGGATAAGGTCTGGTGTGATGTTATTCCCATGGATGTTGGACACATCATCCTTGGTAGACCGTGGCTTTGTGATTTGGATGTGACCATTTATGGCAAATCCAATTCCTGTTCTTTTGTTTGCCAAGGAAAGAAAATTCGTCTGAACCCTTTACCTCCTAGGCCCTCTATTGCTGGAAAGAAGGATGTAAAAGTTGAAAAGCGCCTTCAAATTATTAGTCCTAAGGAGTTTGAGAAAGCGGCAACCCAAGAATCCATAGTTATTATGTTAGTTTCCAAAGAAGTTGCTGCAGATTTCCAAATAGATTTTCCGAAGGAAGTTCATCGTGTTCTAGAAGAATTTAAGGATATCTTTTCTGAGGACCTTCCTGATAAGCTTCCCCCTATGCGTGACATTCAGCACGTTATAGACTTGGTCCCAGGAGCGACTCTCCCGAACTTGCCTCATTATGGACTCAATCCGATTGAACACGCTGAATTCAAACGGCAAGTTGATGAACTACTCCAAAAAGGGTTCATCCGAGAGAGTTTTAGCCCGTGTGCGGTGCCTGCGCTTCTAACGCCCAAAAAAGATGGCACTTGGAGAATATGTGTGGATAGCAGGGCAATTAATAAGATAACAGTTATATATCGATTTCCAATACCACGATTAGATGACATGCTTGACATGATGGCAGGTGCCACTATCTTCTCCAAAATTGACCTTAAGAGTGGTTACCACCAAATCCGTATCCGCCCTGGTGATGAATAGAAAACGGCTTTCAAAACCAAGGATGTATTATACAAGTGGCTAGTCATGCCCTTTGGGTTGACAAATGCACCGAACACATTTATGTGAATTATGACCCAAGTGCTAAGACCTTTTATGGGAAAATTCCTTGTCTATTTTGACGATATCTTAATTTATAGCAAAAACAAAAAACAACACCTTGAGCACCTACGTTTGTTCTGCAATTCACTAAGGAAAGAAAGTCTATATGCGAACCTTAAGAAGTGTTCATTTATGACTGATCGTGTAATCTTCTTAGGGTTTGTTGTATCTTCTGAGGGTGTTTCAACAGACCCACAGAAGGTCCAAGCTATTCTTGAATGGCCCGAACCCACTACATTATTTGAGGTGCGAAGCTTCCACGGCCTAGCCACCTTTTATAGAAGGTTCATCAAGAATTTAGTACGATCACCGCACCGATTACGGATTGTATCCGGAAAAGTGAATTTCATTGGACCGTTGCGGCCTCAAAGGCATTCCAAGAGATTAAAACTAGAATGACAGAAGCCCCGGTAATGCGCCTCCCAGGTTTTACTAAAATTTTTGAAGTCTCTTGTGATGCATCTGGTATAGATATAGATGGTGTCTTAAGCCAAGAAAAACATCCTATCGCTTACTTCAGTGAGAAACTGAATGATGCCAAACGGAAATATTCCACCTATGATAAAGAATTTTACGCAGTTGTACAAGCGCTGCGTCACTAGCGTCACTATTTGTTACCTCAAGAGTTTGTATTATATTCCAATCATGAAGCTTTGAGGTACTTGAATTTACAGAAACGATTGAGTTCACGACACGGAAAGTGGGCTGAATTTCTTCAAGAATACACTTTCGTGTTATGTCATAAAGTAGGAATTAACAACAAGGCAACTGATGCCTTAAGCCGACGTGTAGCATTACTTTTGTCAGTAAGCATAAAGGTTACTGGATTTGATCGTATGATTGACGATTATGCAACATGTCCAGACTTCGCTGAGATCTATGCTAGCGTGTTAGAAGGTCGCACCTGGGACAATAGTGATTACCTTGTGGTTGATGCTTTTCTATTCAGAGGAAACAAGCTGTGTATTTCTCAAACGTCCCTTCGAGATTTTCTTGTTTGGAAACTCCATACGGGAGGAATAGCTGGCCATTTTGGTAGAATAAGACCATTGATATGGTCGAACAAAGATTTTATTAGCCTAGTTTAAAAACGAGATGTTGCGAAAATTGTTAGTCAGTGTCGTACTTATCACTTATCCAAATAGCGCAAACAAAACACTGGCTTATATACCCCCCTTCCTATCCCAGATCGTCCTTGGCAGGACATTAGTATGGATTTCGTGCTAGGGTTGCCAAAGACTAGAAGTAAGCATGATTCCATTCTCGTGGTAGTGGATTGATTCTCTAAGATGGCATATTTTCTGCCCACTTCCAAGACTTCTGACGCCTCCAAAGTTGCGAGGATCATCTTTGATGAGGTCGTTAGGCTCCACGGGCTTCCAAAATCGATAGTGACTAATAGAGATGTCAAATTTGTTAGTTATTTTTGGAAGACCCTCTGAAATTTTATGGTGAAAAGCTTAAATATTCCACAGCCTATCACCCTCAGACAGATGGGCAAACTGAGGTGGTCAACCACAGCCTAGGAAACCTTCTAAGATGTTTAGTGGGTGACCACCCGGGTAATTGGGATCTTCTCCTATCCACAGCTGAATTCGCCTACAATAGCTCTATGAGCAGGACCTCTGGCTTAAGCCCTTTCGAAATTGTCTTAAGCTATGTTTCGCGAAAACCTGTTGATCTTATCCCAGTAGCACCTAACAATAGAATCTCTGAGATCGCTGAGTCCTTTGCGCAACACATGCAAAATTTACATAAAGAGATTAATAAGAAAATTGAAATCAATAATGCGAGATATAAAATGGTCGTTGACTTACATCGACGTTATCAAGAATTTCGAGTGGGTGATGATGTAATGATCAGAATCAGACCTGAACGGTTTCCACCAAGAGCCGTTAGGAAATTGCACGCCTGAAGTATGGGTCCATACAAAATTCTGAAACGGATTGGATCTAATGCATATGTGGTGGATATTCCAAGTGATTTTGGGATTAATCCAGTTTTTAACGTAGAAGACTAGTTGCCTACCAAGGTCCGACAACTATTCCTGCAGACCCATTCAATGAGCCTGACACTGACCTCACATCCAATTTTGAAAACATATCTCCTGCTCCTGCCTTGCCTCCTGTACCTTTTTTTCCACAGATCACAGACACAGTGGAACAAATTTTAGATGTCAGATTGTTAGTACGCAGAGCAGTGGTTATCAGCGATATCTTGTCAGATGGCATGGTCGACCTCCGTCAGATGATACCTGGATTAGCAGAGATGAGCTTCAGCGACTTGCTTCAGACCTGTTGGAGCATTACCATACATCCGTTTCGCTAGAGGCGAACTCTTCTCAGCTGAGAAAAGTTGGTGGGGACACAGACCACCGATTCCAGCATATGTATATGTGTCGCCGGCGTGCATAGCACTTTGGCCGCCTTAGTGTTATTTTCTTATGTATTTTCGTTTATTTATAATGTATTTTCGTCCTTATGTCAGTTGCTGGCTTGTTATGACTGTGTTTAGCTATTGTAGAGAACCATGATGTTGTTGGATCATGGGTAGTTACATGATCACTTGTGGGGATCATGAGTAGTTGCATAGGGGGCTATATATGGAACCCCCATGTCTCCTGTTTTAATCAGAGTATTTTGGAATGAAAACATTGTGTTAACATCTGGTGGATTCCAGATCTTCCCTCCCCTTCCCTTTCTATTCATATCTTCTTCCTTAAATCCCCTGTCCCGCATCACACATACTAACATGCAAAATCAAATTAATGTAGATTATGTCATTGAACTACCAAGTATATAATGTCATAATGTCAAACATATACATGAAGGGTAAAAGCTGAAAGAGATGCTAGATGGTGAACGGCAACGGAAATTTCATTTGTGCAGGCCAATGCATACATGAATGCCTGTAACTTAAAATAACTTAGAATTTGACTACTGCTTGCAATAAATTCATTTAACAAAAAAGCAAAACATATATAGGTTAAATTTGGTTTGCAATGCCAATGCAGCAGGACAAAGATGACACTATAGAGGTTAAAACATCCCAATTCTAGTAAAAACAAAAAAGAAGATTTTTCCAACAAGTAGAGAGATAATCGGCAGCCACTACAACAAAGAGAATCAGTCGTGTCATCCATTTCAGTTTTCACATGGAACCAGACACACAATGTTCACATAAGCTAACAAAATACAATAGATCTAACTTTTTTCCCCCACATTGTAGTCTGTCCATATAAGGCTCAGAAAAAGTTATGATGGTATTTCTCTCAAAAACTTATTAGAACCATATAGTTTCTACAGGATTATTGTTAAAGTTCAAAGTGAGATAAAACATACACCAAAATAATAAATTATGTCGCTGTTCCACTTATATTAAAATTGTATTAGATTTTTCATACTGCATACGCTGACAGATAGTTAAAACAAATATAATCTCATATAACGCCAGGCACTTAACAAGGAGTAAAAACTTTAAAATGTTGATTCATAGTTGTCCTGGAAAAATTTCTAAACAGAAGTTCTTTAGACCTTGACAGATCGCAGCAAATTCCACAAAGTTATGACTCAGAAAGGCAGCAAATAATTGGTGACGTCAACTTCTAATTTTTCGATGAAAACAATTAGAAGAGTCTAACCTTTAACTACTTGAAATTCTCAGATAAGGCATTCACCCCATAGAGGTCATAACAATCTTACCACCAATGTAGAGTTCGGAGACACACCAATCAAAACTCTCTTAATAAGGAGAGAAATTCAATTTTACTAATCACTAATTAGCCATTAACAACCCAGTAGAAGATCAAAAACTCAAATTATCTTGACAGAGACCCAAAGCATTGACTAACAAACCTCTTTCCAAATAAAAAATAGGAAATATGTTGACCAACTCAACTAAAGAAAGACCAGTGGAACAGAAGAACCATAGGGTATCCATGTAGAAGAGAAAAGAAGAAGTTGCTAAGCCCTTACCCTTATATGCCCTCGGAATCTTTGTTTAATGGACCCTTATGTAACTCCAGATCATTATTTCTAATTCTCCATAGCCTCCAAACATGATCCAGTCGCCTATCAAAGAGTAAAATAGCACTTCCTCAAGAAATTCCAGATAGCACCCTCACTACTCAATGGCATCAATGATCCTTAAGTGGGAGCCAATCAAGATCTAAACATTATTGCAATACAATCTATAGTCCTCATTTAAAAAAAAAAAAAAAAAAACAATCTATAGTCAGCCAAGAAGCTCTAAGTCTAACATATAACCACAAATTTAAAATGCAAAATTTTAGCCCATACTTTTTTTTCAGAAAAAAGAAGGCCAGAATAAAATACTCATGACATAAAGAACGGAGACAGAAGCAGTCACAAAGAGACCAATCTGAACAATGAACAAAAATGTTCTTGATCACAGGATCTCGAACATACCAAGCTAATACTCAACCACCCCCAAGGAAAGAGAGGCTAACAGGCATTAGTCTTGTTCTTTTGTTGACTCCATGCAAGCATTCCCCCAAGTCCAACGGCACCAAAATCTGCCCATCAACAAAATTAAAGGACGAGTCTCTTGCAGAAGTAGGAAAATAAAAAAAGATCATGCCCTCGTTTCCTTATACAAAAACAAAAAGATAAAAAGGAAACTCTTTTTCCCCTACAAAATTGTGTTTTATGGTAAATCAATATGCGGCCAAAGAATCCAATCAATGTAAAGAATTAAAGAATAACAGAGAAGTACCAGGGGCAGAAATCCAATTTTTTATTTTCCAATCATTCCCTAATAAATCCGACATTCCACCACCTTTTGAAGCTATCAAGATCCCAAACCACAACAGAATCCATTATTGAAGAGAAAACGCATCGAGAGCATGCGATAAAAAAAATAAAACTAAGCAATATCTAATCTTTGGGAGCACAGACCCCGCAACACCCCACCCCCCCACAAGATCTTTCACCAGATCCCGACCATATTAAAAAGGAACCAAACGAATCAAAATGCACGGATTCCAAAACAAAATTTACCCATGGATTCGAAGAAGAACCGAAGAGAATCGCTTGGCTTCTGCTCCACTTTTATCCTTTAAATCGTTAATTCTTTTATTTTCTTGCCCTTATCCGCTCTCGAATTTATTAGGAGAGCAAGAGAGAGGAAACGGCATGGTGGAAAGAGAATGGAACGGAAATGGGGAGCCCAACCGTACGAGCCCTCGATACGGCGCGCGACAGTGACGATAATGCCCCTCCTCTTCCCGATTTTACAACGAAAAACCCGACACAGTTGCGCGAATTGGGTTGGGCGAGACGCGGACGTGAGCTGAATTGGAAATGTAAGTTTTGGCCGGTTAATTATGGGAATCTCCCCGAGATTTGAGAGGTTAATTGTAAATTAGACCGTTTCAATTTAAGTGGCAAGCCAACGACGGCTGGGCTGTAGGAAGAGTTTCGTTAGAAACTGAGATGCCCAAATATACGTCCTCTGATGGGAAAAGAATGGTAGATTTTATAAGGGGGGGTTTTCGGTACGGTATTTTAAAGGGTCCAGACCGTGTTAAGGCGACCAGTAGAAGAAGCCGTATGGGGGAGTGGTTGATATCTAGTAACCGCCAATAAGAAAGGAAGAGATTGCAACGTTTGTTGTCATAAAAATGAAGAGGGAGGAAATGTAGTAGGCCTGTGTCTGCGGAGGATCTATATCTATAAACAAGATAAAATGCCAAGAAAGCTGTGTTACTGATCCAAGTTTGGACATTTCGAAAATGATGATTAGATGTTGTTACTGTGGATTCTCGGATCGACAGCGTGGGTGACTTCTTTGGATCTGCAAGGAAACAAATAAGAATAGAGAGCTTACCAGATTGGTTCTGATTGGACCCTCTAATGCTTAAGTCAAAAAAAAAAAATTTGGTAAGAGATGAGAATGAAAAAGATTAAGAGAATAAAGAGCTTGAGTAATACTAGTACTAGGAATGCTTCAATAATTAATTTTCATAGAAAGTCTTTGGACTTATTTATGGTTGTAGAATCTTAAATATTATGCGAATTGTATCTCAAAAGCCTAGATTCATGCTATAACCGTCTAGATTGCATTATAATCGCCTAGAGATTCAGCATAACTGTCGAAGGTTTTATGGTAATCTTCATCTTCGGCTTGAGGGAGGGAACGATCTTCCGCACATGGCGGAAAAAACCAGCTGCCGAGGTAAGAGGGCCTAGGTTAACTTGGGGCAGAAGTTGAGCTGGGGAATATCCATCCAGGCTGCGGTGCTTCTCATTAAGTGATATGTAACCTAGGAGGTCCTCTAGTTTGCCTATCTTACTCCCTGCCTAACTAAGATGGATTGGTCTGGCCATGCTGGATGCCATATCAGTTCTAAGTTGGACCAATCTGATTGCTGAAAGGAACCCTTGTAGGTTGCATGCATGATTTTAAAAAATTTCTAAAAATCAGCGGAAGCATTTAAAAATTAAAGTCTTTAATTTTCATGCATGCTTGAGATCTTATCTCTACCATAAAAATAAAAACTAAGATTTAAATGTTTATATAAAACATGAAACATTGATTGTATGTCTAACATACAATCCTGAAATTTCAGCAACCATATTTAAGATCTAATCTTAATTTCTAATGAGATCAAATCTCATACCTGATTCACTGGAGGTCTTTAATGACTCCTTGATCATGCTCTGTAGCCGTACACACGTCCGGCCTCTATGGATCGTCCACGCGAAGCTCCAGAAAGATCGACGACTGCAGAGTGCTAGCTCGCGCAGAGGTGCTGCTATGGCTGAACCTTTTCTTTTTTGAAGCACTCAACCTTTGATTTTTCTTCGAGAGGATGAAGGGTGGAGATAAAGGAGAGGAAGGAGAAGAGGAGGACGGCCCAATCTCAGAATTTTCAGAACCCTTTTAAAAATCCAAGAAGCATATCATGAACCCTAGGCGTGGAGGTCCTTTATAGCCTTGGACCCCCCACGCCACACCTCTATTTTTGCCAACTTATTTGGCTAATAAAACTCCAAAAATTCAGAAAAATACGGGAGTTAAGAGAAGAATAATTCCTCTTAATTTCGTGGAACACTCCTTCTCTAAGAAGGATTATCAAGGGGATAAGGATGAGGTGTCAATCTTCTTCAAGAGATAAAGCTAGACTCCTAAAATTTAAGAATTCTTCTTCTTATCTAATTCTGAATTTTTGGACTCATAATCCTTATCAAATAAAGACTTCTAATTGACTTGGATCAAGCCCAATCCAATTGGGTCAAGTACCATCAATTGGGTCAAGCTCAATCTACTTAGGTCGAACCCAATCCAATTAGGTCAAACCCTGATGTAGCCCAAATTGAATCCTATTCAATTTGGCTCAACCTAAGCTCAATCATTCAATCAAATTGAGTTCATTAGCAATCTAATTGCTAATTAATCCTTCAATAATTCAATAATTATTTTATTGCAACCTTTGCTTAGGATAATTTGTCAATCGAATTGACCGATGTACCCCTGGACGATTCTTAATTGTCTGTCAGCCATTTGATCAACCTAAAAACTTCTATGCGTATGACACCATAGGTTTGAACCTAAACCCGTAGCATAAGAATAACTTTCTATACTAATCGAAATGACCATCTAGCAATAGTATCCGACGTCCGAATAGGCTTAATGATTGCAAAGCAACATTCAAGAACCCTTGGACTATGGTTACCGTATGATTAATCCCTATGACTTCAAATGCCTAAGATGACTTCAGAGTTCACTGTCAACTCTTTAATCAGTTCATTCAATATGTGTTTCAACTTTACAAATCCTGTGACTCCTCACAAGGATTATCCTGACCAAGATTTTGCTAAATTGAACATAAGGGTATTATCTCCTGCCACCAGGAGGGGTCAATTCCATCTTGACTCACACACCGACTTCGCAAGTACCTGACTGCACTCAATAATCTTCTGTCACTGAATTAGAAACTTAGATAGTCTGGTATCAAAGTACAGTGAGTTACTTACTAGTCACCGTGGTGATCTCAGGTCGGAGGGACACATATATCCATATCCACTCGGAACATCTCTTGACAGCACAGCGTTCCAGAATTTGTCACGTTCAGTGAAATGTACTCATACACTTCACCTGTGTGTCATATCAGTTGCTCTATACTCTTTAGTTAAGAGGACAACCAACGATATGGCACACAACGACCTATTCTTGATAATGCTATTGTTCTAGTAATAGCATATCATTTGGTCGCAAATAGGTTTAAGGACTCATAGACAAATCCTCCTTTATCTATTAAAAGAGTCCTAAGGACTTCATCACATTACAAGATTTTAAGAAGATCTACAAAATATATGCGATGAATAATGCTAAATAACCTTTTATTAATTCATTAATTTATATACAATTCAATGATCAACAGGCTGACGATTGATTTTTAATATACAATTCCTAATAACTCCCACTTGGACTAAAGCCAATCGATATAGTATCGTATACTCCTAAAAGTCAATCGTCAGCTTGTTGATGATTGAATTGTATATGAATTAATGAATTAATAAAAAGTTATTTGGCATTATTCATCGCATATATTTTGTACATCTTCTTGAACTCTAGTAATGTGATGAAGTCCTTAGGATTCTTTTAAAAGATAAAGGAGGATTTGTCTATGAGTCCTTAAATCTATTCGCGACCAAACGATATGCTATTACTAGGACAATAGCATTATCAAGAATAGGTCGTTGTGTAACATATCGTTGGTTGTCCTCTCAACCAAGAAGTGTAGAGACACTGATTTGCCACACAGGTGAAGTGTAGGAGTATATTTCACTGAACGTGACCAATTTCAGAATGCTCTACTGTCAAAAGATGTTCCGAGTGGATATGGGTATATGTGTCCCTCCGACCTGAGATCACCACGGTGACTAGCAAGCAACTCACTGTACTTTGGTACCAGACTATCTGAGTTTCTAATTCAGCGACAGAAGGTTACTGGGTGCAGTCAAGTACTTGCAAAGTCGGTGTGTGAGTCAAGATGGAATTGACCCCTCCTGGTGATAGGAGATAATGCACTTGTGTTCGATTTAGCAAAACTTTAGCCAGAGTAATCCTTGTGAGGAGTCATAGGATTTGTAAAGTTGAAACACATATTGGATGAACTGATTAAAGAGTTGACAGTAAACTCTGAAGTCATCCTAGGCATTTGAAGTCATAGAGATGAATTATACAATAACCATAGTCCAAGAATTCTTGAATGTTGCTTTTGTTGGAAAATGTATCCTAAAAGTTAATCGTCATCGTGTTGATGATTGAATTTGTATATGAATTGACATTATTAATAAAGTGTTATTTGGCATTATTTATCATTATTATACTTCTTAAAATGAACTCTTATTATGTGATGAAGTCCTTAAAACTCTTTTATGATAAAGGAGGATTTATCTACGAGTCCTTAAAATAGTTCGCGACCAAATGATATGCTGTTACTAGGACGACAGCATTATCGAGATTAGGTCATTGTGTGCCATATACGTTGGTTGTCCTCTTAACCAAGGAGTGTGGAGACACTGATATGTCACACAGGTGAAGTATAAAGTACACTTTACTGAATGTGACCATTTCGGAATGCTCCTATTGAGAGATGTTCCGAGTGGATATGGGTATATATGTCTCTCAGACCTGAGATCACCACAGCGATTAGCAAGCAACATACTGTACTTTGGTACCGGATCAGCTAAATTTCTAATTCAGGGACGGAAGGTCACTGGGTGCAGCCAAGTACTTGCGAAGTCGGTATGTGAGTCAAGATGGAATTAACCCCTTCTATAGACAGGAGATAATGCCCTTGCGTTCAATTTAGCAAAATCTTGGCCAAGGTAATCTTGTAAAGAGTCACAAAATTTCTAAAGTTGAATCACAGAAGTGGATGTACTATTACAGAGTTGATGGACAATTAAGAATCATCTAGAGATAATTTGGTCAATTCGATTGACAAATTATCATAAGTAAAAGTTGCTGAAAAATAATTAATGAATTATTGGAGGATTTATTAGCAATTAGTTTGCTAATTGGACTAAGGATGAGCCAAATTGAATTGGATACAATTTGGGCTTCATCAGGGTTTGACCTAATTGGATTGGGTTCAACCTAAGAGGATTATTCTTTAATAAGGTGTTGACCTAATCGGATTAGGTTCAACCCAAAGAGATTAGGCTTCCTTAATTGATGTGACTTGATCCAATTGGATTGGGTTTGATCCGAATCATGCGGATCTTAAAGTCCACATGAACATGTGATGGTACATGGGGACAAATACCCTTTCATCTAATGCATGGCGCTATCCCAATTTGATTAGGATTATTAATACTTGATTAATGGCACCATGGGACAATTGGCAACCATCTAATAGGGGGGGCGTCATGAGATTAGATCTCATGATATGTTTGAGTAAGATCAAAACAATCTCCCTCATGTCGCATGACACATGGCATATATCCATGGGAGGCGTCATGGCTTGGTGTTTGAATTTAAATTCAAACACACCACAACGTAAGTGTTTATCATGTGGGTTTATTGACCAATTCAATGAGGTTAAGGCGTGTGATTTGAATTCAGAATTTAAAGGAGTGCAACACAAATAAAGGAGATATTTTTTTGTGATCGCATGAAGGTTTCCCTTCTCCCATCCGCATGGAATTTGAAATTCAAATTCAAATCATAAGATAAGAAGTATCTTATGGTTAATTCCCCTTGTGATCCGCCATCTGATATGGATCAGTTGACATGAGTTTGAATTCAAAATGAAGGGGATGCAATGCTTATAAAAATGGAGAGTTTCTTTGTGTTGCCATGAATGAATGAAGAAAAGGTCACATGCCTCCACTTCATCCTCTCCATTATCCTCCACGCATTAGGTTTTAGGATTTCTTTTTAGGGATTGTAGATCAGATCTCAAGTCTTTTTCATCCCTATAAACCATTCTACCTACTTCTTCCAAGAAGTTCAATCAAAGGTTGATTGATTCTAGGAAGAACAAAATCAGCCTTCAGCAAGGTTTCGCGGAAGCTAGCACTTCCACGGGATCAGATCAACCGGAGCTTCACATGGACGATTCGTAGAGGCCATACACGTGTGTGGCTGCGAGGCTTGAGCTTCAGATCTATAGATCCATCTTCTACTTCACAAAGGTATGATTTTATATTAATTAAGTTTAGAACTTAACTAGGGTTGCTGATTTTCAATCAATATGATTAATCATGCTCATATTGTTTTTGCCTAAATAGTTTAAAGATCCTGGATAGTTTTTTATTCGAGATATGATCTCTGATGCATGCTTAAAATTAATTAGATTAATTCTATCATTCTGATGTATTTTTTGAAAATTTTTGAAAATAACAAGCATGCAAAAACTGGCTCGCACTTTCAGTGGTATCAGAGCATCCAGATTGAATGTTTAAACAAGTTATGCTTAAAATAATTGAATTAATCTGAGTAGTTTAGTAATCTAATTGGGTTAATCACCAGGCCATCCGGTCATGGAAGAAAGAAGGGCTCATCACCCTCTTTTTTCATTCGATGGAATCTTCTACGGCGTGTAGGGTGCTACTGTGGTTGATCCTAGAAGATGAACAACGAAAGGTAGATTAAAATCTGTTTTAATTTTTTGTAATTAAATCTGAAATTTAAAAATGTATTTAGATCAAATCTAAAGTAGATTTATGAATGATTTAATTACTGTTTATGCATGATTAATTAGATCTGAAAAATTGAAAGCATGTGATGTATATTCATGTTAGTATAGAGAACATGAATAAATCTGAAATCACAAACTTGTTTAGATTAGATCTAAATAAAATTTATGATTCATTTATTTTCTGATTTTATGTAACAAATGAGATCTGAAAATAAATGCATATAATGTATGTTGTTTAAGTTAATTCATATTAGTTTGTATATGTGATATATGAACATAAATCATCTAAGATTTAAACATGAATTAAATCTAAATTTTAACATGATTAATTGCAAATCTCAGATATGAAAAATAAGTTTTAAGAACTGAAAAAAACTTTGTAATTAATATGTAATTAAAAATAATGCAATGATCTGAATTTTCATAAACTTACACTTAATTAAGAATTAAGTGATGATGAAAACCTAGATCTAGAATTATAAACTCAATTAAATGGCATTGCATAATTCTTGGGGTATTTGGGTTAGCTCAAATCAAGTTCTTAAGATTGGGTTAGACCTAGGATTAGAGTCAAATATGGTCTAATTAGAGTTAATTGATCAAATCTAATTAAGTAGTAACTAGATTAGGTCAAGAAAACTCTAGGTCAAATACAATAATTGTAGTTGATCAAATTCCATATCTTTGATTAGACCAAGATGGAACTTGATTGAGGCTCAGAGGTTGAGCCCGAGTCATTTGAGTAATCAAATTGAAATTGATTAATCAGTCAGTGTCTAAGGTAAGTTTGGCAGACTTGATTGGTGGTTTTTAATTGGGAGCTACTCGCACTGATTCGTCTTTGTCGAGTTAATGGCATATCCCTTCCTTGGCATATCACTTACTTGGCTGACATAATCAATCACATTTTGATTGGATCACTTAATTATTCGAGTTGACCTATGCCTTTAAGAAAAATCAGTATGATTGATTTAGGTGCCTCCTTAATCGGATTGAATCTAGTTCTTATTAATCTAACTTGATGAAGTCAGTGGAAGGATCTAGATTAACTGGTTCTTCTCATCTATTCTCAATTAAATCAAATCCTTTAAAATTATTAGGTCCCTAAAATAAAATAGTTATGGAAATAACTAGGTCATAGCCTCCTATTAAGTTGGATTATAATGGGTCCAATGGCTAGATAGTCATTGGAGGCGCGATTATCTGACCATTGAAATTGTCCTTCATAATGTGATGAGTCAAGTGTACCTTCCATAGGTGATTGGGTTGGCCGAGCCACACTCGGGCCTGGTCATCTATTAGTAGATTACACTGAACCCTATCATATTAATGGTTAGACCTAACCAGAACTTTTGGTGGAGGCGCCACACGCCCAACGAAGAGGAGCCTGGGGCAAAATATTCACTAAAAATTGTTTAGATGAAACAATTGGTTAAGAACCTACCTATTGGTGCACGTGGGTTGGCCGAGCCACACTCGGGTCCATATGCAATCAAATGAATTCTAGTGCCCACTAAAAGGTTAAGAGTAATTCTTCGAATTGAATGTAGAGGTTATCAATTTGTATAAAATAGTGGAAGAACCTTTAGACTAAAGTCCAAATCTTTAGGCTTTGTTAATTCATATACTAATAGCCGATTTTCTTTTCATACAGAAATGGCCACCAGTTTGTCGCTACGTTCGTTATTCGATAACGACAAGTTGATAGGACCTAATTTTAACAACTGGCTTAGAAAACTTAAGATTGTGCTATAGCATGAACGGATCATTTATGTGATAACGGATCTAGCACCTAAGCAGCCCGTTGCTAATGCACGGGGTATAGTCGAGACATTTATCAGAAGTGGCTCAGTAACCGTATCACTATCCGTTGCATTATGCTCACTGCGATGAATGACGAGTTCAGTCGCAGGTTCGAGAATGCACAGCCGGAAGAAATTGTTCAAGTATTGAATGAATCTTTCGGCATTCCCAACGATGTTGAAAGGCACAAAACTAGTTGTGCCATTTTCAGCGCCCGGAAGAAGGATGGGGCCTCAGTAACTGATTATGTATTGTACATGATCGAGTTGATAGAGCGCCTAAGCACTCTCAGATTTTTCCTACATGACCAATTGGGGAAAGATGCAATACTGAATTCCCTGCCAAGATCATACCGCCCATTCCTTACTCACTGTCGTATGACGAAACCTGCAGTAAATTATCACCAATTGTTGGATTTACTACAGACATTTGAGAAGGATCACCAGCTCTTAAAAGGGTCGGTTAATTTAGTGGGAGGCTCTTCCAGAGGGCGTCGTCCCTTTAAGAAAGGAAAGAAAAATAAGAATCAAAAGAAAAAAGTGTAGCGTGCTAGGCCAAGTCAGACCAAAAAGGTGAAGGCTAATCAAAGTAAGGCAGAGTGCTTCTACTGTAAGAAGCAAGGGCATTGGAAGAGGAACTATCCTCAGTACATTGCCTCTCTTGACTCAAACAGGCAAAAGAAAAAGATGCAATCAGTTGCTGATCAAGATACTTATATGATAACACCTTGTAATTTCTCAATTTATGATAATTCGACTTGGGTATTGGATACTGGAAGTCCATTTAATATTTGCAATTCGTTGCAGGGACTTCAGGTCAATGAGAGATTTAGAGAAAATGAAAGATTCCTGAATATTGGAGATGGAAGATACAGTTCTAGTTCTAGCTTTAGAAATTCTAAAATTTGTATTCAACTCTTATGTAATAATCTTAAGTGACTGTCATTTTTGTCCTACTTTTCTATTGAACATAATTTTTGTAGGCCTTTTGGCCATGCACGGTTATGAGATTTCAATAAAATAAAATTATTATGATATCATTATGAATGGTGTTACTGTAATGCGGGATAATTGAGTAATGACATTTACATATTATCATAGCCTATTAATGTAATGTACAAGTCAAATAAGCGCTCTAGAATAGATAATGTCATAGATGTATATTTTTGGCATCATAGGCTAGGTCATATTAACAAGAACATGATGAACAGGTTAACAATTGAGGGTATCCTCAATATTAATGATTGTGAATCATTGACAACCTATGAATCATGTCTTCTTGGTTAAATAACTAAGTCACCTATTACCGGAAAAGGTGAGCGAGCTAGTGATTTATTGACCCTTGTACATACTGATATATGTGGGCCAATGAACACAAAAGCTAGAGGTGGATACTCATATTTCATTACGTTTACAGACGACCTATCTAGGTATAGGCACGTCTATCTTATGAAACATAAGTTAGAATTGTTTGAAATGTTCAAACTATTTTGTAATAAAGTAGAGAAACAAACTGAAAAGAGTATTAAAACTCTTTGATCAGATCGAGGAGGTGAATACCTCACCAGTGAGTTTATGACTTATCAAGGAGAGAATGGGATCCTCTCCAGTGGACTTCTTCTGGTACACCGTAGTATAATGAAGTGTCAGAAAGGAGAAATCAAACTCTATTAGACATGGTTCGATCCATGATGGGCTATGCAAGTCTGCCGATATCCTTATAGGGATATGCACTCGAGTCAGCCTGTTACATTCTTAATAAGGTTCTAAGTATGTCTGTGAATAAAACACTACATGAGATATGGACAGGAAGTAAATCGGTGCTCACTCACCTTAGGATTTGGGGGTGTCCGGCCTATGTCAAACATTTGAAAGCGGACAAACTCAAAACTAGGTCTGACAAATGTTTCTTTATCGGTTATCCTAAAGAGACTAAGGGATATTACTTCTATCTTGCTGAAGAACAAAAGTTGTTCGTCAGCAATAGAGCTGTCTTCTTAGAGAAGAAATTTCTTGGAGAAGAAAGTAATAGTTCTAATGTTGAACTTAAGGAAATTCAACATATAGAAGAACCGACACCAACCACTGAACGTTTAGAATCTGAGTTGATTATATCAAACCCAGAACCCATTATAGATGTAACATTAAGGCGATCAAGCAGAGTACCACATCAACCGGACAGATACTACGGTTTCTTAGTCGGGGATGGGGATCCTATCGAACTTTATGAAAACGATGAGGATCCGGTCACCTATTGATAAGTGCTAAATAATGCATAAATTAATATCTTATTCATAGCACTTATCATTATTTTAATTCACATATTTTGTAAATTCAACTAAAAAAATTGTGTTACCTTCAGCATTGCATTTTAATAAATTATTAAAGGTAATTCGAGTATTACTTATTTATTTACTGATTAAGCTTAATGTATGCAGGTCGAGTCAAGCTTAATTAGGTAAAGCCTAAACTGACACTACATCATTTCACAATTTTACATCCTCCATAGTCGACTCCAAGAACTCTTCTCCAAAACCCAGTGCTTCCCATTAATTCCTGACTCTTCACAAGTTCACCTAAATTTCTTCCCACTCGTTCCAACTCTTTTTCCACATAATCCAATTCTCCTATTTTAATTTCAAAAACAATAAAATCCCTTCAATTATTTGTCTCTCAGATCTCAAAGCATACCATCTTAGTTGCACAGATCCCAAAGCCTCATCCCTTCTCAGCTGTGGGCAACATTCTAGCTTCCACGTCACCTCCCAGCTTAACAAAATGAAGTTCAAGCCTTCACTTTTCTTCCGCTAGATCTCAGCATCCAAACAAAATCTCCTGCTCCCAGCTCATATCATCTTATCATGGCTCAAACTGTCCGCATGGATCCGACTCCATCACCCAGCTCGTTTCATCCACATCATTCCCTGCCTCAAGATAGAACTCCTCTTTCGATGAGAATAGAATCCCATCGTCCACGGCTTGATCTCATGAAATTTCCAACATCCAAAGGCATCCTCCCCTGCTTCGAAACTATCATCCTTATCTTCTAGCTCCCGTATCTTTCTTCCGAACCAAGCCATATCTTCCCTCCTAATAGCGTTCGTGATCTACTTCATCCCACGACCGGATCAAATCCCCTGCATCTCGGATTACATCCCCTACGGAATCAAGTCCTAATCCCATCTTCTCTGTGATCCTCTTCCTCCGAGATTCTTTCAAACGCCCACGTCGATTAACCCCAGCTTCATTCCTTCCGCGTTCAAAGCTCATCTCCTCTTCATTTCATTCAGTATCCACTTCATCCTAACCAGCCCAGCATTCAGAATTGATCCCAGCCAACCGAAAATCAAATTCAAAGTAATTCGTATCCCCTGCTTCTGAACAGAGTCATGGATAAATTCAAAGATTACCATCCCAGCATTCAACCATGTCTGAGATTCTCTTCTCTCGGATTCTTCCCGTCAGCTTCCTCCGTGCATATCTGCATTTGTTCTTCATCCTTATCCCACGACCAACCAGGATTCACCGTCATCCTCCCGAGCTTCACGGATCAGAGCCTCCATCT
The DNA here is from genome assembly GCF_051530095.1 of Phoenix dactylifera. Lineage (NCBI taxonomy): Eukaryota > Viridiplantae > Streptophyta > Magnoliopsida > Arecales > Arecaceae > Phoenix > Phoenix dactylifera. The sequence goes on from NC_143207.1 coordinate 3,867,692, forward strand.
TCCACGGATGGGTCCTAGTTCATTCCCAGCCGTCCGCATTCCCCTCGGCGTTGAAGAAGTGATCAGCTCTCAGCTCACCGGCCTCCCAACGTCCGGATTAGATCTTCTCAAGTGTATCTCCCAGCATCTTCATCTTCCCTGCATTCGGATAAGCTCCAATCCAGCTGCAGTTGCGTCCATTCTGGGATATGACCGAGCTCAATCCTCCGCACGCGTCCAAGATCCTCTGCGCAATGAAGAAGCGCCGATTCCTTCCATCACCCAGGGATAAGTGCAGCTCAAATCAACCTCCAAATCCCTGAGAACAAAGTTTATCCTCTTCGGAAAGCAAGCATCGTGAGCTTCCTCCACATCTTCCTCTGCTTTGAAACAGAGCCCCAATCTCCTCACATCCCATCATCCGCGGAAGAGATAAAGCCTCCACGAGTTTATCCTCCCATTCGGATCAGCACAGAGGAAGAAAGAGAGGGAGTTGGTAGCCTATAAGAACCCAGACGTGAAACGGGGGAGGCAACTTCGGTTCGGTTCCATATCTTCTCAGAGGCGGAATCCCACATGGTTCACCGGAAGAAGAAGAAGCTTGGGTTCACAGGCCGAATCCCATAGAGCCAGGAGAGAGAAACCTTTTGGGTATTTTGGGAATAACTTCCCATAAGAGCTAAGAAGGAGCCGTTCTCAAGAAAATCGCAAGAGGAAGAGAAGAAAGAGATAGGAGCTCGCTGCTGTTAGAAGTATGCCCTAGAAGCCAATTTGGCTGACGCATTATTTTATTCTGGAACATAAATTTGTACTTGACCTAATTGAGTTGGGCATTCTTTTCATTCATGTTCTTATGTATCCATGAATCGTCCAAGGAATTAATAAGATGATGACGCATATTCTCAAGAGTTGAGAATTTGAGGCATGTGTCATTGGTGATTAATTCCTGAATTGCTCCTGATCGATGGATCATCACGAGGACGGTGATTGATCCGCTGAGATTAGTGCACATATTGCTTTCTTTGATGGACGAGTCTTGAGTCCACAGTGTAGGGACGCTGGAGTAATTATGCAAGTGCTTGTTAGAGAACAAGGGTACTAAGCATGACCAAGACAAGAAGTCACTTGGTTGTCTATCCACTCGTCAGTGACTTTCTCGATGTTGCAATAGTGTGACTGGTCCTTTGACCTGCGGTGCTTCGGCTACTCACAGTGAGGTTATTGTAGTTTGACTGCACGTATACATGGTCTCTAGCCATATGGGTCCATGCAGTGTAGATTGGCTGCAGTAGGTTCACTGTAGGAGTAGGGTATGCATGTTAGCATCCCTCATATGCCATGAAAATTTCGAAATAATTTTCAGATTGCAGCGGAAAAACATATGCGGGATCCGTTCATTGCATGAACATATTTTAAAATCTTTCGTTTGTAGATAGATTAGAATTAAATTATTTTAAATCATTTTAAAATTATTAAGAAGATAAGATCTTCACCTTGTGCGGGTAGATGGTCTCCGCAAATCTGATTTACGTGGTATTTGATCAAGGCTCAGTGGAAGCCGCATACGCGTCCGGCCTCTACAGGTATCCACACGAAGTAATGATTCGATCGAAGCCTTTGGATCTCCCCGGGGTGCTAGCTCCCTTGCAGAGAACGCTATTGATGGCTGAAGTCCTCTCCTTTGAATCAACCTTTGATTGGCTTGAGAGGAGGAAGGAGAAGGAAATGCCAAGGAAGAAGAAACAAAGGCTCTTCGCAGCCTTTTACTTTCCCTTGCGCTGGAACCAAAAGAAGAAGAGAAAGGAGATGATGCCACCTTTATTTTCTTCCCTTGCTCTTGTGGCTGAATGGAGGAATGGGAGATGGTTCCTTGCTGCCAAAAATCCCAAGAAAAATCATGAAAAAATCGTAGCCCCTTTGAACCCATCTTTTATGGTGTGTGGATAGAGATGAGCTCCTAAATTTTAGGAGCTCATCTTTATCCCTTTGTGAATTCAAATTAGGAGGGGGGTGGCCCCTCCTTTTTCCTTCACGCCACCAACCAAGGGAGGGGTGTAGGCCCCTCCCTCTTCTCCCATTTGGTTAGCCCCACTTAATCAAATTAAGTGGGGATTGGGTTAGAACTAGTTCTAGGTCCAATCCTATTCAAAATAGGACTAAGTGCACCCAATTTAATTCCTCCAAATCCTAATCCAATTAGAATTTAATTGAACCATGACTCAATTGAACTCTTCAATCCTAATCCAATTAGGAGTCATTTAATTAATTAGATTAAAATTAAAATTAATTAGGACTTAAGAAAATCCTAATCTAATTAGGACTTATTCAAATTTCAGCCCTAAGACAATTAGGACTTTAGAAATCCTATTCCAAGTAGGACTCTAATTTAATTTGAAATTCTAATCCAATTAGGACTTCATGAATCCCACTCCAAGTAGGACTCATGATAAAGTCCAATTAATTAAATCCAATTAATTAAATTAAATTGCAATCCGACTGCAATTATTCCTTCTTCTAACCACTAACTCTTAGTGGGTTATCCATTTATCAATCTAATTGATTATTTGTGATTCCTAATCATATTCAACCATCGGATTGGTCAATACCTCTAATGTGTATGACTCCATAGGTTCTATTCTGACTAGTAGTGTGATATATTGCGATCTCTATCACAATATCATTGAAAACTTCTTTCAATGGGTTGAAACAATTTCAACTCAACTCACCAGGAATTATCGACCATCAAGATGATCCCTGTGAGTCTCACCATCCACCAGTGACACCTAGCAGTATGTAGTGGCTACCCAGCAGAATAGAATGATGAACCTCTAGGTGCAGTTTTCGTATGATACAGTCCTTCTATCATGGATCCCTACAGACCGGAGGTCATGGATAACTCGTCAAACCCCGTCGTCTGTCATATGTCTAGATTTATTTGACTTGAGTTCGAAAGTAGAAAACTCTTTTCCACTATATATTCTGCCCTGGCCAAGGTCTTAGAACTCAGTCTTATAAATCACATAGGATCTCTCCTCATCTATCAAGGTCGATAGATTCCATATAGGTGCATATCCTACTCCTACAGTGAACCTACTGTAGCCAATCTACACTACAAGGACCCATATGACTAGAGACCATGTGTATGTGTAGTCAAACTACAATAACCTCACTGTGAGTAGCCGAAGCACCGTAGGTCAAAGGACCAGTCATACTACTGCAACATCAAGTAAGTCACTGACGAGTGGATAGACATCCAAGTGACTTCTTGTCTTGGTCACGCTCAGTACCCTTGTTCTCTAACAAGCACTTGCCCTCTCACTTCAGTGTCCCTACACTGTGGACTCGAGTCTCGTCCATCCATATGGAAAGCAATCTGTGCACTGATCGGATCGATCACCGTCCTCGTGATGATCCATTGATCAGGAGCATTTAGAAATTAATCACCAATGATACATGGCTCAAATTCTCAACTCTTGAGAATATGTATCATCATCTTATTAATTTCTTGGACGATTCATAGACACATAAACAATATGAATGAAAAGATTGCCCATTAATTATTCAATAATAATAAAGTCAAGTACAAATCTATGTCCCAGAAATAATAATGTGTCCGCCATATTGGCTTCTAGGGCATACATCTAATAATCTCCCACTTGCACTAAAGCCAATCAGACATATATCTAAGTCCCATCTTCTCAAGGTGGGCTTCAGTCTTCTGCTGATTTAACTTCTAAGTGAGTGGGTCCGCCACGTTGTCCGCGGAGTCTACTCTCTGCACCTCGACATATTTCTTTTCGAGGTAGTCGCGTATGAGGTGAAAGCGCCGCTCTATGTGCTTGGACTTCTGATTAGACCTAGGCTCCTTAGTAAGAGCTATGGCGCCATTATTATCGCAGTAGAGTGTGATGGCATATGATGGCATTACATCTAGCTCTGCAATAAATTTCTTGAACTAGAAGGCTTCCTTTGCAGCTTCAGAGGCGGCGATATACTCAGCTTCCATGGTAGAATCAGCAATGATCGGTTGTTTGGAACTCTTCCAATTTACTGTACCACCATTGCACAAGAACACATATCCAGATGTAGACTTTCTATCATCAATATCAGTCATAAAGTCTGAATCTGTATGTCCTTCTACCTTTAACTCTGATGCTCCCCCAAAGACCAAGAATAAATCTTTAGTTCTTCTTAAGTACTTAAGAATGTTCTTCACAGCTGTCCAGTGCTCTTCGCCTGGATTCGACTGATATCTGCTAGTGACACTCACAGCAAGGGCTATATCAGGTCGTGTACACAGCATGGCATACATGAGGCTCCCTATTGCAGAAGCATAAGGGATCCTGCTCATACGTTGAATCTCTTCAGATGTGTTGGGGCACATTTTCTTGGAGAGATGAATCACATGCCTAAGGGGTAATAGATACCTTTTGGAGTTTTCCATGCTGAACCTTTTCAGCACCTCCTCTATGTACATCTTCTGTGATAGGCCAAGCAACCTCTTAGATCTATCTCTATAGACCTTAATCCCCAAAATGTAGTGTTGCCCAAGGTGACAACCCAAGAGGGGGGGTGAATTGGGTTTTCTAAAAATTATGTTTCCTAATTTTTACTTTGAATAGAATGCAGCGGAATAATAAGATGTTATTTACTTAAGCTCTAGGCAATTACAAGTAAAGCAGTGGAAAATTAAGCTAGAGCAATTATACTATGGCTTTAGGGTGCAATTGATCTAAAATTAACTTATAGTTGTATGATCAATTGTAATCTATGTGTATGGTAAGAATGGAGTGGAAGCTAAGCAAACTCTAAACAATCACTTATAACTCTATAGAAAACAAAGCTAGAGATATTACACAATCAAGCATGAATGTAAGGCATGAAATACAAGAGATAAGGCATCACAAACACAAAGATGTATAGTGGTTCGGTGCACCCCAGCACCTACATCCACTCCCCAAGACCTCTTGGGAATTTCACTATAATCCCTCAGATTACAGTCGGTTGTTTTACAAGCTCACAACCCAACTTGTTGTTTTGCGAGATCACAACGAACTCGGTCGGTTTTCACAGGCTCACCGACTAGAACCAACCGATTGTTTTCACGGGCTCACAATCCAACCCAGTTGGTTTTCCCAAAGGCTCTCCAACCACAACCATACAACGTTGGTTTTTCCTTTGGCTCACCAACAAACCTTAACACCGTTGGTTTTCCTTTGGCTCACCAACAAACCTTAACAAACCTTAACTTGATTCAATCCCTTGATTGAATCAAGTTACAAGATATTAGACTAAGAATTTAAAGCAAATACAAGCTTCTTAACTAAGCAAATATATCAAATATAAACAAATGGAGTAAAGAGAAGCTCTCAAACGAATTTTGAAGATGAAGGAACTCGGCTTCTTCTTTACTTGACCCTCTTCTGATTTGGCACGAGGTAGAGGATGATTGAGGCAGCACACGGATGGAGAGGAAGCTTTGGGATTCACTTGGATGCTCTTCTTCTCTCTATTTCGCTTTGGATGGCCCTTTTGTGCTTATGGGAGATTTTCCTTGTAATCTCTTTGAAATCTCTTTCCTAAATGTTTTCTCCCACTTCCATCCCCTCTTCCCTAGCTCTCCTCTTGATTTTATAGCTTTAGAGGGAGTGGAAACAAAAATCTAGCCGTTAGAGACAAAAATAGAGCCGTTGGAATCAACAAAAAACTAGCCGTTATGCCTCCCAGCGTGCTGGAGTCGACTCGGCTGAAGTAGGAGTCGACTCGGCTGAAACAGAAGTCACTTGTGAATAGTAGTCTGTCGGCACTGTAGCTGGGAGTCGACTCCGCACTGTAGCACTGAAGTTGGAGTAGACTCGAGATCACTGTAGCGCTGAAAATCAACTTTCTGTTTTTTGTTTGTTCTCAGTCGGAGTCGACTCGTAGAGTCCCGGAGTCGACTCGAGCACTGTTTCTTGAAACTCTAGAGTGCCAGAGTCGACTCTAAACTTCCCGGAGTCGACTCGAGGACTATTCTTTTGAATCTTTCTTTGAATTTGCTCCTCCAACTTAAATCCTTTGAACTTGAAACTTGGGCCAATAAATTGTAGCTTTCTTCTAACTTTTCTTGAGAGCTTTTGAGGCCTTCTTGTATTTTTCCAACTTGCTATGTTCCTTGCAAAATAAATTATCTTTCTTCTTGCAACACAAACATTAGTAATTATACTTCAAGGTTTTGTGATCATCAAAATTAATCTTTAAATCAATTTTTGGGTCATCAATCTCCTCCTTTTTGATGATGACAAAACTTGGAGTATATGCAATATAAAATATAATTTGTTCTAGAAGTAATGCATAGCTAAGTTGCATGAAGTAGAAAACATATATATTTAAAAACATACTTCATGATAATGCTTTAGATTTATTCAGCTTAACACAATCAACATATTTCAATTTAAGCTGATTTGTATTCAATTCACAACATAAAGCATTATGAGCATATACTTAGATATTTCTCCCCCTTTTTGACAACATCAAAAAGGTTGCAAGATAATGAAACATTAAGCACAAAGATAAGAATACTCAAATATTTCTTTTTCTTTTTGTACTCTGATTTGCATGTCAAATTATTGCAAGAATATGAATCATATAACTCAAGGCAATAATGTTAGAAAAAGATTAATGAGCATAGATCAGAGCCAATTATAGTGAGAACACATCGAATGTGGTTCCAAAGATAGTTTTCAAATCAAGTGTAGGTGGAATCTTTCTCAAGTTAATTCAAGAAGTACCAAGAATGATATTCAAAGAAAGCACGAATGAAAATCTCACCATTCTTTAATAATAAATATGAAAGCTTGTTCATTTAAGATCTTTTGCCCAATATATTAAGTATTTTAGCAACATGAGAGCAATTTAACTAATTTTCAGAGTATAAGAGCAATATATTAAGTATGATTGTAAAGTTTTTTTTTTTAATGGTGTAAAAATATTGTGGAATAAATACTAAAACATGAATTCATGCAATTTATGATATATCTTAGAGTATACATAAAAATGAAAGCTTTGAAGGTTCTTTTAAAGCTCTTTTAAAGACTTTATTTCTTTAAAAAGAAGCACATTTTGGTACATATAATAATGAATTGGCACTAAATTGAAGTTCTAAAGAATAAGCCAATAAGAACTCATTAGTGAATTCCAAAAATAGGTTTTCTAAGAGATACTCAAGAAAATTCAACACATTATTCTTCCTCTATTTCATTAAACTAGAGGCTCTTAAGATCAACTGTTTGAATTGTAATTTGGTTCATGATTGATGCATAAGATATACTAACCAAATAACAAGCCTCAAGGTGTATCATAAAGATTTTCAAATTTAAATTTCAAATGATCCATATTGGAGAGTATTAGGATCACATCTCATTTAGTATTCTTTCTCTCTCCTTTAGTTATAGATTTATGCGATTAAGTTCCATAAGATCTCTCCTTCTGAAATTTTCTTTCTCCCCCTTAATTGATCATTCCATTTAAGAGTTTAGAATTTGAAAATAATGTTCAATAAAATTGTCAATCTCAAAAAAATATTTTCTATAAGTTTCAGCTTATTTTCATAAGACTTCAAGGTTTGAGATAAGACAACTTTTATAGAACTCATCTCAAGGTATAACCTTATTATATGATTAAAGCAAGTCTTGCTATATAAGGAGGTTCATCAAAATCAATCCATAAAAATCAAGTTATGCATCAAATTAAAGTAACTTTAGGATAAGATACTGAATATCTAAAGCTCTCCCTCAAAAGATGCATTCCTCTTTAATCATTCTTTTCTTTTGTTGAATTTCAGATTTTAGTGACAAGCGTGAATAAAACTGAAATTCTATGATATCGAGAATGTAGAGTGATCAAGAATTATTCAAAATTTATAGCAATCACCCTTTTTAATCTTTCAAGAACAAGTTATGCTTCCTCTTAATCTTTGAGAAAATGTACTGAAATATTAATCAGAAAATGATTCATTTGAAGCTCAGTTTCTTTCAAAAACATTTACATTTTCTTTCTTTTAGAATCATTTGAGTGATTCTCCTAAATGACATGATCATTGAAGTATATAACTAAGGTTACAATGATGTAACTATATAAGCATTTTTAAATTAAGTTTAAGCTTTTATACAAAATCAGATTCTGAATTTTCACAAGAATTTTCAAGAAGGCTCTCAAAATTATGATTTGAGATATGCATCTTCTAGATTGTAGCTCATCTTAAATTACTAAGATTGAAAACACATATTTCAATAACATTAGAGCACTTTCAGAATCTTTGTATTTAGTATTGAGTTTCGATACAAAATGGAGGATATTTTAACAAGTATTAGGATATTATGTATCAAAGTTAGGCAAGTAGAAAGATAGATCAAGATCAATTCATTTTGCCTAAATAAAGATATCTTTCTTTTCTCTTTTTTTACAAATTTATTCAACTTTCAGATTTTAAAGATGATTGTGAACGACAAATCTGAAATTTCTTTTCAATAATTTCCAAAAAAAAAATTTATGCAGTATTTTAAACATTCAAGCATTGGAACACAAGTTAGTTTGAGGCAAGGGTGAAGCAAAGACTAGTGATCAAAGTTAAGACATATTCCAAGTTAAGACATATTTCAATCAACTTATCCAAGCATGGAGCATTGCAAAATATTGAGAACCCATAATTCAAGACATCATGCCACATGCAAAATATATTATGTGTTAAGTCATGCATTAAAATAATAAGAACAAGCATGTCAAGGATCAAAAACAATTCTTTTCAACTAAACTCCCCCTATTTAAATATAATCTTGCATTGATTTCATCCTTAAATTGTGTTTTCAAGTGATTTAAAAAAAATGACTTGATTCTTCTTATATACTTTCATTAACTTTGTCTTTCATGTTTACTTTCTTATGCTCTATACTCTATTTGCTCCCTATCCGGTGGAGTTGGGAAGGGGCACGAGGTACTACCACTAGCCTCCCTCTTGTGCTGTCCCTAATATGCCCTACACCGAATAGTTGGGTCAAATAGTGCCGGGTACTACCACTAGCCTCCCCATTGGCACCATCCCTATGATGAGCAATATAGAAATGTTAAAATGTTTACTTCAAACTCTCCCTGTTTAAGTGTAATTAATTACAGATTTTATCCCTTCCAAAAGAATGCTCACACAAGTCTCACAAATGTGCCGAATATATTATGCTTGTTTTGCTTTTTCTTAAGATTGGAGTATTTGCCTTTACTTAGATTTTACTTCTCTTGAATAATATCCATTTTCTTTTCTTTATCTCTCTCTCTCTTTTTGTTATTCTCAAGTAATTTACATGAAAGAGCAGAATAAAGAAATAATCTTATGTATCATATAAATGTATATCATGCAAACAACATTTTCATTGTGCTCAAGGATTCATAACTTCTCACAAGTTATTTTAAATCAAAATTTTAAGCATTTACTTGTATATTTCATGGTTATGATATAGGCAAAGAATTATTTTAGTTTGAGCAAACCATGAAACAATTTCTAAAAGCATAAGTCAATTAATGCATATATAGACATGATATCTAGAAATTAATATTTAAAGATTTTAATCATGCCACAATAAGATTTAAGTTATTGACTTTGCTTAGCTAATTTATGAGAGAGGTATCTAAAATTACCGATTCATTCTGCATTCTTCAAGTCAAATACCTACTAGATTTCTTATGTATGAACTTTTGGCTGAAGAAGGTCCTCTCTCTTGTTTACATGTGAATGTTTATTGTATCTTACATGGAGATATCCTTCAAGTTGAGATCTCTCATTTTCTTGCTCAAGGATCCTGCATTATTAACAAATTCCTTTTCTTTTTTTTGAAAGAAAGTCTTTAGTTTCTTTAAGATACAAACCATTCATCCAACATATTTCTAACTAGATGACTCAATATAAGATATGACAATAGTTGAATATTGAGTCACTTTACTCAAGAGATTGTCTAAATATAAGCAAGCACATATCACTTGAACTAAAGAGATAGTTTCATTAACCAAGATAGTTCAAGGACAAGCATGTGAGGCAATAGGAAGATTTATCAAGGTCAAATCAATTTCTTATTTTCAAAATCGATTTAGTTTAGATTTTATTTGCTTAAGATAATTATCAATAAGACATGTTAGCTAAGTTTTAATCAACTTATCTTAAACGGTTGTTTCTATCAAAATTCAGATTATGATTTATTTGTTATCAATAAAATATGATTCATTAAAGTTAGATTGAAGTCTTGCACAAGGGCACATAATGAGCATACAATCTGGTCTACTAGCTGTATGATAAAATAGTTATTCTATCATGCTTCAATACAGCTTTAAAACAATAGATCTACTTTGCTCATCCTTTTTAAATTCTACAAGATGGGGTCACAGACATACCTTCTTCATGCCAATCTTCTATTAAGAGTTTTCTTGTGGACTAACTTTGGTCAATGAAGATCCCCTTTCTTGTTTGGCTTAATTTGAAGTTCGAGAGAAAATGTTAATTCATTCATCATACATATTTCAAACTCACCTTGCATGAGCTTAGTAAAATCTTCATATAAATCTCCATTAGTAGAACCAAGAATGATGTCATCAATGTATACTTTGAGCAAGTAAGATATCACAAATTCTTCTTTTTGATGCAAAGATTTATCACTATTACTTTCTATCAAAAAGGTTGCTTAAGCTTTTATATCATGCTTTTGATGCTTGTTTCAAATTATATTTCTAATGAGTGTTTTCAAATATGGTGGTTATTTAACATATATCTTCTTTAATAAAGTAAGCACATAGGAGTCCATTCTACACACTCATTTGATAGAATATAAAGCTCATAAAGCAAGCAAATGATAATGGAGATTTTTACTTCTAATCATACAAGAATCTCATCAAGATCTATTTCATCTTTTCTTGATTTAGTCTTTTAGTAGTCATTAATTTTTCTTCATTAAGTGCATTTCTGAAAAACTCAATTTGGTTCTAATTACTAACATGTTTTCAGATTGTTATATGTAAAAGATTAACCATATACATATATAATTTGATTTTAGTATCTTGATAATAAATCATTAGTCTCATAAAGAATAAAATGAATTGATATTTCTGCAACTAAAATCTTTTCATTGAATATTCTATATGCATTGCTTGATGAATGATATCCAAGGATAGACATATCTCTATCAGATTTAGCATTACTTTCAAGAAACCATATCAAGTATAACATATACTACTGATAAATATGAAAGATATGCAATAGTTCATTTTCTATTTTTCAGAAGATCAAAAGGAGTTTTCATCAAAAATAGATCTAATAGAAATCATATGTATGACAAGCAGTGATGATAGCTTTAAAAAAATATTTAAGTAGATGACTATAATACACAATTGTCTTTTTTATTTCTTCAAGAATTCTGTGGAGTGATTGATTAAAACCCCATTTGATTTTGATGAGCTCAAAGCATTTGAGTATATCTTGTGATTACTAATGAATTCAATTGAGTGTTTCAGTGAAAATCCTGTCCAAGTGTATCTAGATTTGGTTCATAGTATTTTGGATAAGTTAAGAAGTCTGCTGAACCAAAGTCTGAGACTCGAGTCGACTCCCGAGTATCACGAGTCGACTCCAAGCGTATCAAGTTCACTGACACGAGCTCGAGTCGACTCCAGATCAGTACGAGTCGACTCCGACTGAGAACAGACAGAAGGACAGAAAGCTTCATCTCAGAACCTGTCAACGAGTCGACTCCTGAAGTGCGCGAGTCGACTCCAATGTTCACCGAGTCGACTCCAGGAAAGTAAGAGTCGACTCCAAGCAGTCATAGGCAGAAAAGTCAGAGAACGATTTTCGGACTCTAAGATTCGAGTCGACTCCCGCAATACGTGAGTCGACTCCGAGACTGAGCGACCATCGACAGACAGAAAATCATGTTACTGCCTCTGAGATTCGAGTCGACTCACAGACAGCTCGAGTCGACTCCGAGACAAGCTTCACGTCAAAAGGGAGAAGACCAACTTTCGGAAACTGAGAGCCGAGTCGACTCCAAGGAGGTTCAAGTCGACTCCAAGACTGGATGAGCCAAAAGACAGAGAATCGGGAGTTCGGGCTCTGAGATTCGAGTCGACTCCCAGGACAGTCGAGTCGACTCCCAGGACAGTCGAGTCGACTCGAGTGGACAAAATTTAAAATTGGATCCACGGACTTCAGTGGATGAGCCGACTCCAAAATTGCCAGGTCAGCTCCAGAAGTTGGCGAGTCGACTCCGAGTCAAGACGAGTCGACTCCCAGTCGTGACGGCAACTTTAATTCAAATTTGGAACAGTTGCCGAGTCGACTCCGGAAAAGCTTGAGTCGACTCCCGCTACAGCCGAGCGACTCCTGATCGCGCGAGTCGACTCCAACCCACCAACGGTCATATTGTCAGGCTGCGCAGAGTGTGCAGAATGGCCAGAAAAAGCAGAGTAACGGCTAGTTTCCGTGGGGGTTGGCTTAAATAGCCACAGAGGACTGTAGCAAGGCAGAGAACAGATATTCCACTCCAAGCATTCAAGTTTTCAAGCTCTCCAAGTGCTCTTAAACGAAAAAGGGGAGATCTGCATTTACTGCTCCAACAACTTCTTCCCAACAATCAAAGCTTCCTCCTCCTGCATTCAAGTCGACCACTCTTTCAAGAGGAGACCGGAGTTCCAGAAGCCATACCTCTTCACCAGCTTAAAAGCGTTTGAGGGCTTCTAACTCCTTTACGATTATATTGTTTTAAATCTGCTTTTTGAGAAGCTATTTTCTGTTTTCTTCTATCTCTTGTATTTACTTGATTCAATCGGGGGATTGAATCAAGGGGTTTAAGGTTGGTTGGTGAGCCAAGTTAAAACCAACATGTGTAAGGGTTTGATTGTGAGCCCGGGAAAACAATCGGGGTTTGTTCTAGTCGGTAAGCCTGGGAAAACCGACCGAGTTCGTTGTGAGCTCGTAAAACAACAAGTTTGGTTGTGAGCTTGCAAAACAACCGGCTGTAATCCAAGGGGGTTATAGTGAAATTCCCAAGTGAGACTTGGGGAGTGGACGTAGGAGCAAGGGTTAGCTCCGAACCACTATAAAACTTTGTGTTTGTAGTGCATTGTCTCTCATCTTCTTCCCCGCACATTACTCACAGCACTAGGCTTTAATTAAATAACTTGCTATAGTTTTTAATTAATCATCCACAAAGTTTTAATTAGCCAAATTATTTTAAAAACCCAATTCACCCCCCCCCCCTCTTGGGTTGTCTATCTGGGCAACAAGTGGTATCAGAGCCAAAAACTCTTCCACTCAAGAGTTAAAAGATCAAAATGACAACCCCATTTGGATCTTCTCACATTGAGGGTCAGTCCACCCAAAGACCCCCTTTCTTCAATGGATCTGACTACTCATACTGGAAGGCTAGGATGAGAATATTCATCCAAGCCCAAGACTATGAGATGTGGTCCATTGTAGTAAATGGGCCATACATCCCATCCATTTACGTAGATGGTGTTAAGGTACCTAAACTAGAAATGGACTGGGATGAACATGACATGAGGAAGGCACAATTAAACTCTAAAGCAATGAATGTCTTCTATTGTGCCTTAGACCGTAATGAATTCAATAGGATTTCAACTTGTAATTCAGCAAAAGAAATTTGGGACAGACTTGAAGTGACCCATGAGGGCACGAATCAAGTCAAGGAATCCAAAATAAACATCTTGGTTCATAAATATGAACTATTTAAAATGGATTCAAATGAAACAATCACATCCATGTTCACTAGGTTTACTGATATTGTCAATGGTCTAAAAAGCCTTGGCAAGAACTATACTAACAGTGAGCTTGTCAGGAAAATCCTTCGGTGTCTACCAAGGTCGTGGGAAGCTAAAGTGACAGCAATCCAAGAAGCCAAGGACTTGAACAAGCTACCACTTGAGGAGCTTCTTGGATCCCTCATGACGCACGAGCTCACCATGAAACAACACAACGAGAAAGAGTCCTCCCATAAGAAAAAGGTAATAGCCCTTAAATCTACTTCTTCTAACAAGGACTTGTCTTGCAGCAGCAGCAGTGAAGAAGAAGAAGATGAGGAAGATGGTGGTGAGGCTCTTCTTGTGCGTAAGTTCAAGAAATTCATCAACCACAAGAAGTCCTATCATCAAAGGAGAGGCCCCTCAAATTCCTACCGCAAAGACAAAGGTAAGGAAAGGAAAAATGAGGGGATTGGTTGTTACGAGTGCAAGAAGCCGGGTCACATAAGAGCGGAGTGCCCCTTACTGAAGAAGGGGAGTAAGTACAAGAAGAAAAAGGCACTTGTCACTACCCTATCGGACTCCGACTCATCATCCTCCTCATCAGATGAAGAACAAGAAGAGAAGGCCAATTTCTGCTTCATGGCCAACGAAAACGAGGTAACTTCCGATACGCATTTTGATTTTACATTTGATGAACTTTATGATGCGTTCAATGAATTAATGATTGAGTATAAGAATATAAATGTTAAAAACAGAGAACTAAAAGTAACTAACCAAACTTATATTCATAAGCATGATTCATTAATTAAGGATAAAGATAATCTTACCAAAGAAAATCTAGAACTTAAGACAAGCAACCAACTCTTAATTAAGAAGACTAACACCTTAACGAAAGATAATGAAAAACTAACTAAGGAACTTTCAGAACTCAAAAACCATAAACAAGTCTTAAACAAGGATCTAACAAAAGAACTAAATGATCTGAAAGCCGAAAATCAAACATTAACTAAAGAACTAAACAAATACAAACCCTTAGTTAAAAAATTCACATATAGTTCTGAAAAGTTAAACTTGATACTTAATAGTCAACGAGCCGTATTTAATAAAGCGGGTTTAGGGTATAAACCAAAAAATAAACAAAAACTACTTAGTAATTTCTTTGTCAAAGCTGGGGAAAATAAAACTAAGAAAATAACCTGTTTTTGTTGTGGAAATATAGGACATAAAGCAAATGCATGTGACTATAGGAAAAGGAAAACTAAAAGAAAAATTAAAAGGGTATGGGTTCCAAAAGGAACCAACTTGACTAACCATGAAGGACCCAAGAAAACTTGGGTATCTAAGATGACATAATTTGCCTGTGTAGGAGTGTCTTGCAGCCAAGGTCAAAAAGAACTGCTGGTATTTGGATAGTGGCTGCTCAAGGCACATGACGGGTGATAAAGACCAATTTTTCACCCTTGAAACCAAGAAGGGTGGTGCTGTGACGTTTGGAGACAACAACCAAGGTCACATCATTGGTGTTGGTAAAGTTCAAATCACCCCTTCTACTTTTATAGATAATGTTAGATATGTTGATGGTCTTAAACATAACTTGTTAAGCATTAGTCAATTATGTGATAAAGGATATGATGTTATGTTTAAACCATCACTATGTATTATAACAAATCCTAATGATAATAGTTTAGTTTTTAAAGGAATTAGACGTGGAAATATATATGTTGTAGACCTAGAAGATCTTGCAAAACATAACCAATGTCTAGTTGTAAATGAAACTAAAGATAATGATGCTAGTTGGTTATGGCACCGTAAGTTAGGTCATGCAAGCATGGACACAATAACTAAATTAGTTAAAAGAGATTCCGTGATAGGTTTGCCAAAGTTAAAATTTGAAAAGAACAAAATCTGTGAAGCATGTCAATTTGGCAAACAATCTAGGAATTCTTTTAAACCCATAAAATGTGTCTCTACCTCTAGGCCTCTAGAATTATTATACATGGACCTGTTTGGTCCAACTAGAACAACAAGCCTAGGTGGAAATAAATATGGTCTAGTCATAGTAGATGATTACTCTAGGTACACATGGGTCATGTTTCTAGCACATAAGGACCAAGCATTTTCAATGTTTAAAAAGTTCCATAAGGAAGTAACAAATGCTAGAGAGTCTTCAGTCATAGCCATTAGAAGTGACCATGGTACCGAATTCGAAAATCAATTATTTGATGAATTTTGTAGTAAAAAGGGGATAACCCATAATTTTTCTGCACCTAGGACACCACAACAAAATGGAGTTGTGGAAAGGAAGAATAGAACTCTAGAGGAAATGGCTAGAACGATGTTATGTGAAAGTAACCTCCCTAAGTACTTTTGGGGAGAAGCCATTAATACTTCTTGCCATATATTAAATAGAGTTTTATTAAGACCCATTATAAAGAAAACACCTTATGAACTGTGGAAAAACAGAAAACCAAAAGTTAACTATTTTCATGTTTTTGGATGTAGGTGTTTTGTACATAATAATGGGAAAGATAATCTAGGGAAATTTGATCCTAAATCTGATGAAGGAATATTCCTAGGTTATTCTACAACTAGTAAAGCCTATAGAATCTTTAATAAAAGAACCCTAGTTATAGAAGAATCTATACATGTTGTTTTTGATGACTCTAGTGACATCTCATCTAGTAAGAAGGTTAATTTTGATGATGATATTGAAATACTTGAAGAAAAGATAGATGAGATGGGATTACAAGATGATAATCAAAAGTTGATTGAAGGAGAATCGTCAAACCAAGAGCCTATAGTGGATCATGGGCTAGCTAAAGCTTGGAGGTATGCTCACGGGCATCCTAAGGAACTAATTCTAGATGATCCATCACAACCGGTTAGGACTAGAGCATCCCTTAGGAATTTGAATAATCATCTAGCTTTTGTTTCACACTTTGAGCCCAAACATATAGAAGAAGCCGAAAATGATGTAAATTGGATAAATGCAATGCAAGAAGAACTAAATCAATTTACTAGAAACAAGGTTTGGGATCTAGTGGAGAGACCTTCTGAATATCCAATTATAGGTACTAAATGGATATATAAAAATAAGCTAGATGAAAATGGAATTGTTATAAGGAATAAGGCTAGACTAGTAGCAAAGGGTTATAATCAAGAAGAAGGCATAGATTTTGATGAAACCTTTGCTCCCGTAGCTAGACTTGAGGCAATTAGACTTCTATTAGCATATGCATGCTCTAAGGACTTCAAACTATATCAAATGGATGTAAAGAGTGCTTTTCTAAATGGGTATATAAATGAGGAAGTGTATGTAGAACAACCTCCTGGTTTTGAAAATCATCAATACCCTAATCATGTGTATAAACTGAACAAAGCACTTTATGGATTAAAACAAGCACCTAGAGCATGGTATGAGAGACTTAGTAAATTCCTATTAGAACATGAATTCTCTAGGGGAAATGTAGATACAACATTATTTCTGAAAAGGCAAAATAAGGATATGTTATTAGTACAGATTTATGTTGATGATATCATTTTCGGTGCTACTAACAATCGCCTCTGCGAGGAATTTGCTGATTTGATACAGAGTGAGTTTGAGATGAGCATGATGGGAGAGCTGAACTACTTCCTCGGGCTTCAAATCAAACAATCTGAAGGAGGCATCTTCATCAATCAAGCAAAATATATCAAGGAGATGCTCAAGAAGTTTGATATGGAGGGAAACAAGTCAATCAGCACCCCCATGAGCTCATCATGTAAGTTAGACCAAGATGAATCAGGTAAATCTGTAAATCAAAAACTTTATAGAGGTATGATAGGTTCTTTACTGTATCTTACTGCAAGTAGACCTGATATTATGTTTAGTGTGTGCATGTGTGCTAGATATCAGGCTAATCCTAAAGAATCACACCTAGCTGCAGTTAAGAGAATATTTAAATACTTAATAGGAACTAAGAACATAGGGCTATGGTACTCTAAAGAATCCAGCATAAACTTAATAGGGTACACAGATTCAGACTTCGCTGGATGTAAGCTTGATAGAAAAAGTACCAGCGGGTCGTGTCAGTTTCTAGGAGAAAACCTAATCTCATGGTTTAGCAAGAAACAAAACTCGGTTGCATTATCCACTGCAGAAGCTGAATATGTGACAGCCGGGAGTTGTTGTGCTCAAATCTTGTGGATTAAACAACAATTAGAAGATTATGGCATTAAACAAGATAAAATTCCCATTAATTGTGATAATACAAGTGCCATAAATCTAACTAAAAATCTAATTCAACATTCAAGAACTAAACACATTGAGATAAGACATCACTTCATAAGAGATCATGTATTGAATGGTGATGTGTCACTCCAATTTGTTTGTACTGATAATCAATTAGCAGATATTTTTACAAAACTCCTAAGTGAAGAGAGGTTTAGTGTGCTTAGGAGGGGATTAGGAGTGATTGATCCATCCTAGTGGGTTTTTCACTAGATTAATTGATTTTGATGATTAGAATGAGGTTAAAATAGAGTTTCTATGCAGTGATCATCAAATCAGTCTTTAATTAGGTGATTTTCCCTCATTTGGCACGATTATGGCATGGTTTTTAGGTGCGTGCCAAGGTTAGAGACGACTCGAGTAAGTTTCAGAGCCGGCTCCTGAGGGGGAGTCGACTCGCGCATTTGCGGGAATCGACTCGCAAAGTTGGCAGCTGAGGGGGAGTCGATTTGCACACTGTCGGGAGTCAACTCGCGCATATTCTGGAGTCGACTCGAGGTCGAGTCGACTCGCGACTCAGGGGAGTCGACTCGCAGCCGGGATCCGACTTTTTAACCCTAGGTTTGTCGTTTCGCAAACACTTTTCCTCAAGCCGCCACTGTTCACAAAGCCCTAGAGCCGACTCCTAGGTCATCCCCGATCGTCTCCAAGCCCTTTTCCCGTCGATTTTTCGCCGGACATTGAGTTTCCGTCCGTTCCTAGGTCATTTCCGGTCCGTCCCGAGCTTCCTCTGTCGGTCCTTCACCGTCCTCTAGATATTTTTCTTCCCGTTTAGGTCAAGATGCCTCGTAAGACCGTCGTTAGGAAGAGGTCCCGTCCCGAGGCCGGTCCCGAGCGGCGCTCCAAGGCGCGGCACGATCCCGCGAGGGAACCACCTCCGGATCGTTCCCCGCCTAGGGTGGTTCTCGTTAGGCCGTTGGCCGGGAAGGCCGTCACCTCCGGGAGGTTTGTCGATTTCGACTATCTCTCCCGGGAGGGGTTCACCATAGGCGATAGGCTTAGAGCCTAGAGCCTAGAGTACTTCCTCACCTTGGACCTTCCCACCTATCCTGGCCTAGTTCAAGAGTTTTACAGTACCGTCCATCGGGGAGATGGAGGTATCGAGGGCACGGTAGTAGGTGTCCCGTTGCGTGTCACAGAGGACCTCATTGCCCATATCCTTCACCTTCCATTAGTAGGGGTGGCTCCCGCACACCCTGAGGATAGAGTTGCGGCCCTTACGGTCGTCTTAGGGCATCCACCTCAGTCCCCCCTAGATGAGGTATCTGCTAGCTCACTTCCTATTGAAGTGAGAATCCTTTTGAGCATTCTGTCCAGGTCCATCTTCCCTAAGACAGGGAGATTTGATTTTGTGAATGAGAGGGACTTAGCTATTATGTCTTATATCCTTCAGGACACCCCGATCAACTTCCCAAAGCTCATTTATAGGTATATATGTGAGCCCCTAGATAGACCTAGGCTCTCACTCCCATACGGGATGTTATTCACTCTTCTTTTTAGGCAGTACGAGATTCCCATTCCTGAGAGGGAACCCTCTCGTGCCTTGCGATGGACTGATCGCTTATGTACGGGGACTATGCACAGGATGGAGTTTCGGAAGAGAGAAGGGATCTGGGTTAGGAAGTCCACTCTCACTGCTCAGACCACCAGACCATCACCCAGTCCTGAGCCAGATTCAGACTACCCAGACCTTCCAGACCATCCAGACCTCCCATCCACTCCTCCTGCTCCTACCACCTCTGCCGGACTTTCCTCCTCAGTTCCACCATCTATGGAGGTCCGTATTGATACAGAGCAGCTCCGGGAGCTGCGGCAGGAGATCATCCGAGATCTGAGGGATGAGCTGCTTCGGGAGCTCCGAGGTGCGGTGCCTGCCCCCACTCCTGCACCCGTATCTTCTCAGTTGGTCCCTTCCTTGACAGCCGTGACTGACATGACGGCTCATGTACGGGAAGAGATCTACAATGTCCGGAGTTTGGTCCAGGCCCAGTTCCACAGCATGAGTGAGGTCACGAGCTCCACTCGACAGATGCGAGAGGAGATAGGTCGTGACATGCACACCACCACCGAGGGGGCCGAGCGCTTGGCGAATGTACTCATCGACAAGCTGGACGCACTTCAGACATCGGTGACTGGGCTTCAGGCGTCGGTGACAGAGCTCTCCACTACACATAGCAGAGCCACCACGTCTATTATCACGCAGCTCGGACATGTGACGGATGCAGTCACCCTCCTCATGGAGCAGAGCCGATTGAGAGGAGGAGCACCATCCTCCAGAGGAGGAGATGCATCCTCGAGAGGGGGAGCTTCATCCTCGAGGAGGACATAGATGTGTTTGAGTTTTGTTTTGTATTGTTTTACTTTACTTATTGTATGCTCAAATATACTTCAATTCATATCAATACAATGAGTAGACATCTTATCTTCAATTATGTGCCATTTGATGATTGGTTGTGCCATTGATTGTGGTTGATTACCTCCTTTTTGGTATGATGACAAAAAGGGGGAGAAATATGTATAAAATGTGTAAAAGGGGAGAAATATGAAAAAATATGTAAAAGAAATCAATGGAAATAAATAAAAAGATAAACTCTTAAAAACACACTCAAATTTGTTCTAAGTGGATTCGGTACCTCGAGGCTCATTATCTCTCTTTTGGGGCTCCTAATGGAGTAATCTCCAGAATCTATTCAAGGGATATTCGGAGATTAGCTGAATCCTACTCAAGAACAAATTGACAGATTTTCCCTCTAAAAACAAAAAATTCAGTTCAAAAACTTCAAAGCATTAAAAGAAAATTCAGAGAATCAAAACATAGTTGAATGCATATATTGAGGGGGAGAATCTAAATTTTAATCAAGCTAAATCATTAATGACATATAAGCCAAACAATTGATTGCATAATATGAAGGCTTATATAATTCCAAATGCAAGGGGGAGCTTTAACTCCGAAATTTGTTGTTTCACTCCTTTCAAACTTGGATAAATTAAATTATCAGACATTTGAATTCATTTATGGATTTTATTTCATTATTTATTGAGCAAGTCATTTTACATATACTCAAAGTTTTGTCATCATCAAAAAGGGGGAGATTGTGGAGTGATTGATTAAAACCCCATTTGATTTTGATGAGCTCAAAGCATTTGAGTATATCTTGTGATTACTAATGAATTCAATTGAGTGTTTCAGTGAAAATCCTGTCCAAGTGTATCTAGATTTGGTTCATAGTATTTTGGATAAGTTAAGAAGTCTGCTGAACCAAAGTCTGAGACTCGAGTCGACTCCCGAGTATCACGAGTCGACTCCAAGCGTATCAAGTTCACTGGCACGAGCTCGAGTCGACTCCAGATCAGTACGAGTCGACTCCGACTGAGAACAGACAGAAGGACAGAAAGCTTCATCTCAGAACCTGTCAACGAGTCGACTCCTGAAGTGCGCGAGTCGACTCCAATGTTCACCGAGTCGACTTCAGGAAAGTAAGAGTCGACTCCAAGCAGTCACAGGCAGAAAAGTCAGAGAACGATTTTCGGACTCTGAGATTCGAGTCGACTCCCGCAATACGCGAGTCGACTCCGAGACTGAGCGACCATCGACAGACAGAAAACCATATTACTGCCTCTGAGATTCGAGTCGACTCACAGACAGCTCGAGTCGACTCCGAGACAAGCTTCACGTCAAAAGGGAGAAGACCAACTTTCGGAAACTGAGAGCCGAGTCGACTCCAAGGAGGTTCAAGTCGACTCCAAGACTGGATGAGCCAAAAGACAGAGAATCGGGAGTTCGGGCTCTGAGATTCGAGTCGACTCCCAGGACAGTCGAGTCGACTCGAGTGGACAAAATTCAAAATTGGATCCACGGACTTCAGTGGATGAGCCGACTCCAAAATTGCCAGGTCAGCTCCAGAAGTTGGCGAGTCGACTCCGAGTCAAGACGAGTCGACTCCCAGTCGTGACGGCAACTTTAATTCAAATTTGGAACAGTTGCCGAGTCGACTCCGGAAAAGCTTGAGTCGACTCCCGCTACAGCCGAGTCGACTCCTAATCGCGCGAGTCGACTCCAACCCACCAACGGTCATATTGTCAGGCTGCGCAGAGTGTGCAGAACGGCCAGAAAAAGCAGAGTAACGGCTAGTTTCCGTGGGAGTTGGCTTAAATAGCCACAGAGGACTGTAGCAAGGCAGAGAACAGATATTCCACTCCAAGCATTCAAGTTTTCAAGCTCTCCAAGTGCTCTTAAACGAAAAAGGGGAGATCTGCATTTACTGCTCCAACAACTTCTTTCCAACAATCAAAGCTTCCTCCTCCTGCATTCAAGTCGACCACTCTTTCAAGAGGAGACCGGAATTCCAGAAGCCATACCTCTTCACCAGCTTAAAAGCGTTTGAGGGCTTCTAACTCCTTTACGATTATATTGTTTTAAATCTGCTTTTTGAGAAGCTATTTTCTGTTTTCTTCTATCTCTTGTATTTACTTGATTCAATCGGGGGATTGAATCAAGGGGTTTAAGGTTGGTTGGTGAGCCAAGTTAAAACCAACGTGTGTAAGGGTTTGATTGTGAGCCCGGGAAAACAATCGGGGTTGGTTCTAGTCGGTGAGCCTGGAAAAACCGACCGAGTTCGTTGTGAGCTCGTAAAACAACAAGTTTGGTTGTGAGCTTGCAAAACAACCGGCTGTAATCCAAGGGGGTTATAGTGAAATTCCCAAGTGAGACTTGGGGAGTGGACGTAGGAGCAAGGGTTAGCTCCGAACCACTATAAAACTTTGTGTTTGTAGTGCATTGTCTCTCATCTTCTTCCCCGCACATTACTCACAGCACTAGGCTTTAATTAAATAACTTGCTATAGTTTTTAATTAATCATCCACAAAGTTTTAATTAGCCAAATTATTTTAAAAACCCAATTCACCCCCCCCTCTTGGGTTGTCTATCTGGGCAACAAATTCTATTAACCCTATTTTACTTATGGTGTCCTTGGTGCTGAAATAATTAATTTCTGTATGAACTTTATCAGGATTTTGGTTTTCAACACTGTGCCATGATACTCTTTATCTTCATAGTTTGGAAACCTTTATCATTTGAAACACTTTTACAAGATTTAGCAAATACAGAAAATATTTTAATTTTATTTGCCAAGAACAAATCCAATGTAAGCTTTTGAAAACTTAGTGATGGAAACAACATCTTTAGATTTAGAAATTGATTTTTGTTTGTTTCCTTAGTTAGCATGCATAGCAAACTTTGACCTTTCAGAAGATAATCTAAGTAAGCCAATGGCAAGGTCTTTTGAGATTAAGTACATACTAGCATGAGTTGATTTTATATGCCAAAGATGGTTTCTTTAATCTTGGTATTCATAGTGCATATATTCAAAAGCACACCAAGTATACATTATCATATCTATGATCAATAAACAATAATGCCATGGATAAAAACTCTCAATCAAGCATATAGAGAATTCATAGAGTTATTCTTAATAAATTGATTAATCATTTAGCAACTTATCCAATAGTGAGTAAAGTATACTATAAAATGAAGTGATTTGATTATATTTCCAAAAGTATTTTCTATATCACAAAATTGATCAATACATGCAATTCATATTTTAATCAAATACTAAAGCAAAAATAATGATGAGATGCAAGGATTACTGATTTCATTATTATTATTATTTATTTAAAATTACTTTTCATAAGTATATTTTAAGTTTCATTTTTTGACGTGTGTCTAGAGCACCCATTTGTATGAAAGTTCTATTTGTTCCATGGGTATCTTGGCACACCTATGTCTACATCCTCATATTTTCATTTTGGGTACCCAAGCTTGCTTGGGTCCTTGAGAGTTAGGACATATGGTTCCTTTTGGAACCCAAATCTGTTTAATAGTAATAACTTTACCATTTGATTTAATTGTACTAGAACTATAGGTAAGGTTGTTATGTCCATTCTTTTGATGTTTGAAATACGTTATCCTTTTTGATGATTTGCTTGACAAATTTAAAACCTTTTTCTTTAGGGATTCATTGCTAAGTGAAGGAGTTAAGCCAAATTTTGATTTATCAAAATCAGCATGTTGGCTTTCAAACATCATTTTTAATCTTTCTGAACTTACAGTGAACTTGTTAATAAGAGATTTCAGTTGGTCAACTTCTTCACTTAAGTTTTGGTTTGTTTTGATTAAGCTATGATTTTTCTGAATCAATTCTTCTGAATTTAACCTTAAGCTTTTATTTTCAGATTTTAGTTTGTCTTGTATTTTAGCAATAAAATTTCTTTCTTTTGAATTTTGCAAATTTAGCTTTTTAAGATTTTTATTTTTCATAGCTAATTTTCTACATTCACCATACAAATCATGAAAAGCATTTAAAAGTTCATCATAAGAAAATTCTTCTTGAAAATTACTTGATGTAAAAGTAGATTCAGATTTTACCTTATCTTCTTGTGCCATAAAGCAAAAGTTAGTTATCTCTTGTAGTTCTTTGGAGCTAATATCATCATTGTTGCTCCTAGCTTTCATTTCCTTGCTTGACTCTTCCTTGGTCAAAACTTTCTTCCTTTTTATCTCTTTCTTTCTTTCTTCTTGCTTCCTCTTCTTCTTTGTCTTTAGGAAGCTTTTGAATTTTTTTGTTGTTCTTTCTTCCTCGAGTCGACTCGGGTTTACTAGGAGTCGACTCGACTGACTTGAGAGGCGACTCGAGATCTTCGGGAGACGTCTCGTTCTCAGAGGCCGAAGAGTTTGTTTTCTGTCTTTTGAACTGTCCTGCCTCGGAGTCGACTCGGGCTTTATTGGAGTCGACTCGGCTAACTTGGGGGTCGACTCTGAAATACTTGGAGTCGACTCGGACAAACTGGGAGTCGACTCGGCTGATGTGGGAGATTCTGCAGTCTCATTATTAGTATGTAATTGAAGCACATGTGAGCTAATTTGAGATTTATCATAAATAATTTCTAAAGTATCCCAGATTTCTTTAGCAGATAAGCATGCAGAAATCTTATTAAATATAGTTTCATGGATAGCACAATATAGTATGTTCATAGCATTAGCATTCAATTATGCTAAGTCTTTTTCATTAATAGTTTGAGAGAGTGTGTGGAGGTCATTTATTATGATATTCCATAAGTAATAGTTTTGTGATTGAATAAAAATGCGCATGCGTGCTTTCCAATATATGTAGTCTATGCCATTAAATAGTGGAGGCCTATCAATTAATTGTCCCTCTTCTAGAAGACTATCTATTTGAGTTGTCATGATCTTTGGCTTTTGATCGTGAGATCAATAATTAATCTTAGAGCACCTGCTCTGATACCACTTGTTGCCCAAGGTGACAACCCAAGAGGGGGGGTGAATTGGGTTTTCTAAAAATTATGTTCCCTAATTTTTACTTTGAATAGAATGCAGCGGAATAATAAGATGTTATTTACTTAAGCTCTAGGCAATTACAAGTAAAGCAGTGGAAAATTAAGCTAGAGCAATTATACTATGGCTTTAGGGTGCAATTGATCTAAAATTAACTTATAGTTGTATGATCAATTTTAATCTATGTGTATGGTAAGAATGGAGTGGAAGCTAAGCAAACTCTAAACAATCACTTATAACTCTATAGAAAACAAAGCTAGAGATATTACACAATCAAGCATGAATGTAAGGCATGAAATACAAGAGATAAGGCATCACAAACACAAAGATGTATAGTGGTTCGGTGCACCCCAGCACCTACATCCACTCCCCAAGACCTCTTGGGAATTTCACTATAATCCCTCAGATTACAGTCGGTTGTTTTACAAGCTCACAACCCAACTTGTTGTTTTGCGAGATCACAACGAACTCGGTCGGTTTTCACAGGCTCACCGACTAGAACCAACCGATTGTTTTCACGGGCTCACAATCCAACCCAGTTGGTTTTCCCAAAGGCTTTCCAACCACAACCATACAACGTTGGTTTTTCCTTTGGCTCACCAACAAACCTTAACACCGTTGGTTTTCCTTTGGCTCACCAACAAACCTTAACCTCTTGATTCAATCCCTTGATTGAATCAAGTTACAAGATATTAGACTAAGAATTTAAAGCAAATACAAGCTTCTTAACTAAGCAAATATATCAAATATAAACAAATGGAGTAAAGAGAAGCTCTCAAACGAATTTTGAAGATGAAGGAACTCGGCTTCTTCTTTACTTGACCCTCTTCTGATTTGGAACGAGGTAGAGGATGATTGAGGCAGCACACGGATGGAGAGGAAGCTTTGGGATTCACTTGGATGCTCTTCTTCTCTCTATTTCGCTTTGGATGGCCCTTTTGTGCTTATGGGAGATTTTCCTTGTAATCTCTTTGAAACCTCTTTCCTAAATGTTTTCTCCCACTTCCATCCCCTCTTCCCTAGCTCTCCTCTTGATTTTATAGCTTTAGAGGGAGTGGAAACAAAAATCTAGCCGTTAGAGACAAAAATAGAGCCGTTGGAATCAACAAAAAACTAGCCGTTATGCCTCCCAGCGTGCTGGAGTCGACTCGGCTGAAGTAGGAGTCGACTCGGCTGAAACAGAAGTCACTTGTGAATAGTAGTCTGTCGGCACTGTAGCTGGGAGTCGACTCCGCACTGTAGCACTGAAGTTGGAGTCGACTCGAGATCACTGTAGCGCTGAAAATCAACTTTCTGTTTTTTGTTTGTTCTCAGTCGGAGTCGACTCGTAGAGTCCCGGAGTCGACTCGAGCACTGTTTCTTGAAACTCTAGAGTGCCAGAGTCGACTCTAAACTTTTCGGAGTCGACTCGAGGACTATTCTTTTGAATCTTTCTTTGAATTTGCTCCTCCAACTTAAATCCTTTGAACTTGAAACTTGGGCCAATAAATTGTAGCTTTCTTCTAACTTTTCTTGAGAGCTTTTGAGGCCTTCTTGTATTTTTCCAACTTGCTATGTTCCTTGCAAAATAAATTATCTTTCTTCTTGCAACACAAACATTAGTAATTATACTTCAAGGTTTTGTGATCATCAAAATTAATCTTTAAATCAATTTTTGGGTCATCATGTAGGATGCTTCCCCAAGGTCTTTCATGGAGAACTCTTTTGACAACCAGACCTTGATCGAGGTTAGCATGGGAACATTATTTCCAATCAAGAGGATGTCATCCACGTACAGTACGAGGAACACGACAGCACTCCTACTAACCTTCTTGTAAACACACGGTTTCTCTTCGTTCTTGATGAAATCAAACGATTTGATCGCATCATTGAAACGAGTGTTCCAACTCCGAGATGCTTGCTTTAGTCCATAGATGGACCTTTGCAGCTTGCAGATCTTGTGATCTCCATCACTGGAAGTGAAACCCAAAGGCTGCTCCATATAGATATCTTCATCAAGGTATCCATTCAGAAAAACAGTTTTCACATCCATCTGCCATATTTTATAATCATGAAATGCTGCAATGGCAAGCAATTTTCGAATGGATTTTAGCATGGCTACAGGTGAAAAGGTCTCCTGATAGTCAATGCCTTCACGCTGACTATACCCTTTCGCTACTAGCCTTGCCTTATAGGTCTCTACCTTTTCATCCGAACCTATCTTCCTTTTATAGATCCATTTGCATCCAATAGGTACTATACCTTCTGGTGGATCTACTAAGGTCCAGACTTGGTTGGAATACATGGAGTCTATCTCTGACTTCATGGCTTCCAGCTATTTCTCGGAATGGATATCAGATATCGCCTCGTTGTAGGTATTGGGATCCTATATATGTTCCCTATCTCCCATTAGGAACATTTCCTCGATGTCCTCTACTAGTATACCTAAGTATCTATTGGGAGGATGGGAGATCCTACTAGATCTACGAGGTGGAGGAGGTACTATGTGTACTGGCTCTATATGAATAGGTTCTATAGGATTCATTACTCGTTGCTTTTCAGAGACTCTCTCTTCAAGCTCAATTTTCCTCCCACTGCCTCTATCAAGGATAAACTGTTTTTCCAGGAGGACGGCATGTCGGCTCACAAACACATTGTGATCCTCTGAGACGTAAAAATTGTATCCTAATGACTCTTTAGGATATCCAATGAAACGAGCACTTATGGTCCTTGGCTCTAACTTATCCGTCTGTTGTCGCTTGATATGGGCCGGACATCCCCAAATCTTGAGATGACCAAGACTCGGTTTCTTACCATGCCATATCTCATACGGTGTGGTAGGAACGGATTTAGAGGAAACTCTATTCAGTAAGTAAATTGCGGATAATAAGGCATCTCTCTAAAGAAACATAGGTAGATCAGTAAAGCTCATCATGGATCGGACCATATCTAATAGAGTCCGATTCCTCCTTTCTGACACCCCGTTGAGTTGAGATGTGCCCGGAGGCGTCCATTGTGAGACTATGCCATTCTCCTTGAGATAGTCCTAGAATTTTCCACTAAGGTATTCTCCTCCTCGATCTGATCGAAGAACCTTAAGGGTTTTTTGGGTCTGTTTTTCTACTTCATTTCTGAACTCTTTGAACTTTTCAAAAGACTCAGATTTGTATCTCATAAGATATACATACCCATATCGTGAATAGTCATCGGTAAAGGTAATGAAGTACGAATAACGACCCCTGGCTGACACATCAAATGGGCCACACACATCAGTATGTACCAGGGTAAGTATTTCAGTGGTCCTCTCCCCATGTCCTACAAAGGGCAATCTAGCCATTTTTCTTGAAGGCAAGACTCACAAACTGGATATGACTCGAAAGTCAATAGGTCGAGAAGCCAATCTTTCTCCATTTTGTTCATTCTGTCTTCTCCAATATGGCCAAGCCTGAGGTGCCACAAATACTTCAGGTTTATCTCATCTCTGGATCTTTTAGATCCTATGGCACTCACTACTTGCTCAGACACATTTACAGATACATCAACATGCAAGTGATAGAGACTGTCATTTATAAAACCACGTGCAACTAATTTATTTCTGAAATAAATAGAACAGCAGTCTTTGTCAAAGGTCAAAACATGACCATCCTGTGCTAAACATGAAACAGAAATCAAATTCCTGTTAGCAGCAGGGACATAATAACAGTCTCTAAGTAGTAAACTAAATTCAGATGGTAATCGCAGAGGATAGGTGCCCACAGCTACAGCAGCAACTCTTGCCCCGTTGCCAATCTGAAGGGTTACTGTACCTTCCACCAGCCTCCTACTTTTCTTTAGACCCTGCATAGTAGTGCACAAATGAGCACTAGAACCAGAATCTATAACCCAACTAGAAGTAGAAGAAACAGTAAGGTTAGTTTCAATTACGAGCAAGTCTAACATACCTTCAGAAGGTGTGTCTACCTTTTTGTTCTTCAGGCTCTCGAGGTATGAAGGGCAGTTCCTTTTCCAATGGCCGTCGACATTGCAGTAGAAATATTTTTTCTTGTCATTAACCTTTTTCTTATGAACTTCCTTCTTAGGCTTCTTATCTTTCTTCTGCTTCTTAGCAGGCTTCTTTTTCTTCAAAGTAGACTTTCTCTTGGAACTAGAAGTCAGCTCAGCAGCTAGAATAGAGCCCCTTGAACCTTTCAAGGCTCCCTCAGCAGTTACCAACATATTCAACAATTCGGTCTTAGTGCATTCAATCTTATTCATATGGTAGTTTACTATAAACTGCCCAAATAAATCAGAAAGGGATTGCAGGATCAGATCTATTTGCAGTTCCTTATGCATGGTCATACTGAGCTTCTCAAGCTCCTCGAGGTCCTTGATCATAATCAAACAGTGATCGTGGACAGACTGCCCCTCGCGCATCTATGCCTTGAAGAGCTTCTTGGACACTTCAAAGCGTGCAGTGCGGCTCTGCTCACCATACAACTCTTGCAGGTGAGCCAGTATTTCCCTAGCAGTCTTCATGTTCTCATGCTGGCATTGAAGTTCATTTATCATGGATGCCATGATGTAGAACTTGACCCTAATGTCGTCATCTGTCCACTTTTGATGCGTCTCACGCTGATCATCAGTAGGACGTGCTGGTAACCTGGGGATATCGTTCTCGAGCACATACTCTAGTTTCTCACAATTTAGAACAATTTTCAGGTTCCTAAGCCAGTCTTTGTAGTTGGTTTCGGTCAGTCGGTTGGTCTCAAGAATACGGGTCAAAGGGTTTGAAGCTGACATTGTGATATGTAGAGAGTAAAGATTCTAGTTAGGCTTTGTATTTGAACTTAATTTGTTCTAGGAACTTTTAAAATAATTATGCTCCCACTATTTTCTCGAATCCCTCATACTTCCCTGATGGAGAAACGAAAATCCTACGCGACTAAAATTTTTAGTGGGTACTGCGGTCTCACCGATTTACATGCGGCCTCACCTAACAGTTATTGGTGACATATAAATGGATGAGTGTATAACTCTTGTACACTACTTCTCAAGCATATTGCTGTGGTACTTGGTCTCTAAGTGATGAAGACCTCACCTAACAGTTATTGCCCCATTACTTAGTTAAGTCAGACCTACCGTATAACCGCAGAAATAAAGTCGTCATTGGGTCCTCACCTAACAGTTATTGGTGCCCAACCCCATCTTTATCCCACAACATCTCATGTCTAATAGAGAGGTCCAATCCCTCGATGCAACTTGCCCACTGTGTCCAGCCGAGACAAAACAACACCGAAAAGACCTTAGCAGCTCTACTACGGTGGAAAACCTATGGACTTAATATTGCATAATCAAGTTTTAGTGTTTGCAACTTGAGTTCTTCATAAGAGGTAATCGAACAATTGACCAGGTAAGCAGGTGGGAGGCTCCCTTTACTCAGAGAGTAAGGTCCTAATTAAATAACCACCTTTTAGGCTTGCCTAGACACCAATTAGATCAATTAATCCAATATGACTAACTCATGTTGTTTCACTCTCGACTGATTAGGGAGGTTTCGATTTAGGTCTCACTCGATCGCGTATTCACATCTCATGCAAATATAAATCTACCCGCATAAACATAAGCATTAAACATCCAGGCATTTATCAAAAATAAAATTAAATGGTGATGATCATGGATCCAGGATGGGGTCATTTTACAAGCACATGCACGTCAATTGGTTTGATCGTCTTCAACTCTTAACTCGATCTTGATCCCTTAGGTTCAATTGTGATCAACTCCTTGATCCATCTTCAATCAACCCTTGATCTCGATCTGCGCATGTTGAGCTTGTTGATGTACATATCGATCAACCATCGACGTGCAACACACATCACAGATTACATCCTAGATTGCTTTAAAAATTAAATAAAAATTAAATAAAAATAAAATAATAAATTACAACCCTTTTCATGAGACACGCAGGTCTCTAATACATGAATTTAAGATGCATGCAGGCATCTGAAAATTAAAATTACATGCATCACAGAACAACGCAGAACATTTCAGCACATTCAAAGGATCCATCCATGATCATCACCATACGCATCACATGCATAAAAATTATTTTCAGATTTGTAATTTAATTGATTATTCCATCTCATGACTTGCTGATCATGCTAGATTTGATTCTAAATATTTGTAATCACATTATCAAAGCATTAGAATCATTAATCTAAGCATCTAAAAATTAGTATGCAGAAAAATCAGCAAGCTGAAAATTCTGCATACATAAATTTCAGCAAGCATAATCCCTTAAATTTCAGATCTAAAATGCCTTGAAAAATTTAATTCTAATCTTAATCTATATAACCTGGCTCTGATACCACTGTTAGCATCCCTCATATGCCATGAAAATTTCGAAATAATTTTCAGATTGCAGCGGAAAAACATATGCGGGATCCGTTCATTGCATGAACATATTTTAAAATCTTTCGTTTGTAGATAGATTAGAATTAAATTATTTTAAATCATTTTAAAATCATTAAGAAGATCAGATCTTCACCTTGTGCGGGTAGATGGTCTCCGCAAATCTGATTTACGTGGTATTTGATCAAGGCTCAGTGGAAGCCGCACACGCGTCCGGCCTCTACAGGTATCCACACGAAGTAATGATTCGATCGAAGCCTTTGGATCTCCCCGGGGTGCTAGCTCCCTTGCAGAGAACGCTATTGATGGCTGAAGTCCTCTCCTTTGAATCAACCTTTGATTGGCTTGAGAGGAGGAAGGAGAAGGAAATGCCAAGGAAGAAGAAACAAAGGCTCTTCGCAGCCTTTTACTTTCCCTTGCGCTAGAACCAAAAGAAGAAGAGAAAGGAGATGATGCCACCTTTATTTTCTTCCCTTGCTCTTGTGGCTGAATGGAGGAATGGGAGATGGTTCCTTGCTGCCAAAACTCCCAAGAAAAATCATGAAAAAATTGTAGCCCCTTTGAACCCATCTTTTATGGTGTGTGGATAGAGATGAGCTCCTAATTTTAGGAGCTCATCTTTATCCCTTTGTGAATTCAAATTAGGAGGGGGGTGGCCCCTCCTTTTTCCTTCACGCCACCAACCAAGGGAGGGGTGTAGGCCCCTCCCTCTTCTCCCATTTGGTTAGCCCCACTTAATCAAATTAAGTGGGGATTGGGTTAGAACTAGTTCTAGGTCCAATCCTATTCAAAATAGGACTAAGTGCACCCAATTTAATTCCTCCAAATCCTAATCCAATTAGAATTTACTTGAACCATGACTCAATTGAACTCTTCAATCCTAATCCAATTAGGAGTCATTTAATTAATTAGATTAAAATTAAAATTAATTAGGATTTAAGAAAATCCTAATCTAATTAGGACTTATTCAAATTTCAGCCCTAAGACAATTAGGACTTTAGAAATCCTATTCCAAGTAGGACTCTAATTTAATTTGAAATTCTAATCCAATTAGGATTTCATGAATCCCACTCCAAGTAGGACTCATGATCAAGTCCAATTAATTAAATCCAATTAATTAAATTAAATTGCAATCCGATTGCAATTATTCCTTCTTCTAACCACTAACTCTTAGCGAGTTATCCATTTATCAATCTAATTGATTATTTGTGATTCCTAATCATATTCAACCATCGGATCGGTCAATACCTCTAATGTGTGTGACCCCATAGGTTCTATTCTGACTAGTAGTGAGATATATTGCGATCTCTATCACAATATCATTGAAAACGCCTTTCAATGGGTTGAAACAATTTCAACTCAACTCACCAGGGATTATCGACCATCAAGATGATCCCTGTGAGTCTCACCATCCACTAGTGACACCTAGCCTTGCCTCTCACTTCAGTGTCCCTACACTGTGGACTCGAGTCTCATCCATCCATATGGAAAGCAATCTGTGCACTGTTCGAATCGATCACCGTCCTCATAATGATCGATTGATTAGGAGCATTTAGAAATTAATCACCAATGATACATGGCTCAAATTCTCAACTCTTGAGAATATGTATCATCATCTTATTAATTCCTTGGACGATTCATACACACATAAGCAATACGAATGAAAAGATTGCCCATTTATTATTCAATAATAATAAAGTCAAGTACAAATCTATGTCCCAAAAATAATAATGTGTCCGCCATATTGGCTTCTAGGGCATATATCTAACAATGCACCTATAAGAAAACTATCGACCTTGATAGATAAGAAGAGATCCTATGTGATTTATAACACTGAGTTCGTAAGACCTCGGCCGGGGCAGATTGTACGTGGAGAAAGAGTTTTTCACTCTCAAGCTTAAGTCGAATAAATCTTAACATATGACAGATGATGGGGTTTGACGAGTTGTCCATGACCTCCGTCCTGTAGGGATCCACGATAGTAGGACTGTATAATACAATAACTACACCTAGAGGTTCATTATTCCATTCTGATGGATAGCCACTACATGCTGCTAGGTGTCACTAGTGGATGGTGAGACTCACAGGAAATATCTCGATGATCGATAAACCCTAATGAGTTGAGTTGGAATCATTCCAATCCATTGAAAGGAGTTTTCAATGATATTGTGATATATTGTGATAGAGATCACAATATATCTCACTACCAGTCAGAATAGAACCTATGGGGTCACACACACTACAGGTATTGACCGATCCGATGGTTGAAAAGTGATTATGAATCACAAGTAATCAATTCGATTGATAATCAGTTGAAGAAGGAACAATGAAAATTAATTAATTAGACTAAAACACAAATCCTACTTAGAGTAGAATTTTTGAAATCCTAATTGGATTAGGACTGAGAATTCTACTTGGACTAGGACTGGGAGTCCTACTTGGATGTAATAACCCCAAAATATTTTATTTATATAAAAAAGGGATAGAATAGTCCTTTAAAATTGATATAAGGGGTAAAATTAGAAGGAATCAAAAGATAATGGCATAGTTATAGATGCGTTGAAGTGGTAAGGGTAAAATTGAAAAAGAATCAAAAGTTAATGGCATAACAGTAGATATGTTGAAGTGTTAGGGGCAAAATGAGAAATTAATAATATAAAAAAAGGGTGAATAGTATTCTGGTGGGACTTAAATGGGGTTGAGCTGGCTCACAGAATGAAGCAGAGAAAGAAAGAGAGAGGGGGTTCTCAGACGGCAATAGAGAGGAAGAAAAGGGAGAGGAAAGAAAAGGAAGAAAGGAAGAAAGGAAGAAGAAGAAGAAAAAGAAAAAGAAGAAGATCCCGGTTGCGCTGCCAGTTGAAGGGAAAAGTGTAGATCTTCTTCTTCTCTACGCAAAGACCTCGATTTCCAAAAAGAAAAAGGTAAATATCCATCCCTATCTAGTTTTTTGATGACATTAGGCTATACAAAGGGTGGATATAGTCTAGAGGGGTCGGATAAGGGTTGCAGAGGCGGTTAAAAGAGGAAGAATCGGATTTTGACAAATTTTTCCGGCACTACGGAAAAACTGTATCGAAGTTTCAATTTCGGCGAATTATTTTGGGGGTAAAACGGCCTCCGATAGTGATGCATGTTACCTTTTTGGAATCCTCTATGAGTGTAGAATGTTAGGTAAAAATTTCATCAAATTTGGAGTTTGGAAAGTAGATCAAACCCGGGATGAAGTAACCGGCTGTCGGCCCGGGTTACTGTTCATCCGGGTGGGAAAATAGGAGATTTCATGCCATAATAGGGTATTAAGACCAGATTAAGCTAAGGAGACCTTGTACTCATGCAAGGGAGTCCCTAATACACATAAATGGTGAGTTAATTAATAGAAAAAGAAAGAAAGAAAAGAAAAGATTTAGGGAACGGGGGAGTTGAATCAATTAAAGTCCCCTATATTATAATTGGCACGTAGATTATAGCCCTTGATACAAGACTAAATGTATTGTAAATGCATGTCACAGTTGGGCAAGAAGCTAGGGAACAAGAGAAAGAAGTTCCCCACTGCCTGCTGTAGATTTTTGGAAGCGTATCAGGGCTGTGCCGGATTGACAGGTGAGTGGGAGTTTGTACTTTGCACCATGAGCACATTCCTTATTCATTTTCATGAATGTTGCCAAGTGTGACTTGATTCCATCTGAGCTTATTGATTAATTGTTGTAGTAGATTCCTCTATAATCTTGATTCTCCATGCTTGATTATTCTGTACATGCATTTGAGGGAACATTGAGAGGAATTACAAGGGGTTGATGAGTAATCAAATTGATTCCGAATTGTGAAATAATTTCTTTTGTAAATTGATTTCATTTTCTCTATTTCAAAGATTTGTAGAGCCTTTTTAGTGGTATATTGAGTTGTATTGCACTTTCTTGACCCTCACTCCTAACCCTGATGTTAGTTTATGATTGGGTCATGATCAAGTGAGTGGTAGTCTTGATTATACTCCATTTTAGTAGAGTATTGGGAGGGTGCATTATGGCATTTATGCATGGCTTGGCAGTATCTGCAGGATACCTATAGTCGATGGGGATTGAACATCGGTCTTTATGCACATAGTAGCCTTCTGGGTGGGCGGAGCCCAGTCCCTTCCTAGGGGGGACACGGCCCTAGGCGTAGGATCGACCGGTCCTACGACTTATATTCTGCTTGCCGCCGGGCATAGTAAGACCCCGCAAGGTGCAGTATGGCTTTTCGCGGATGTAGAATTTCCGCGAGGTGCCGTTTAGTATATAGATGTGAGATGGATTTCTGTTCTGGATACTGGCCAGCATTTATATTATCAGTATGGTGTCTTATTCTGCATATGCATGTGATAGTAGGGAGTTGTTGCTGGTTCGCCTGGGGCGTAAAACCCACCTCCCGATAGCTATCTAGCATTTATATTATAGGTATGGTGTCTTATCTTGCATATGCATGTGACAGTAGGGAGTTGTTGCTGGTTCGCCTGGGGCGTAAAACCCACCTCCCGATAGCTGTCTTGTTGATCAGCCTATTGACACCTGATTTATATGATTCAGTACTATGACCTGTTGAGCATATTCATGTTATCATACATACTTATTTGATTATTCTATATATGCTCCAGATGAGTTGATTGGGATTGTGATGATTTACTCCTTATTTCTTATGTTGAGTTATGTGTATCCTGTTCTTGATGACTGCTCATATGCTCTTGAGATTTCACCTCGAGCCATAATTATATCTGGTCTCATATGCATAGTACTCTCTACTCCACTCACTGAGTATTTATATACTCACTCCCCAGTTTGGTATTTTTGATTGCAGGGTAGGTATTGTATAGAGAGGAGCAGGGTTAGAGATTGCCTGCTAGCTGTGCCGCTCCATAGTATAGTATAATGTAGATAGAGGTTTATACCCTTTTGGTGTATTATAAACCTTCTATTGTATTTAGTGTATAGTCACAGTCATAGATCCTGTTGTGGATATGGGTTTGAACATGGATGAAATGGGAACCAGATTTTTATACGGGTGAGTTATATGCCTGTGATGATGTATTGATATATATTGTCCAGGTTCGTTATGTGACAGGTTATGTGATTGCTGCTCTGACAGGTAGCGTTGTTGTATGTAATGAGATAATCCTGACAGGTCACCATAGGAAAAGTGATCATTTTGTGCATGCATCATGCCAAATTTTTTTAGAATTTATTGATGATTGATAGGTAGTAGGGTTCTACGTGGTGGCTGGTGGCCTTATGCCTACCCGCACCCTAGGACCGTCGTGGCGGCCCGCCGGAAACGGGGTGGGGGTCGTGACAGAGGTGGTATCAGAGCAAAGGTTAAGAAGAGTCCTGTCAAAGCAATAGGATGAGTCAGGATTAAGTATAGGATTATACTATGGAGCGTAGGATTTTTTTTTATGCTATTTGCTGGGTCATTTACAATTTAGTAAAGCATTTTATGACTCAGTATGTAGATATATAAAGAATACCTCCAAGGAGAGGATCTGCTCGTCCTGGAAGGAGGATGGAGCCAGATATAGCATTGGATGCGGGTTCCACACATATCGAGCCTCAAAGAGAAAAATCTCCTCCTACAGACAGGCAGAGAGTTGATGATCAAGGAGAGGTAGGAAGTAGAGATGCATTGATGGAACAGTTACTGGCGGAGAATCAGGCTCTGAGGGAGCAGATTGCTCGGAGAAAATCTCCTGCCCCGTCAGTAGTATCCATCCCACCTCCTGTAGTTGTGCCAAGAAGTTTGGCCAGGCGGGCTCTAGATGATGAGGGGATTACTGTACAGGAATTTCTGAGGCTCAGAACCCCAGAGTTTAAGGGGGAAGAAGGTGAAGATCCTCAGAGATTCTTGGAGGAGACTGAAAAGATGATACGGAGACTGCCCTGTTCTGATGCAAGGGCAATAGAACTTGTAGGGCTCACAATGAAAGAAGATGCCTGGGGCTGGTACTAGAGGCACGTGGAGGACAGATTGTACAGTAGGAATCCTCCAACCTGGGAAAAGTTCAGGCAAGCAGTGATGGATGAGTTTTTGTCTCCGGCTGAGAGGCAGAATCGGGCTCTTCAGTTTGAGAGGCTGAAGCAGATGCCCGGAATGAGCGTATCTGAGTACGCTCGTGAGTTCACTAGATTGGAGAAGTATGCTCCTTACATCATCCCCACTGAAGCTGCCAGGATAGAAAGATTCAGGCAGGGTCTGATTTCTCTGCTTTATAATGCAGTACTGGCAGTAGAGGTCCCCACCTTGTCTAGGCTGATAGATAAAGCAAAACAGTGGGAGACCAGAAACAAAGAGTAAAGAGCTGAAAGAGAACAGAGGAAAATGAGTGTGGGGAAGGAGCAAAGCAGTAGAGGTAGATCTGAGGGAGTAGATCTCTCGGAGGGCCCGACGGAGTAGTCTGCACGCTCAGCTCCACCTGCCCCACGTAAGAGGAAATGGAGGGGAAGAGGTCAATCACAATATACTTTTCTACCATCAGTACCTCGTCCT
The DNA here is from genome assembly GCF_051530095.1 of Phoenix dactylifera. NCBI lineage: Eukaryota > Viridiplantae > Streptophyta > Magnoliopsida > Arecales > Arecaceae > Phoenix > Phoenix dactylifera. The sequence continues at coordinate 3,905,944 of NC_143207.1, forward strand.
CCAGTCACTATAGCCAGAACTGAATCCGGGTTCCAATCATGGCCAGTGTGTGGCATATGTGGGAAGCAGCACCCTGGCAGATGCAGAATGGGCCAGCGAGTGTGCTACAGATGTGGACAGCCGGGTCATTTTGCCAGAGAATGCCCGCAGGGTGCCACCCAGCAGTTTGTGCCTTTGGCATCCTATCCTTCTGTGCAGATGGATAGGCCTAGTAGTAGGGAGCCTGTAGGCAGAGGTAGAGGTCAGACACCAGCGTCACAGTAGAGTGCTGGACCATCTCAACTGTCAGCTTCAGTAGGCAGAGGGCAAGGAAGGGTGTTCACGGTAAATCCACAGGAGGCACAAGCATCGAATGCAGCTGTGATAGGTATGCTCCTCATTAATAAGATTAAAGCTAGAGTGTTATTTGATTCTGGAGCTACCCAATCATTTGTGTCCCCTTATTTTGCTAAAAGTTAGCTAAGAATAAGATATTAATGCATATTTCCTTAGCCATTAGTACACCTGTAGGGAATAGTATAAAAACGAAGTATGTGTATCCTACCTATGTGGAAGAGATAGAAGGTAAAACACTCCCAATTTATTTGATTTCCAATACCACACCGAGCAGAATATGAAGAGCAAATACACTCACCCCTTTCAATAGTCAGGTAATTTACTCTTTTAAATTCGAGGACGAATTTTATATAAGGGGGGGAGGATGTAATAACCCCAAAATATTTTATTTATATAAAAAAGGGATAGAATAGTCCTTTAAAATTGATATAAGGGGTAAAATTGGAAGGAATCAAAAGATAATGGCATAGTTGTAGATGCGTTGAAGTGGTAAGGGTAAAATTGAAAAGGAATCAAAAGTTAATGGCATAACAGTAGATATGTTGAAGTGTTAGGGGCAAAATGAGAAATTAATAATATAAAAAAAGGGTGAATAGTATTCTGATGGGACTTAAATGGGGTTGAGCTGGTTCAAGGAATGAAGCAGAGAAAGAAAGAGGGAGGGGGTTCTCAGACGGCAACAGAGAGGAAGAAAAAGAAGGAGAGGAAAGGAAAGGAAGAAAGGAAGAGGAAGAAGAAGAAGAAAAAGAAAAAGAAGAAGATCCCGGTTGCGCTGCCAGCTGAAGGAAAAAGTATAGATCTTCTTCTTCTCTACGCAAGTACCTCAATTTCCAAAAAGAAAAAGATAAATATCTGTCCCTATCTAGTCTTTTGATGACATTAGGCTATACAAAGGGTGGATATAGTCTAGAGGGGTCGGATAAGGGTTGCAGAGGCGGTTAAAAGAGGAAGAATCGGATTTTGACAAATTTTTCCGGCACTACGGAAAAACTGTGTCGAAGTTCCAATTCGGCGAATTATTTTGGGGGTCAAACGGCCTCCGATAGTGATGCATGTTATCTTTTTGGAATTCTCTATGAGCGTAGAATGTTAGGTAAAAATTTCATCAAATTTGGAGTTTGGAAAGTAGATCAAACCCGGGATGAAGTAACCGGCTGTCGGCCCGGGTTACTGTTCATCCGGGTGGGAAAATAGGAGATTTCATGCCATAATAGGGTATTAAGCCCAGATTAAGCTAACGGGACCTTGTACTCATGCAGGGGAGTCCCTAATACACATAAATGGTGAGTTAATTAATAGAAAAAGAAAAAAAGAAAGAAAAGAAAAGATTTAGGGAACGGGGGAGTTGAATCAATTAAAGTCCCCTATATTATAATTGACACGTAGATTATAGCCCTTGATACAAGACTAAATGTATTGTAAATGCATGTCACAGTTGGGCAAGAAGCTAGGGAACAAGAGGAAGAGTTCCCCACTGCCTGCTGTAGATTTTTGGAGGCGTATCAGGGCTGTGCCGGATTGACAGGTGAGTGGGAGTTTGTACTTTGCACCATTAGCACATTCCTTATTCATTTTCATGAATGTTGCCAAGTGTGACTTGATTCCATCCGAGCTTATTGATTAATTGTTGTAGTAGATTCCTCTATAATCTTGATTCTCCATGCTTGATTATTCTGTACATGCATTTGAGGGAATATTGAGAGGAATTACAAGGGGTTGGTGAGTAATCAAATTGATTCCGAATTGTGAAATGATTTCTTTTGTAAATTAATTTCATTTCCTCTATTTCAAAGATTTGTAGAGCCTTTTTAATAGTATATTGAGTTGTATTGCACTTTCTTGACCATCACTTCTAACCCTGATGTTAGTTTATGATTGGGTCATGATCAAGTGAGTGGTAGTCTTGATTATACTCCTTTTTAGTAGAGTATTGGGAGGGTGCATTATGGCATTTATGCATGGCTTGGCAGTATCTGCAGGACACCTATAGTCGATGAGGGTTGAACATCGGCCTTTGTGCACATAGTAGCCTTCTGGATGGGCGGAGCCCAGTCCCTTCCTAGGGGGGACACGGCCCTAGGCGTAGGATCGGCCGGTCCTACGACTTATATTCTGCTTGCCGCCGGGCATAATAAGACCCCGCGAGGTGCAGTATGGCTTTTCGCGGATGTAGAATTCCCGCGAGGTGCCGTTTAGTATATAGATGTGAGATGGATTTCTGTTCTGGATACTGGCCAGCATTTATATTATCAATATGGTGTCTTATTCTGCATATGCATGTGATAGTGGGGAGTTGTTGCTGGTTCGCCTGGGGCGTAAAACCCACCTCCCGATAGCTATCTAGCATTTATATTATCGGTATGGTGTCTTATCCTACATATGCATGTGACAGTAGGAAGTTGTTGCTGGTTCGCCTGGGGCATAAAACTCACCTCCCGATAGCTGTCTTGTTGATGATTCAGCCTATTGACACCTGATTTATATGATTCAGTACTATGACCTGTTGAGCATATTCATGTTATCATACATATTTATTTGATTATTCTATATATGCTTCAGATGAGTTGATTGGGATTGTGATGATTTACTTCTTATTTCTTATGTTGAGTTATGTGTATCCTGTTCTTGATGACTGCTCATATGCTCTTGAGATTTCACCTCGAGCCATGATCATATCTGGTCTCATGTGCATAGTACTCTCTACTCCACTCACTGAGTATTTATATACTCACTCCCCAGTTTGGTGTTTTTGATTGCAGGGCAGGTATTGTATAGAGAGGAGTAGGGTTAGAGATTGCCTGCTAGCTGTGCCGCTCCATAGTATAGTATAATGTAGATAGAGGTTTATACCCTTTTGGTGTATTATAAATCTTCTGTTGTATTTAGTGTATAGTCACAGCCTGTTGTGGATATGGGTTTGACCATGGATGGAATGGGAACCAGATTTTTATACAGTTGAGTTATATGCCTGTGATGATGTATTGATATATATTGTCCAGGTTCGTTATGTGACAGGTTATGTGATTGCTGCTCTGACAGGTAGCGTTGTTGTATGTAATAAGATAATCCTGACAGGTCACCATAGGAAAAGTGATCATTTTGTGCATGCATCATGCCAAATTTTTTTAGAATTTATTGATGATTGATAGGTAGTAGGGTTCTACGTGGTGGCTGGTGGCCTTATGCCTACCCGCACCCTAGGACCGTCGTGCCGGCCCGCCGGAAACGGGGTGGGGGTCGTGACATTGGAGTAGGATTCCTACAATCCTAATTTGATTAGGATTTTGAATTCAATATGGATTCCTACTTAGAATAGGATTCCTAGAAGTCCTAATTAGATTAGAACTTCGGATTCAAATAAAAGTCCTAATTGGATTAGAACTAAAATTGAATAAATCCTTATTGAATTAGGATTTCTTAAATTCCAATTAATTATTAATCTAATAAATTATGATGACTCCTAATTTGATTAGGATTGAAGGGTTCAATTGAGTCATAGTTCAATCAAATCCTAATTGGATTAGGATTTGAAGGGAAACAAGTGCACCCAATCCTCTTTGGAAGAGGATTGAACCAACTAGTCTTAGGCCCCACGCCCCACTTGATTAGATCAAGTGGGGGCATGCGTGATGGAGGGTTAGGAGGGTGGGTTGGCCGAAATCAAAAATAAAAGAAGAGGGGCATGCACCCCTCCTCTTGATTCCTAAAAGGAAAATAATGAAGCTCCTAAAAGATAGGAGCTCCATATGCCTTTATAAGGAGTAAAAGGCCAAACCCTAGATCAATTCTTCCTCTCCTCTTTCTTGTGTCGTGGCCCCTTCCTCCTCTTGGTCTTCAACCGCCATCAGCAAGGAAGAGAAAGGAGGAGGCGTGCATCACCTATTCCATCTTCTTCCCTGGTTCTAGCGCAGGAAAAGAAAAGGCTGCGAAGAGCCTTGTGTTCTTCATCCTTCATCCCTTCTTCTTCCTTCTCCTTCCTAAGGAAATCAAAGGTTGATTCAAAGGAAGGATTTCAGTCATAAAGAGTTGTCTCTGCAAGGGAGCTAGCACCCCGGAGAGACAAGAGAGCTTTGATCGGTTCTCTACTTCGTGTGGATACCCGTAGAGGCCGGACGCGTGAACGGCTTCAAGCGAACCTTCATCCTAAACCACGAACTTCAGTTTGCGGTGATCATCTACCCGCACGAGGTGAAGATCTTGTTGCCCAGATAGACAACCCAAGAGGGGGGGTGAATTGGATTTTAAAATAATTTTAACTATTAAAGCGTTTGTGGGTGACTAATTAATGCTTTTTACAAGATGATTAATTAGTTGCTGTGATGTGTATGAAATGAGAGTAATGGTAAGAGACAAGCAATCACAAACACAAAGCTTTTATAGTGGTTCGGAGCTAACCCTTGCTCCTACGTCCACTCCCCAAGTCTCTCTTGGGAATTCACTATAACCCCTTGGATTACAGCCGGTTGTTTTCCAAGCTCACAACCAAACTTGTTGTTTTACGAGCTCACAACGAACTCGGTCGGTTTTCCCAGGCTCACCGACTAGAACCAACCCCGATTGTTTTTCTGGGATCACAATCGAACCCTTACACGTTGGTTTTACACTCGGCTCACCAACCAACCTCAATACTCTTGATTCAATGCCCCGATTGAACCAAGCAAAGACAAAGGTGTAGATAAAAGAGACAAACAGAAAAATACAGCTTCTCAAAAGCAGATAAATGGCAATATGAACAATAACGAAGTTAAGAGCCCTCAAACGCTTTTAAGTTGGAGAAGAGGAAGGGCTTCTTGAACTTCGGGTCTCCTCTTGAATGTGTAGTCGACTTGAATGCAGGAGAAGGCTCTTTCAATATTGGGAAGAAGTAGGTGGATGCAGTTAATGCTGCTCTTCCCTCTTTTTCGTTGAAGAACAAGTTGCAGAGATTGAAAGCTTGATTACTTGGAGTGGAATGGTTGTTCTCTACCTTGCTACAGTCCTCTGTGGCTATTTAAACCAACCCCCACGGAAACTAGCCGTTAGAGAGCTTTTTCTGCCCGTTCTGCACACTCTGCGCAGCCTGACAATGTGTCCGTTGGTGGGTTAGAGTCGACTCGCGCGATCAGAAGTCGACTCGACTGTAGCGGAAGTCGACTCATACTTTTCCGGAGTCGACTCGGCAACTGTTCCAGATTTGAATTAAAGTTGCCTTCGAGACTAGGAGTCGACTCGTCTTGACCTAGAGTCGACTCGCCAACTTCTGGAGCTGACTTGGCTTTCTCGGAGTCGGCTCATCCCATGAAGTCCGTGGACGTATTTTTGAATTTGGTCCACTCGAGTCGACTCGACTGTCCTGGGAGTCGACTCGGCGCTCAGAGCCCGAACTCCCTATCTTCTGTCTTTTGGCTCGTCCAGTCTTGGAGTCGACTCGAGCTTCCTCGGAGTCGACTCGGCTCTCAGTTTCCGAAACTTGGTCTTCTGCCCTTTTGATGTGAAGCTGCCTTGGAGTCGACTCTAGCTGTCTGGGAGTCGACTCGAATCTCAGAGGCAGTAACTTGGTCTTCTGTCTTCTTTGTGGTCGCAGAGTCTCGGAGTCGACTCGCGTAATGCGGGAGTCGACTCGAATCTCAGAGTCCAGAATCTGCCCTCTGACTTTTTCTTTGTGTACTGCTGAGAGTCGACTCTTGCTGTCTTTGGAGTCGACCTGCCAACCATCGGAGTCGACTCGCGTTACACTGGAGTCGACTCGAATCTCAGACCCGAAAACTGCTCTCTGACTTTTTCTTTGTATTCCTCTTGGAGTCGACTCTTACTACCCTGGAGTCGACTCGGTGAACATCGGAGTCGACTCGCACACTTCGGGAGTCGACTCGTTGACAGGTTCTGAGTTGAAGCTTTCTGTTCGTCTGTCTGTTCTCAGTCGGAGTCGACTCGTACTGATCCGGAGTCGACTCGAGCTCGTGCCAGTGAACTTGATACGCTTGGAGTCGACTCGTGATACTCTGGAGTCGACTCGAGTCTCAGACTTTGGTTCAAGCTGACTTCTTAACTTATCCAAAAATTATGAACCAAGTCTTGAGACACTTAGACAAGATTTTCACTGAAACACTTAATTGAATTCATTAGTAAATAAGAAATATACTCAAATGCTTTGAGCTCATCAAAATCAAATAGGGTTTTAATCAATCACTCCACAATCTCCCCCTTTTTGATGATGACAAAACATTGAGTATATGTAAAGTGAATTGCACAATAAACAATGAAATAAAATCCATAAATAAATTCAAATGTCTTGTAGTTCAATTTATCCAACCTTGAAAGGAGTGAAACAATAAATTTCGGAGTTAAAGCTCCCCCTTTCATTTGGAATTATATAAGCCTTCATCTCATGCAATCAATTGTTTGGCTTATATATATTTAATGATTTAGCTTTCTTAAAAATTCAGATTCTCCCCCTCAACATATGCATTCTACTTTGTTTTGATTCTTTGAATTTCCTTTTAATGCTTTGAAGTTTTTGAACTGAAATTTTGGTTTTTAGAGGGAAAATCTGTCAATTTGTTGTTGAGTAGGATTCAGCTAATCTCCGAATATCCCTTGAATAGATTCTGGAGATTACTCCATTAGGAGCCCCAAAAGAGAGATAATGAGCCTCGAGGTACCGAATCCACTTAGAACAAATTTGTGTGTTTTAAGAGTTTATCTTTTTATTGATTTCCATTGATTTCTTTTACATATTTTATACATATTTTTCCTTTTACATATTTTATACATATTTCTCCCCCTTTTTGTCATCATATCAAAAAGGAGGTAAACAGAACACACAATCAAACATAGATCAAAAGGCACAGTATTGAAGAAAAATGCGGCTACTCATTGTATTAATTTGTATGTAAGTACATTTCAGAATACAATAAGTAACGTAAAGCAATACATGTCAAAGCAAAATACAAAAAGTAGCTACGGTCTCCTCGAGGATGTAGGTCCTCCTCTCGAGGATGTATCTCCTCCTCTCGAGGATGTGACTCCTCCTCTCGAGGATGTGGCTCCTCCTCTCGAGGATGTATCTCCTCGAGGCATGCGCTCCACGAGTGATTGGACCGCATTGGTCACGTTCTCTAGCTGGCGAATGATGGCCTGGATGGCCCTGCTCTGTGTCGTATCCAGCTCGAGTACTGACTTCTGCAGTCCGTCCAGCTTGTCGATGAGCACATTCGACAAGCGCTCGGCCCCTGCGGTGGTGGTGGACATGTCACGGCCGATGTCATCCCGCATCCGTCGAGTGGTGCTCGTGACCTCACTCATGCTGTGGAACTGGGCTTGGACCAGAAACCGTACATTGTCGATCTCTTTCCGCACATGGGCCGTCATGTCAGTCACGGCTGTCAAGGAAGGGACCAACGCTGACGAAGGTGCAGGAGTGGGAGCAGGCACTGAACCCCGGAGCTCCTGGAGCAGATCTCGGACTATCTCCTGCCGTAGCTCCCGGAGCTGCTCAGACGAGATCCGGACCTCCATAGGCTGAGTGGGTGGAGCTGAGGAGGAGGGTCCGGCGGAGGTGGTAGGAGCAGAAGTGGATGGAAAGTCTGGTACGTCGGAAAAGTCAGAATCGGGCTCAGGACTGGGGGAAGGTCTGGTGGTCTGTGTGGTGATGGATGACTTCCTAACCCAGATCCCCTCTCTCTTCCGAAACCCCATCCTGTGTAGGGTCCCCGCTCGCATACGATCTGTCCATCGCAATGCCTTAGAGGGTTCCCCCTCAGGAATGGGAATCTCGTACTCCCTGAACAGAAGAGTGAATATCATGCCGTATGGGAGGGTGAGCCTAGGTCTATCTAGGGGCTCACACAGATACCTATAGATGAGTTTGGGGAAGTTGATTGGGGTGTCCTGAAGAATATAAAACATAAGAGCTAGGTCTCTCTCATTTACAAAATCAAATCTCCCTGTCTTAGGGAAGATGGACCTAGACAATATACTCAAGAGGATCCGCACCTCAATCGGAAGTGAGCTAGCAGATACCTCGTCTAGGGGGGACTGAGGTGGATGCCCTAGTACGGCCGTAAGGGCCTCAACCCTGTCCTCGGGGTGTGTGGGAGCCACCCCGACTTGTGGAAGGTGGAGGATGTGGGCAATGAGATCCTCCGTAATGAACAGAGGGACACCGGCTACTGTGCCCTCGATACCTCCATCTCCCCGATGGACGGTACCGTAGAACTCTCTAATGAGGCCTGGATATGTGGGGAGATCTAAGGTGAGGAAGTACTCTAAGCCCTGGGCCCTAAGTCTATCACCTATAGTGAACCCTTCCCGGGAGAGGAAGTCGAAATCGACATATCTCCCGGTGGAGACGGCCTTCCCGGCTAATGGCCTCGCGGGAACCGCCCTAGGCGGGGAACGAGCCGGAGGTTGTGGCCTCGCGGGATCGTGCCGAGCCTTGGAGCGCCGCTCGGGACGGACCTCGGGTTGGGACCTCTTCCGGACTACGGTCTTACGCGGCATAATGACCTAAAATGGGAGGAAAACCTAATGAGCGGTGAAGAACCGACGGAAAAGTCTTGGGGACGACCGGGGACGACCTAGAAAGGGAGGAAAACCCTAAGGGACGGTGAAAGGTCGACGGAAAAGGGCTTGGAGACGATCGGGGACGACCTAGGAGTCGGCTCTAGGGCTTGTGAACAGTGGCGGCTGAGAAAGAAAGTGTTTTCGAAACGACAAAGCTAGGGTTAAAAAGTCGGATCCCGACTGCGAGTCGACTCTACTGAGTCGCGAGTCGACTCGACCTCGAGTCGACTCCAGAATATGCGCGAGTCGACTCTTCTTATGCGCCTGTAGACCTCGAGTTGACTCCCGACTATATGCGAGTCGACTCCCCCTCTGCTGCCATCTTTGCGAGTCGACTCCCGCAAATGCGCGAGTCGACTCCCCCTTAGGAGCCGACTCTGAAACTTACTCGAGTCGTCTCTAACTTTGGCACGCACCTAAAAATCATGCTATGTTCGTGCCGAATAAGGGAAAATCACTAAATTATGATCTGATTTGATGAACATTGAAAAGAAACTCTATTTTAACCACAATCTAATCATCAAAATCAACGAATCTAGTGGAAACTACCACTAGGATGGATCAATCACTCCTAATCCCCTCCTAAGCACACTAAACCTCTCTTCACTTAGGGGTTTTGTAAAAATATCTGCTAATTGATCATCAGTACAAACAAATTGGAGTGTCACATCACCATTCAATACATGATCTCTTATGAAGTGATGTCTTATCTCAATATATTTAGTTCTTGAATGCTGAATTGGATTTTTAGTTAGATTAATGGCACTTGTATTATCACAATTAATGGGAATTTTATCTTGTTTAATGCCATAATCTTCTAGTTGTTGTTTAATCCACAAGATTTGAGCACAACAACTTCCGGCTGCAACATATTCAGCTTCAGCAGTAGATAATGCAACCGAGTTTTGTTTCTTGCTAAACCATGAGATAAGGTTTTCTCCTAGAAATTGACACGATCCGCTGGTACTTTTTCTATCAAGCTTACATCCAGCGAAGTCTGAATCTGTGTATCCTATTAAGTTTAGGCTAGATTCTTTAGAGTACCATAGCCCTATATTCTTAGTTCCTATTAAATATTTAAAAATTCTCTTAACTGCAACTAGATGTGATTCTTTAGGATTAGCCTGATATCTAGCACACATGCAAACACTAAACATAATATCAGGTCTACTTGCAGTAAGATACAATAAGGATCCTATCATACCTCGATACAGTTTCTGATCTACAGATTTACCTGATTCATCTTGGTCTAATTTGCATGATGAACTTATGGGGGTGCTGATTGATTTGTTTCCCTCCATATCAAACTTCTTGAGCATCTCCTTGATATATTTGGCTTGATTGATGAAGATGCCTCCTTCAGATTGTTTGATTTGGAGTCCAAGGAAGTAAGTCAGCTCTCCCATCATGCTCATCTCAAATTCACTCTGCATCAAGTTAGCAAATTCTTCGCAGAGACGATTGTTAGTAGCACCGAAAATAATATCATCAACATAAATCTGTACTAACAGCATATCTTGGTTTTTCTTTTTTAGAAATAGAGTTGTATCTACATTACCCCTAGAGAACTCATGTTCTAATAGGAATTTGCTAAGTCTCTCATACCATGCTCTAGGTGCTTGTTTCAAACCATAAAGTGCTTTGTTCAATTTATAAACATGATTAGGGTATTGATGATTTTCAAAACCAGGAGGTTGTTCTACATATACCTCCTCATTAATATACCCATTTAAAAATGCACTTTTTACATCCATTTGAAATAGTTTGAAGTCCTTAGAGCATGCATATGCTAATAATAATCTAATAGCCTCAAGTCTAGCTACAGGAGCAAAGGTTTCATCAAAATCTATACCTTCTTCTTGATTATACCCCTTTGCTACTAGTCTAGCCTTATTACTTATTACGATTCCATTTTCATCTAGTTTATTTTTATAAATCCATTTTGTACCTATAATTGGATATTCAGAAGGTCTCTCAACTAGATTCCATACTTTGTTTCTAGTAAATTGGTTTAATTCTTCTTGCATTGCATTTATCCAATTTACATCATTTTCGGCTTCTTCTATATGTTTGGGCTCAAAGTGTGAGACAAAAGCTAGATGGTTATTTAAATTCCTAAGGGATGCTCTAGTCCTAACCGGTTGAGATGGGTCATCTAGAATTAGTTCCTTAGGATGCCCGTGAGCATACCTCCAAGCTTTAGTTAGCCCATGATCCACAATAGCCTCTTGGCTTGATGATGCTCCTTCAATCAATTTTTGATTATCATCTTGTAATGTCATTTCATCTATCTTTTCTTCAAGAATTTCAGCATCATCATCAAAGTTAACTTTCTTACTAGAGGAGATGTCACTAGAATCATCAAATACAACATGTATAGATTCTTCTATAACTAGGGTTCTTTTATTAAAGACTCTATAGGCTTTACTAGTTGTAGAGTAACCTAAGAATATGCCCTCATCAGATTTAGAGTCAAATTTACCTAGATTATCTTTTCCATTATTATGAACAAAACACCTACATCCAAAAACATGAAAGTAGTTTACCTTTGGTTTTCTGTTTTTCCAAAGTTCATAAGGTGTTTTCTTTATAATGGGTCTTAATAAAACTCTATTTAATATATGATAAGAAGTATTAATGGCTTCTCCCCAAAAGTACTTAGGGAGGTTACTTTCACATAACATAGTTCTAGCCATTTCCTCTAGAGTTCTATTTTTCCTCTCCACAACTCCATTTTGTTGTGGTGTCCTAGGTGCAGAAAAATTATGAGTTATTCCCTTTTTACTACAAAACTCATTGAATAACTGATTTTCAAATTCGGTACCATGGTCACTTCTAATGGCTATTACTGAAGTATCTCTAGCATTGGTTACTTCCTTATGAAACTTTTTAAATACTGAAAAAGCTTGATCTTTATGTGCTAAGAACATAACCCAAGTGTACCTAGAATAATCATCTACAATAACTAGACCATATTTATTTCCACCTAGGCTTGTTGTTCTAGTTGGTCCGAATAGGTCCATGTGTAATAATTCTAGAGGTCTAGAGGTAGAGACACATTTTATGGATTTAAATGAGTTCCTAGATTGTTTGCCAAATTGACATGCTTCACATATTTTGTTCTTTTCAAATTTTAATTTTGACAAATCTATCACAGAATCTCTTTTAACTAGTTTAGTTATTGTGTCCATGCTTGCATGACCTAACTTACGGTGCCATAACCAACTAGCATCATTATCTTTAGTTTCATTAACAACTAAACATTGGTTATGTTTTGCAAGATCTTCAAGGTCTACAACATATACATTTCCACGTCTAATTCCTTTAAAGACTAAACTATTGTCATTAGGGTTTGTTATAATGCATAGTGATGGTTTAAACATAACATCATACCCTTTATCACATAATTGACTAATGCTTAACAAGTTATGCTTAAGACCATCAACATATCTAACATTATCAATAAAAGTAGAAGGGGTGATTTGAACTTTACCAATACCAATGATGTGACCTTGGTTGTTGTCTCCAAAAGTCACAGCACCTCCCTTCTTAGCTTCAAGGGTGAAAAATTGATCCTTATCACCCGTCATGTGTCTTGAGCAGCCACTATCCAAATACCAGCAGTTTTTGTTGACCTTGGCTGCAAGACACTCCTACACAAGCAAATCATGTCATCTTAGGTACCCAAGTTTTCTTGGGTCCTTCATGGTTAGTCAAGTTGGTTCCTTTTGGAACCCATACCCTTTTAATTTTCCTTTTTGTTTTACCTTTCCTAAAATTACACACATTCGCTTTATGACCTATAGTTCCACAACAAAAGCAGGTTATTTTCTTAGTTTTACTTTCTCCAGCTTTAACAAAGAAGTTACTAAGAAGTTTTTGTTTATTTCTTGGTTGATATCCTAAACCTGCTTTATTAAATACTGCTCGTTGACTATTTAGTATCATATTCAATTTTTCTGAGCTATATGTAAATTTTTCAACTAAGGGTTTGTATTTGTTAAGTTCTTTGGTTAGTGTTTGATTTTCTGCCTTTAGATCATTTAGTTCTTTTGTGAGATCCTTGTTTAAGATTTGTTTATGGTTTTTAAGTTCTGAGAGTTCCTTAGTTAGTTTTTCATTATCCTTAGTTAAGGTATTAGTCTTTTGAGTTAAAAGTTGGTTGCTTGTCTTAAGGTCTATATTTTCTTTGGTGATTAAATTTTTATCCTTAACTAATGAATCATACTTACGGATATAAGTTTGGTTAGTTACTTTTAATTCTCTGTTTTTAACATTTATAGCCTTATATTCAATCATTAGTTCATTAAAGGCATCATAAAGCTCATCAAAAGTAAAATCTAAAGGCGATTCGAGCGTTACCTCATTTTCATTGGCCATGAAGCAGAAATTGGCCTTTTCCTCTTGTTCCTCATCCGATGAAGAGGATGATGAGTCTGAGTCGGATAGTGTCGTGACAAGAGCCTTCTTCTTCTTGTACTTGCTCCCCTTCTTCAGTAAAGGGCACTCAGCTCTTATGTGACCCGGCTTCTTGCACTCGTAACAGCCAATCCCCTCATTTTTCCTTTTCTTACCTTTGTCCTCGCGGTAGAAATTTGAGGGGCCTCTCCTTTGATGATAGGACTTCTTGTGGTTGATGAATTTTCTGAATTTGCGCACAAGAAGTGCCTCACCATCATCATCCTCATGTTCTTCTTCTTCACTGCTGCTACTGCAAGATAAGTTCTTGTTAGATGAAGTAGATTTTAGAGCTATTACCTTTTTCTTATGGGAGGACTCTTCCTCGTTGTGTTGTTTCATGGTTAGCTCGTGCGTCATTAGAGATCCAAGAAGCTCCTCAAGTGGTAATTTGTTCAGGTCCTTGGCTTCTTGGATTGCGGTCACTTTAGCTTCCCATGACCTTGGTAGACACCGAAGGATTTTCCTGACAAGCTCACTGTTAGTATAGTTCTTGCCAAGGCTTTTTAGGCCATTGACAATGTCAGTAAACCTAGTAAACATGCATGTAATTGTTTCATTAGAATCCATTTTAAATAGTTCATATTTATGAACCAAAATATTTATTTTGGATTCTTTGACTTGATTCGTGCCCTCATGGGTCACTTCAAGTCTGTCCCAAATCTCTTTTGCAGAATTGCAAGTAGAGACCCTATTAAATTCATTTCTATCTAAGGCACAATAAAGCACATTCATAGCTTTAGAGTTTAGTTGTGCCTTCCTCATGTCATGTTCATCCCAATCCTTTTCTAGTTTGGGTACCGTGACACCCTCTACATATATGGATGGGATGTATGGCCTATTTACTACAATGGTCCACATCTCATAGTCTTGGGCTTGGATGAATATTCTCATCCTAGCCTTCCAATATGAGTAGTCGGATCCATTAAAGAATGGGGATCTTTGGGTGGACTGACCCTCAATGTGGGAAGATCCAAATGGGGTTGTCATTTTGATCTTTTACTCTTGGGTGGAAGAGTTTAGGCTCTGATACCACTTGTTGCCCAGATAGACAACCCAAGAGGGGGGGTGAATTGGGTTTTAAAATAATTTTAACTATTAAAGCGTTTGTGGGTGACTAATTAATGCTTTTTACAAGATGATTAATTAGTTGCTGTGATGTGTATGAAATGAGAGTAATGGTAAGAGACAAGCAATCACAAACACAAAGCTTTTATAGTGGTTCGGAGCTAACCCTTGCTCCTACGTCCACTCCCCAAGTCTCTCTTGGGAATTCACTATAACCCCTTGGATTACAGCCGGTTGTTTTCCAAGCTCACAACCAAACTTGTTGTTTTACGAGCTCACAACGAACTCGGTCGGTTTTCCCAGGCTCACCGACTAGAACCAACCCCGATTGTTTTTCCGGGATCACAATCGAACCCTTACACGTTGGTTTTACACTCGGCTCACCAACCAACCTCAATACTCTTGATTCAATGCCCCGATTGAACCAAGCAAAGACAAAGGTGTAGATAAAAGAGACAAACAGAAAAATACAGCTTCTCAAAAGCAGATAAATGGCAATATGAACAATAACGAAGTTAAGAGCCCTCAAACGCTTTTAAGTTGGAGAAGAGGAAGGGCTTCTTGAACTTCGGGTCTCCTCTTGAATGTGTAGTCGACTTGAATGCAGGAGAAGGCTCTTTCAATATTGGGAAGAAGTAGGTGGATGCAGTTAATGCTGCTCTTCCCTCTTTTTCGTTGAAGAACAAGTTGCAGAGATTGAAAGCTTGATTACTTGGAGTGGAATGGTTGTTCTCTACCTTGCTACAGTCCTCTGTGGCTATTTAAACCAACCCCCACGGAAACTAGCCGTTAGAGAGCTTTTTCTGCCCGTTCTGCACACTCTGCGCAGCCTGACAATGTGTCTGTTGGTGGTTAGAGTCGACTCGCGCGATCAGGAGTCGACTCGGCTGTAGCGGGAGTCGACTCATACTTTTCCGGAGTCGACTCGGCAACTGTTCCAGATTTGAATTAAAGTTGCCTTCGAGACTGGGAGTCGACTCGTCTTGACCTAGAGTCGACTCGCCAACTTCTGGAGCTGACTTGGCTTTCTCGGAGTCGGCTCATCCCATGAAGTCCGTGGACGTATTTTTAAATTTGGTCCACTCGAGTCGACTCGACTGTCCTGGGAGTCGACTCGGCGCTCAGAGCCCGAACTCCCTATCTTCTGTCTTTTGGCTCGTCCAGTCTTGGAGTCGACTCGAGCTTCCTCGGAGTCGACTCGGCTCTCAGTTTTCGAAACTTGGTCTTCTGCCCTTTTGATGTGAAGTTGCCTTGGAGTCGACTCTAGCTGTCTGGGAGTCGACTCGCTCAGAGGCAGTAACTTGGTCTTCTGTCTTCTTTGTGGTCGCGGAGTCTCGGAGTCGACTCGCGTAATACGGGAGTCGACTCGAATCTCAGAGTCCAGAATCTGCCCTCTGACTTTTTCTTTGTGTACTGCTGAGAGTCGACTCTTGCTGTCTTTGGAGTCGACCTGCCAACCATCGGAGTCGACTCGCGTTACACTAGAGTCGACTCGAATCTCAGACCCGAAAACTACTCTCTGACTTTTTCTTTGTATTCCTCTTGGAGTCGACTCTTACTACCCTGGAGTCGACTCGGTGAACATCGGAGTCGACTCGCACACTTCGGGAGTCGACTCGTTGACAGGTTCTGAGTTGAAGCTTTCTGTTCGTCTGTCTGTTCTCAGTCGGAGTCGACTCGTACTGATCCGGAGTCGACTCGAGCTCGTGCCAGTGAACTTGATACGCTTGGAGTCGACTCGTGATACTCTGGAGTCGACTCGAGTCTCAGACTTTGGTTCAAGCTGACTTCTTAACTTATCCAAAAATTATGAACTAAGTCTTGAGACACTTAGACAAGATTTTCACTGAAACACTTAATTGAATTCATTAGTAAACAAGAAATATACTCAAATGCTTTGAGCTCATCAAAATCAAATAGGGTTTTAATCAATCACTCCACAGATCTGATCTTTATAATTAGTTTAAAAGTTTTTTAATTCTAATCTATCTATGAACGGTTATTGAACAACGTTCATAGGATGAACGATTGATCCCGTTTATGCCTCTTCCGCTGCATCTGAAATTTTTTTTAAAATTTTCTGCGGTATGGGCGGGTTCCCAACAGTGGTATCAGAGCCTAGGCTTCGTAGTTTAAGATTAGAATTTGTTGCTGGTGGTCCAAACCGAGAACGATTGGCACAGCGGTGTGAACGGGGTTCCCTTTGAGTTGCTTTGGTTGCGCTCCGCCCTCCGCCGTGAAACCTGCAAGCAAGCCTCGCACCACCACCGGGGTAGTGGGGGCCCTCCGACGATCAAGTCAGAGGAGATCGAAGGAGAAGGAGAAGGAGGAGGAGAAGGTAGCAGGTGAGATGATACTCTGGAAGATATATCTTACCCTCCCCCTTTCCCCCCAGCCTCATATATATCAGGCTGGGGGGTTTTTCCGGGGATTCGTCATCGTGTGGCACGATGGGGCTGCCACTGACATGGCCGTTATAGGGCGTCGTGGGGCAGCGCTGGGTACGGCCATGGCAGGGCATAGTGGAGCTCCGCTTTGTACGGCTGTTACAGGGGATCGTGGGGCAGCGCCGGATACGGCCGTTGCAGGGAGTAGTGGAGCAGGGGGCCGCGGCGTGCCTCAGAGGAACAGTCTGTTGTTGTCGAGAGATTGCCGACTCGGGGTCGGATTGCTGGATCAAGGGGCAGCCGACTCGGGGTCGGGCTGCGGAGCCGAAGATATCCGACCCGAGGTCGGATTGCTGGATCAAGGGGCAGCCGACTCGGGGTCGGGCTGTGGAGCCGAAGATATCCGACCCGAGGTCGGATTGCTGGATCAAGGGGCAGCCGACTCGGGGTCGGGCTGCGGAGCCGAAGATATCCGACCCGAGGTCGGATTGTTGGATCAAGGGGCAGCCGACTCGGGGTCGGGCTGCGGAGCCGAAGATATCCGACCCGAGGTCGGATTGCTGGATCAAGGGGCAGCCGTAGTCTTCCTGGGCGCGCGTGCCGGTCACGTGGGGCATGGTGGCTAAGTTCCTCCGTAATAGTAGCCCCCCACTCCCGAGCCTGGAACCAGGAGGGGAACGGGTGAAGGGAGTGATGCTTCGAGATTGCCGCCATCCCTCGGAAAGGCGCGCGCGCTCCGAGCTTCCCGCCTTCTTTATGGCGTATGGCAGTTGTCGCTGATCTGGCGGTCTGCGGATTTCGGCGGACATCCTTCCTTAATGGCGTCGATTCGCCTTTGGGGCGCGAACAAACTTTCGGCAGCCAGGCGTCCTCTGGCGTCACCGAGGCGTCACCCGCCTTTCTGCCTATTTAACCGGGGGCCCTCCCCCGTCCGCCTTTCTCTTCACAGGCATCTTCAAGTTTCTCCCTTGTGCCGCTGCCGTTGTCGCCGAACTGTTCGTTCGCTCCTCTTTTGACGCTCTCGGAGCCGTTCTTCCTTCCTTTCCGGTGAGTTGCCCCACTCTTCAATTTAGGGCTCTCCGTACTTTCTCCTTTCGTGTTAGTGTACTCCAGTCATTCCGGTGCCTTCCCCCCTCTTGACCCCGTCCTGACCGTAGGTTCACTGGCCATTAGGGATGGACGAAGTAAGGGCGGACCGCATTCAGTCGGAGCTGGTCCCTGAAGACCTAGATAGGTTCGTGGCCCAGTACCACCTTCCCGAAGCCTGCAACATTACGCTCCCGGGGCCTGAGGAGAGGATGTCCCATCCTCCTCCAGGGAAGGTCGCCATCAATGAGGACATCCTTCGGGCTGGGTTCCGCTTTCCCCCCTCGGACTTAGTCGTGCAGGTGCTTCGGGGTTTAAGAGTGGCGCCGACGCAACTGGTGCCGAACTCATGGCGCACCCTGACGGCCTTCCAGGTTCTCTGCCGCATGCATGAGGTTCCCGCCACCCTGAATGTCTTTTGGGAATGCTACGGCCTGAACGGCCACCCCCGGGACAGAGGGTGGTGGTGCTTCGCGGCGCGGCGAGGGTGCGGCCTCGTCAAGGATGCTCCTTCCTCCATTCACGGCTGGAAGGAGCGTTTCTTTTTCATTGACGTAGATCCCTCTTGGGGAATCGGGACAACCTGGGAGACGCCGATGAAGTCCCCGATCGGCTTATCGAGGTTGTCGAGGGAGGAGTCCGATGGCGTTGCCGTCTTGAGGGGGCTGGTTGCCGAGGGCCGGCTTCCCCCGGTGGCCCGCCTTATTTCCGAGGATGCCTTGGTGAACGTCGGTCTGAGCTCGGTCCCCGCCGACCGTGAGCCCGCCACCACTTCTTTTTTAGCTCTTTTCTCCTCTTTCGTTTCTTCTTTCCATCAGTTTCTCAGTCTCCGACCATCTCGTCCTTTTTGCAGAAATCGACGACGTCATGCGGTCGGACAAGGCGATGGCTGTCAGTAGGGCGTCCCTACTGGAAGCGGTCCGGAGGAAGAAACGGACTCCTCCGAGCGGGGTCCCACCGGCGAGGAAGTCCCGCCAGCAGGCGACTCCGACGCCGACAGACGGGTCCGGACCCACCGATCAGGGGGACGCCGCGGGCTCGGACCGACAGTTGACGCCGTATCAGCCCTCCGGTGATGAGACTACCGCTTTTCTGGAGGCGTCACCCGGGCGCGCCCGAGACGGCCGGGTCGGACGCGATCGGTCCCCAGCCCGGCCTTCGACTCGGTCGGCTTCGGATGATACGAGAAGGAGCGCGCCGAGGCCCCGGCCGAGCGGGACCCTGTCGATTTCTGGAGCGGCCCCCGCCCCGAGCACGGTCAGCATGACTCTCCCCCAAGCAATGGGTAAGGGTAAGGCCGCAGAACCACCGTCCGGCTCCGGGGCGAAGTCGGGGTCAGCCTTCACTTTCGCCGGCGCCCGAAACCTCATCGAGACGGTGCTGCTGGAGAGTGACCGTAGGCGGGTCCGGCAGATGGGGATCCCTGACGTCGGAGCTGCCAGCTGCGTCTGTCTCATGTCGGTGAGTGTTCTTCTGTCCGCTTTCGTCATTTATAGGCTCTATTGATCCCCGCCTGACGCCCTCATTTTTCCTATCTCTTAGCTCGCCCAGTACATGATCCGTCTGGAGGAGAGCCACGAGGAACAGGCGAGGCTTCTGGCGAGGGCCGAGAGCCGACTGAAAGCTGTAGAGGAGGGAGGCCAGGCTGCGGCGGGGAGGACGACCAGGGACCTCGAGACGAGGCTCCAGGTGGCCGAAGAGCGGGTACTCGGCTTCGCCGCCCTCGAGAGGCAACTGTTGGAGACTCAGGAGCAACTCAAGGTTGCCTCGGGTCTCGAGGGCGAGATCAGGAAGGCGGAGGAGCGGGCCGAAGAGCAGTCCCGGAAGGCTGCCGACTTCCGGGAGAGGTGGGAGAAGGCCCAGCAGTCAGCCGACAACGCCCGCAACCGAGCCCGATCTCTTGAAGCCAAGCTGGCCGAATTGGAATCGGCCTTGGAGGAGTCCCGCGCGAGCAACCAGGAGCTTCATTCGCGCCTGGAGGAGGCTGAGGCTGCTCGCGTTGCTGCCGAGGCGAAGCACATGGAGGCTCGGGCCGATCTGCTGAGGGTCTCCTCCGAGGCGGACGACCGGATTGTGGCGAAGGTGATGGAGGCGAAAGCTCAGATTACGGAGCGAGCGGAGGCGGCGCTGGCCGAGAAGAGCGCGGAAATCGGGCGTCAGGCGGTACAGGCCTATCGTCAGTCCGCCGAGTTCATCCGTGACATGTCGGACGCGGGGTCCGACTCCTTTGTCTTAGGCTTCGATGAAGGCCTGGCGAGGGTGTCCGCTAGATACCCCAAAATTGACCTGAGTGGGGTCTCCCTCCTCGACTCCCCTTCGATGCCATTGCCTGCTGATTCTCCAACTGTCTCCCTACCCCTTGCGGGTGTGCTCGCCGTTCCCGACCCAGGGGTTCCTCCAAGCTGACCCTCTGTACTTTTCTTTGTTCTTTTCTTTGTATGTTGGCGTTTTGCCATGTTGTATGGGTCTCGGCCCTGGTGCAACGAAAGTTAATGCAAACAGAGTGTTTCCTCATTTCACTTTCATCCTTCCTCTTTTTAACTCTCGGTAGTGCCTCGCCGTCTCCTGACTCTTGAAGTTCCTCCGGCGCTAGGCCAGGCATCCGAGGGTTAGGCCTCAGAAAATTCATCCGGCGCTAGGCCAGGTATCCGAGGGTTAGGCCTCAGGAAATTCTTACGGCACTAGGCCAGGCATCCGAGGGTTAGGCCTCAGGAAATTCATCCGGCGCTAGGCCAGGCATCCGAGGATTAGGCCTCAGGAAATTCATCCGGCGCTAGGCCAGGCATCCGAGGATTAGGCCTCAGGAAATTCTTCCGGCGCTAGGCCAGGCATCCGAGGATTAGGCCTCAGGAAATTCTTTCGGCGCTAGGCCAGGCATCCGAGGGTTAGGCCTCAGGAAATTCTTCCGGCACTAGGCCAGGCATCCGAGGGTTAGGCCTCAGAAAATTCTTCCGGCGCTAGGCCAGGCATCCGAGGGTTAGGCCTCAGGAAATTCTTCCGGCGCTAGGCCAGGCATCCGAGGGTTAGGCCTCAGGAGATTCTTCCGGCGCTAGGCCAGGCATCCGAGGGTTAGGCCTCAGGAAATTCTTCCGGCGCTAGGCCAGGCATCCGAGGGTTAGGCCTCAGAAAATTCATCCGGCGCTAGGCCAGGCATCCGAGGATTAGGCCTCAGGAAATTCTTCCGGCACTAGGCCAGGCATCCGAGGGTTACGCCTCAGGAAATTCTTCCGGCGCTAGGCCAGGCATCCGAGGGTTAGGCCTCAGGAGATTCTTCCGGCGCTAGGCCAGGCATCCGAGGGTTAGGCCTCAGGAAATTCTTCCGGCCCTAGGCCAGGCATCCGAGGGTTAGGCCTCAGGAAATTCCGCTCGTTGGTCGGCCAAGGCTGGCGCAAGCCGAGGCGACCGGTCGGGGCTTCAGGCTAGTCTGCCCTCGGGATGGTCATCGGGTTAGCCTGGCATCCGAGGGCCGAGCCTCGGGGAATTCCGCTCATTGGTCGGCCAAGGCTGGCGCAAGCCGAGGCGACCGGTCGGGGCTTCAGGCTAGTCTGCTCCCGGGATGATCATCGGGTTAGCCTGGCATCCGAGGGCCGAGCCTCGGGAAATTCCGCTCGTTGGTCGGCCAAGGCTGGCGCAAGCCGAGGTGACCGGTCGGGGCTTCAGGCTAGTCTGCTCCCGGGATGATCATCGGGTTAGCCTGGCATCCGAGGACCGAGCCTTGGGGAATTCCGCTCATTGGTCGGCTAAGGCTGGCGCAAGCCGAGGCGACCGGTCGGGGCTTCAGGCTAGTCTGCTCCCGGGATGATCATCGGGTTAGCCTGGCATCCGAGGGCCGAGCCTCGGGAAATTCCGCTCGTTGGTCGGCCAAGGCTGGCGCAAGCCGAGGCGACCGGTCGGGGCTTCAGGCTAGTCTGCTCCCGGGATGATCATCGGGTTAGCCTGGCATCCGAGGGCCGAGCCTCGGAAAATTCCGCTCGTTGGTCGGCCAAGGCTGGCGCAAGCCGAGGCGACCGGTCGGGGCTTCAGGCTAGTCTGCTCCCGGGATGATCATCGGGTTAGCCTGGCATCCGAGGGCCGAGCCTCGGGGAATTCCGCTCGTTGGTCGGCCAAGGCTGGCGCAAGCCGAGGCGACCGGTCGGGGCTTCAGGCTAGTCTGCTCCCGGGATGATCATCGGGTTAGCCTGGCATCCGAGGACTGAGCCTCGGGAAATTTCGCTCGTTGGTCGCGCGCCTATCACTTGTCGCTCGACGGGGTTTCTCCGTGGCCAGCTGCGATCGTATTTCTCCTCCTCTCGACGCGTCGCCTGGGGAACACCAGAAGGCAATTAAATGCTAATTGAGGCGTTACCTGGGAAATCGGATCGGCCAGTTGCTGCTTGCGAGGAGTGCCAGTTAAGCGGCCGCGATACGCGCGTTCTTCGAGGCGGATGCGGCATGGGCGCGTGCGGAGATACGTGTGCCGTGGGATACCCGCCGCCCGGAGTGTCCTGCATAAAGAATGCAATTAAGGAGAACGACGCTTAGGAGATCGTGAGAGGATACGCCTCGAGAGCTGGAACGGCTCCGGATTCGGTGCGCCCGCCTTTATTGGAGCCACCCGCATCGGAACGACCGGGGGGCCACAGTTTGGCTATAAATATAAGTGCAGGTGCGGTGGAGCCTCCCAAGCCGGAGCTATTCAGGTTGCCATGGATCGTGGACCTCCTCTCCGGCGTGTGGCTGGGAAACCCCTGCCGGAGGAACGGGAGGCGCGCCCCTCGCGACTTCCGCCAACTAGCCGTTTCATCTGGGATCAACAAGGAGGTTCTCCCCGGTGGAACTCCGCCCTAGGCGTTTCATCCGGGATCACATCCTCCCTCTTTTCCGTCCCACCTCCCGATTGAGCTTTGCGCCAGACGCTTCATCCGGGATCGCGCCTCCTCGCGCTCTTCTCCCTTGTATTCCTTCCCTCCCCTTCTCTTGGGGAGGGCCGGAATATCCTTTGGAGGTGGCGTTCCTCTAGGAGCAGTGTGAACTCCTTCTTCGTCCACTTCTTCTTCGTCCGCGCTGGCTCTTCGTCTTTTGCGTGAGGCGTCGATGGCGCCTCCGGGGAGAAGCACCCACGCCCGGTGGGATTGCAGCTGCTTCGGGTGGAGGGTTCGGGATCCCGGATCTTCAACTCTACGGAGTCTCCACCTCTTCCTTACTTTCTTTACTCCCCAATCCCCCTCTGGGAATTCTTTGTAATCACACGAACACACCGTTGTAACCAGGAATTATTGAAATGAAAAGAATTGTACATTTTTCGAACTGTCTTCCTGGCTTTGTCGTTCTACTGGTAATACGCCCGCAGGTTAGCGGAATTCCAGCTTCTCGGAATTTCTCGACCATCTAGGGCCTCCAACTGGTAGGAGCCAGGTCGGTTTACCCAGCGAACCCTATACGGGCCTTCCCAATTTGGCGCCAGCTTCCCACCTTCCGCGGGTTGAGATGCTTTGGCTCGCCTTAGCACCAGATCTCCGATTCTGAAAAGTTTCGGTCGGACCTTGGAGTTATAATATCGGGCCACCCTCCGCTGATACATCGCCATCCAAACCTGCGCCATTTCTCTTGCTTCTTCCAAGAGGTCCAGGTTCCCTCGGAGTTGCTCCGAATTGGCCTCGGGTCGGTGCGCGGCCACCCGGGGCGAGGGGAGTCCGAGCTCCACGGGAACAACCGCTTCCGTGCCATAGGTTAGGCTGAAAGGTGTCTCCCCGGTAGGGGTCCGATGCGTGGTCCGATACGCCCAAAGGACATTCTCGAGTTCTTCGACCCAAGCTTGCCCCGTCCGACCGATTCGCGCCTTAATTCCTTGGAGGATTGTCCGATTTGTGACCTCGGCCTCACCGTTGGTTTGGGGATGCGACACAGATGTGAACCGATGCTCGATTCCGAACTCCTCGCAGAAATCACGGAAATGCTTGTTGTCGAACTGTCGACCATTATCCGAGATGAGGACTCGGGGTACCCCAAATCGGACAATGATGTTTTTCTTCACGAACTTCCGGACTTGCGCCTCCGTGATAGTGGCCAGCGGCTCTGCCTCCACCCACTTGGTGAAGTAGTCGATTGCAACAATCAAGAATTTCCGCTGGGCTGAAGCGACGGAGAATGGTCCGAGGATATCCATTCCCCACTGTGCGAAGGGCCAGGGTGCGGTGATTGGTGCCAAGGGGACAGAAGGGACTCTCTGGACGTTGGCGTGGCACTGGCAGGCGTCGCATTTCCGTACATGATCCTTTGAGTCCTCCAACAAGGTAGGCCAATAATAGCCTTGCCTCATGATCTTGTGCGCCAAGGACCTAGCCCCCAAGTGCGATCCGCAAACGCCCTCGTGGACTTCGCCGAGGACGTAGGCCGCCTCCGAGGGGTGGAGGCACCTTAAGAGGGGGGCGGTAAACGAGGTCCGATACAGCCTCCCTTCATAGAGTACGTAGTGGGCGGACTTCTTGACAAGTCGCCGAGCTTGATCTTCGTCTTCAGGGAGGATCCCTTCGGCGAGGTAGGCGACGAGCGGGTCCATCCAAGACGGCTCCGGATCAATCGCCATCACCGCTCCAGCCTCGCCGATGCTCGGGGCCTCCAGGGTCTCTAGGTAGATTGCCCTCGACAAGTTGTGCGCCTCTGCGCTCACCAAGCGGGACAACCTGTCGGCCCTAGCATTTTCGCTTCTGGGGACCTGCTGGATGTCGACACTGCCGAGATCGGGAATGAGTGCTTGCACCTTCCGGACGTAGTTCTGCATGGTCGGGCTCCGGGCCTCGAACTCCCCACGGACCTGCCCGACCACCAGCTGGGAGTCGGTGAAGACCTTCGAACGCCGGATGCCGAGCTCCCTGGTGAGTTTGAGTCCCGTGACTAGGGCCTCGTACTCCGCCTCGTTGTTGGTCACTGGAAATCCAAATCTCAAGGCATACTCGGCTATGACTCCATCAGGACTGGTAAGGACCAGCCCGGCTCCTCCACCCTCGGGGTTCGACGACCCATCGATGTGAAGCGTCCAGGTCGGGAGGTCGAGGCTGGGCGTTTCCGGCGGTCTAGGTTCCGCCTCCTGCACCGTGCACTCAGCGAGGAAATCCGCGAGCACCTGGGCCTTGATGGCGGGTCGAGGCTGGTAGCGGATGTCGAACTCACCGAGTTCTATTGCCCACTTCACCAGCCGTCCCGCATTCCCGGGGTTGCTGAGGATCTGTCGTAGTGGTTGATCAGTTAAGAGGGTGACAGAATGGGCCTGAAAATAGGGGCGGAGTCTCCTGGTCGCGGTCAGCAGCGCGAAGGCGATCTTCTCAGCCTTCGTATACCGCATCTCGGCATCCCGTAGGACCCGGCTGATGTAGTACACGGGCTTCTGGAGCTTTGCCTCTTCCCGAACCAGCACCGCACTGACCGCGGTTGGGGAGACCGCCAGATAGAGGTAGAGCATCTCCCCTTCTTGCGGCTTGGACAGTAGGGGAGGAGACGCCAGGTATTCCTTGAGCTGGTCGAATGCTGCTTGACATTCGGCCGTCCAGAGGAAGTCTTTCGGGCGTTTTAACACCTTGAAGAATGGTTGGCAGCGTTCGGCCGATTTTGCCACAAATCGTCCAAGCGCGGCGACCCTTCCAGCGAGCTCCTGAATCTCCTTTACTTTGGTCGGAGGGGACATACCTTGGATGGCCTTGATTTTGTCCGGGTTGGCTTCGATACCCCGCTGGTTGACAATGAAACCGAGGAACCTCCCGGCCGAAGCGCCGAAGGCGCACTTCGCTGGGTTCAGCTTCATGCGAAACTTCCGCAAGGTAGTGAAAGTCTCCTCCAAATCCGCGATGTGCTGGTCTGCATGGCGGCTCTTCACCAGCATATCGTCCACGTACACCTCCATGTTCCGGCCGATTTGCTCTTTGAAGATTTTGTTGACGAGGCGCTGGTAAGTGGCGCCAGCATTCTTCAGACCGAAGGGCATTACCTTGTAGCAGTACAGCCCCCGGTCTGTTATAAAGGCAGTTTTCTCCTCGTCCTGTGGGGCCATCATTATCTGGTTGTAACCGGAGAAGGCGTCCATGAAAGACAACAGCTGATATCCGGAAGTCGCGTCGACCAGTTGGTCTATTCGCGGAAGCGGAAAGCTATCCTTAGGGCACGCCTTGTTCAGGTCGGTATAGTCGACGCACATCCTCCACTTCCCGCTCGCCTTCCGGACAAGTACAACATTTGCCAGCCACTCGGGGTAGCTTACCTCCCTTATGAATCCTGCCTCCAAGAGCTTGTCTACCTCCTGGTCGACCACCCGGATCCGATCCGGGGCACAGTGTCTCTTCTTCTGCTTTATTGGTCGGTGGGTCGGGTCGACGTTGAGGGCATGAGAAATGACCTCCGGGTCGATCCTAGGTACATCGGCCGCCGACCAGGCAAATACATCGGTATTGGCTCGGAGGAATTCCACCAACCGGGCCCGAGCTCCCGGATCGAGATTGGCGCCGACCCGGACCGCCCGGTTGGGGTGGCCTTCCTCGAGGGGGACTTCGACCACACCCTCGGCCGGCTCCCCCTGCCGCAAGGCCACCTCGTCTCTGGCATCAAGGGACTCGACGCTTAGGGCTTCCACGGGCTTCTTCCCTTTGAGGGTTGCTAGAAAACATTGCCGTGCGGTCGGTTGGTCACCTCGGACCTCTCCGATCCCGACCGCCGTGGGGAACCGCATGAGCAAGTGGTACGTGGAGACCACCGCGCGAAGGGCGTTCAGCCTGGGTCGCCCGAGGATAGCGTTGTAGGCCGAGGGAACACGGACGACCAAGAACCCGAGTCGCACCGTGGCTTCTGCGGGTGCGACGCCCGCAGTCACAGGCAGCTCAACGACACCTTCCGCCGGGACAGCGTCACCGGTGAATCCTACGAGGGGGGTGGACATTTTGTGCAACAACTGTCTGGACAAGCTCATCTTTTGGAAGGCCTCATAAAACAAAATATCAGCTGAGCTTCCACTATCCACAAGAACACGCCTTACATCATAGTTTGCCATAGTGAGGGAGATCACCATGGCGTCATCGTGGGGAGTCTGAACCCCCTTTACATCCTCATCAGAAAAGATGATTACATTGCCGACCCTCTGCCTCTTTACGACGGCCGTCCCTGACGCTTCCGTCGAGCCCCCTGCGTTCCTCACGGGCCGAGAGCAGCCCCCAGTGATAGTGTGGATCACGCCCGCAACGGGTCGATTCTGCTCCCGAGGCTCCGGAGGAGCCGGGTCGGCCAGACGCGGGTCTGCGGGGGGACGTCGGTCGCTCACATATCGACCGAGACGCCCCCGACGAATAAGAGCCTCGATCTCGTCCCGAAGCTGGAAGCAGTCCTCTGTGTCGTGGCCGTGGTCTCGGTGGTACTCACAGTACGCCCGGGAGGGCCTCTTTCCAGGGATCCTTCGTATCTGTCTCGGGGCCGGGAGGTCCTCCCGCCCCTTGATCTCCATAAGGATCTGGGCCCGGGGAGTCAGGAGAGGGGTGTACCGGTTGAAACGTCGGGGCGGAGAACGAGGGCGTGGGGCGCCGTGGTTCTTCGCCGGCGACGGGCTTCTGCGCCGACGCTGGGGCGTCGGGCTCCTCCTCTGGCGTGCCTCTTTCCGCCTTTTCTTCCTAAGCTTTGGAGGGATCTCGGCAGCCTCCTTGCTCCGGTGGGCGGCCGCCTCCTCGGCGTCCACATACTGGTTCGCCCGGGACAACAGCTCTGGGAAGCTCCGCGGCAGGCGTTTGTCCAGGGAGAAGGTGAGCCTGCCCTTCCGGAAGCCACGCTTCAGGGCTGAAGAGCTACCTCCTGACTCAGGTTCCGGACCTCCAGCGTAGCCCTGTTGAAGCGGGTAAGATAATCCCGCAGGCTTTCTCCCTCGTTTTGCCGGACGTCAAAGAGGGAGTCGGAGACCAGTCGCCGCCGGCTACTGACGGCGAAATGAGTGATGAAGAGGCGAGTGAACTGGTCGAAAGACCGGATTGAGTCAGCCTCCAGCCCGGCGAACCACGCCCTCGCCGGGCCACGGAGGGTTGCCGGGAAGGCCTTGCAGAGAAGGGGATCTGATGCTCCGTGGAGGAGCATAAGGGTCCTGAAACTCTCGACGTGATCCCGCGGGTCTGCCGCCCCGTCATAGGGCTCGATCGCCGGCATTTTGAACCCCGGGGGATTCGGGGTCTGCAGGATCCTCGAGGCAAGCGCCGGCTGGGAGGAGATCTCTAAGTCGGCGAAGGGATCTTTGGAATGGCCCTTCAGGACCTGGAGTTGTCGGTGGAGATCGTCCACCCGCCGGTCCAGGGAGCGCGACCGGTGGGTGGGAGACAAGGAGCGGCGAGTGGGGGACCGACTGGAGCGCGGGTTCCTCGAGGACTGGGGGGTCTGGGAACGCGCCCGGGCCCGCCTCTCGTACCCCGCGCAGCTCCGATGGGAAGGTCCTGGCAGAATAGACCGTGCTCGAGAATCATCCTCGCGCCGGCGCTCCTCCCCATGGGAGAGGAAAGAGCGCGGGTTGAGGAGGACAGGCGAGCGCTCAGGGAGCAGTGGCTCCTGAGCCCGCTGCGGCGCCCGGGACATCGCACCCTGCAGATTCTGCACCGCCTCCGTGAGGGTGCGAACCTGCTGGGCTAGTTGGTCGAACTGGGCAGCTTCGACCGTCTGAATGGGCGGTGGGGTGGTGGAGTGTTGCTGAGAGTGTGTTGGAGATGCAGCGGCCTCCCGGCCGGAGGCGCGAGAGGCCCCGCGACCAGAAGCATTGGAAGCTCCACGACCACCTCGCCGTGCCATTACGATCGCTCTGAGATCCGTGCCCTTCCTCTAGCACCAACTGTTGCTGGTGGTCCAAACCGAGAACGATTGGCACAGCGGTGTGAACGGGGTTTCCTTTGAGTTGCTTTGGTTGCGCTCCGCCCTCCGCCGTGAAACCTGCAAGCAAACCTCGCACCACCACCGGGGTAGTGGGGGCCCTCCGACGATCAAGTCAGAGGAGATCGAAGGAGAAGGAGAAGGAGAAGGAGAAGGTAGCAGGTGAGATGATACTCTGGAAGATATATCTTACCCTCCCCCTTCCCCCCCAGCCTCATATATATCAGGCTGGGGGGTTTTTCCGGGGATTCGTCATCGTGTGGCACGATGGGGCTGCCACTGACATGGCCGTTACAGGGCAGCGCTGGGTACGGCCATGGCAGGGCATAGTGGAGCTCCGCTTTGTACGGCTGTTACAGGGGATCGTGGGGCAGCGCCGGATACGGCCGTTGCAGGGAGTACTGGAGCAGGGGGCCGCGGTGTTGCCCAGTAGATACAACCCAAGAGGGGGGGTGAATTGGGTCTTTTAAAAACTTTTATATTGCTTTTGAAACTTTTTGATTAATTATGCTAAGTTGTACAGATGCACAGTGAAAGTTAAACTTAGCAACAGTTTGATGTATAGAACGTGACTTGATTGAATATGCTTGCAACTAAAGGATGCGCGGATAAGAGTTAAGCAAGCAATTTATCTAAGTAAGTGTGTTAGTTAGACAATGACAAGAAGCATTACAAACACAACAAACATATAGTGGTTCGGTGCACCCCAGCACCTACATCCACTCCCCAAGACCTCTTGGGAATTTCACTATAATCCTACAGATTACAGCCGGTTGTTTTACAAGCTCACAACCCAACTTGTTGTTTTACGAGATCACAACAAACTCGGTCGGTTTTTACAGGCTCACCGACTCGAACCAACCGATTGTTTTCACGGGCTCACAATCCAACCCGGTTGGTTTTCCCAAAGGCTCACCAACCACAACCTTAACCCCTTGATTCAATCTCTTGATTGAATCAAGTTACAAGATATTAGAATAAAGGTTTAAAACAAATCAAAGCTTCTTAAACAAGCAAATATAACAATATAAACAATAGAACTCGCAAGAACCCTTTTAGCCGTTGGAAGCGTGGGAGATGATGGTTCTTCCGATGTGGATCGCGTTGGCTTGAATGTGAGCTTTGAATGCCAAACGGGAGAGAGTAGTTGAGCACGAAATCTGTTGGAAAACTTGAAGGCGCTTGATTTCTTCACTTGAATGCACTAACTCCCTTGAACCTCTTTTTCTCTCTTCTCTCTTGCATGATCTTGTATTGGGTTGGTAAGAAGATGTTGAGAAGCACTTAAGAGGTCCCTTTTATAGCCCAAAAAGCAAATATAGCCGTTAGACACAAAAAAGAGACGTTTGAAATTCAAATCAAACCTGAAAAAGTTGTTAGTCGCGTTCCAGGCGCTCCGGGGACGTCTCCGCGCTTTACGGGGACGTCTCTGCTTGTTTGCGCTTTTTGCATGGGGATGACTCCGCTGCTTCGGGGATGACTCCGCGCTCCGGGGACGTCTCCGCGCTTTACGGGGATGTCTCCGCTTGTTTGCGCTTTTTGCATGGGGATGACTCCGCTTTTTCAGGGGACGTCTCCGCTGCCTTATCTCCGAAAAAATCATTCTCTGGAAAACCCTGAGAGAGCCGTCTCCGCTATCTAGGGGACGACTCCGCTGGTCTGCTTTTTACTTGCGGGGACGACTCCGCAGGTACCGGGGACGTCTCCAGACGTGCCAGTTCTTCCTGTTTGTGCCAGAGACGTCTCTGAGACAACCCGGAGACGTCTCGGCTGTCCCTAATATGTTTTCTTCAACTCAAAAATTCTTCAATAAATTCATAAAAATTATGGAAACTTGCCTAGACATTTCTTAACAATATTCTTAATTAAACACATGAAATCCTCAATTAAATTGTTAAGATAAATGAAATTATACTCTCATGTTTTGTATTCATCAAAATCCATTAGGTGGTCAACAATCTCCCCCTTTTTGATGATGACAAAACACTGAGTATATGCAAAATTTAAGATTTAAACATATACACAGTATTTGAGTATGTGCAATATAAAATATATTGTGTTCTAGAACTAATGCATAGCTAAGTTGCATGAAGTAGAAAACATATATATTTAAAACATACTTCATGATAATGCTTTAGATTTAATCAGCTTAACACATTTCAATTTCAGCTGATTTGTATTCAATTCAAAAACACAAAGCATTATGAGCATAGACTTAAATATTTCTCCCCCTTTTTGACAACATCAAAAAGATAGTGAAACATTAAGCACAAAGATAAGAATACTCAAATATTTCTTATTGTACTCTGATTTGCATGTCAAATTATTGCAAGGATATGAATCATATAACTCAAGGCAATAATATTAGAATCAGATTAATGAGCATAGATCAGAGCCAATTAAGATAATTTCAGAGCAGAACAAAGATAGTTTTCTAATCAAGTGTAGGTGGAATCTTCCTTAGGTTAATTCAAGAAGTACCACATCTTAAGTGTAGGTGGAATCTTCCTTAGGTTAATGATATTCAAGAAAAAAAATATGAGTGGAAATCTAACCTCTCATCAATAAGTATGAAAGCTTGTTCATTTAAGACCTTTTGCCCAATCTATTGAGTATTTTATCAACATGAGAGCAATTTAATTGATTTTCAGAGTAAAGGATCAAAACTTATATATTTGAAAGACATATCATCATGTTGGATCATTATTTCAAAGTTCTTTTTATGATAATAAGAGCATTGGGGCACAAATACCAAAATATGAATTCATGCAATTTTTGATACATCTTAGAGCTCTTTTAAAGACTTTCTTTTATTTCTTTAGAAAATAAGCACAATTTGTTAAAGAGAAATATGAATTGGCACAAAATTGAAGTTCTAAAGATCAACCCAATTAGGACTCATTAGTGAATTTCAAAATAGATTTTCTATGAGATACTCAAGAAAATTCAACATATTATTCTCCCCCTTTTTTCATTAAGTTAGAGGCTCTTAAGATCAACTATTTGAATTGCAATTTGGTTCATGAGTGATGCATAAGATATACTAACCAAATAACAAGCCTCAAGGTGTATCATAAAGATTTTCAGATTTAAATTTCAGATGATACATATTGGAGAGTATTAGGATCACTTTTCTTTTAGTATTCTTTTCCTCTCCTTTAGTTATAGATTTATGCGATTAAGTTCCATAAGATCTCTCCTTCTGAAATTTTCTTTCTCCCCCTTAATTGATCATTCCATTTAAGAGTTTAGAATTTGAAGATAATGTTCAATAAAATTGTCAATCTCAAAAATATATTTTCTATAATTATCAGCTTATTTTCATAAGACTCAAGGTTTGAGATAAGACAACCTCTATAGAACTCATCTCAAGGTATAAACTTATGATTAAAGCAAGTATTGCAATATAAGGAGGTTCATCAAAATCAATCCATGAAAATCAAGGTATGCATCAAATTAAGGTAACTTTAGGATAAAATATCTAAAGCTCCCCCTCAAAAGATACATTCCTCTTTAATCATTCTTTCCTTTGGTTGAATTTCAGATTTTAATGATAAATGTGAATAAAACTGAAATTCTATGTTATCGAGAATGTAGAGTGATCTAGAATTATTCAAAATTTATAGAAATCACTCTTTCTAATCCTTTAAGAATAAGTTATGCTTTCTCCTAATCTTAGAGAAAATGTATAGAAATATTAATTAGAAAATGATTCATTTGAAGCTCAGTTTTTTTCAAAAGCATTTACATTTTCTTTCTTTTAGAATCATTTGAGTGAGCTGAAATATTTCTAGCCTTAAGATCATTCACTCTATTGATGGAAGTCTTTAATAATATAGGAGAGAAGAACATATAGATGATCATTGAAATATTCATATATTTATAGAACTCAATTTCTTAATCATAGTTTTTCAACAATGTATACATGAAGCACAATAAATATTTTTTAATATCAAAATAAAGTCATATATTTAAAAATCTTTGCTTGCAATCAAGATCATTGAAAGACACATCATTTAGACCAATATTAGTATACTTTGAAGATAAGAAATGATATGTTTCGGATGCGTATCGGAGCAATCAACCAAGGCATCAAAATTAATTCTGTTTTTCTTAAATTAAGACTTTATTTAGAAATCATATTAAGTTTAAGCTTTTATACAAAATCAGATTCTGAATTTCATAAAGATTTTCAATAGAAGCTTTCAAAGTCATAATTTGATATATGTATCTTCCTCATTGTAGCTCATCTTAAACCATTACGATTGAAAACTCATATTTCAAACATATAAGAGCATATTC
Organism: Phoenix dactylifera; assembly: GCF_051530095.1. Lineage (NCBI taxonomy): Eukaryota > Viridiplantae > Streptophyta > Magnoliopsida > Arecales > Arecaceae > Phoenix > Phoenix dactylifera. The sequence continues at coordinate 3,938,979 of NC_143207.1, forward strand.
AGATTCTTTGTATTTAATGTTGAGTTTTGGTACAACTTAGAACATTATATACCAAATTTAGGCAAGTTGATGGATAAAAACAGAATCAATTCATTTTTCCTAAATAGAGATATCCTTTTCTACAATTTTATTCAATTTTCAGATTTTAGGGATGATTGTTAATGACAAATCTGAAATTTCTTCCCAATAGAACCAAACAAAAGATGTTATGTATCATTTCAAACATTCAATCAAATTGTCCAAGTATGAAGCATTACAAAATATTGAGAACCCATAATTCAAGACATTATGTCACATGCAAAATATATTATGCGTTAAGTCATGTATTAAAATATTAAGAACAAGCATGTCAAGGATCAAAATCAATTCTTTTCAAATAAACTCCCTCAATATAATTTTGCATTGATTTCATCATTAAAGTGTGTTTTCAAGTGATTAAAAATTTGACTTGATTCTTCTTATATACTTTCATTTACTTTGTCTTTCATTTTTAACTTTCTTATGCTCTATACTCTATTTGCTCCCTATCCGGTGGAGTTGGGAAGGGGCACGAGGTACTACCACTAGCCTCCCTCTTGTGCCGTCCCTAATATGCCCTACACCGAATAGTTGGGTCAAATAGTGCCGGGTACTACCACTAGCCTCCCCATTGGCACCATCCCTATGATGAGCAATATAGAAAGGTTAAAATGTTTACTTCAAACTCTCCCTGTTTAAGTGTAATTAATTATGGATTTTATCCCTTCCAAAAGAATGCTCACAAATGTCCCAAATATATTATGCTTGTTTTGCTTTTCCTCAAGATTGAAGTATTTGCCTTTACTTAGATTTTACTTCTCTTGAATATCTATTTTCTTTTCTTTATCTCTCTCTCTCTTTGTTATTCTCAAGTAATTTACATGAAAGAGCAGAATAAAGAAATAATCTTATGTGTCATATAGATGTATATCATGCAAACAACATTTTCATTATGCTCAAGTATTCATAACTTCTCACAAGTTATTTTACATCAAAATTTTAAGCATATACTTGTGTATTTCATGGTTATGATATAGGCAAAGAAATAATTTAGTTTGGGCAAACCATGAAACAGTTTCTAAAAGTATAAGTCAGTCAATACACACATAGACATGATATCAAAAATTAATAATTAAAGAATATAATCATGCCATAATAAGATTTAAGTTATTGACTTTGCTCAATTAATTTATGAGAAAGGTATCTAAAATTACCTATTCATTCTATATTCTTCAAGTCAAACTAGATTTCTTATGTGTGAACTTTTGGCTGAAGAAGATCCTCTCTCTTGTTTGCATGTGAATGTTTATTGTATCTTATGTGGAGGTTTCCTTCAAGTTGAAATCTCTCATTTTCTTGCTTAAAGATCCTACATTATTAACAAAATTCTTTTCTTTCTTGAAGGAAAATCATTAGTTTCTTCAAGATACAAAACATTCATACCATATATTTCTTAACTAGATGACTCAACGTACGATATGACAATAATTGAGTGTTGAGTCATTTTACTCAAGAGATTGCCTAAATATAAGCAAGCATATGTCACTTGAACTTAAAGAGATAGTTTCATTAACCAAGATGGTTCAAAGACAAGCATGTGAAGCAATAGGAAGATTTATCAAGATCAATTTTTTTTTATTTTCAGAATCAATTTAGCTTAGATTCTATTTGCTTAAGATAATTATCAATAAGACATGTTAGCTAAGTTTTAATCAACTTATCTTAAACGGTTGTTTCTATCAAAATTCAGATTATGATTTATTTGTTATCAATAAAATGTGATTCATTAAAGTTAGATTGAAGTCTTGCACAAGGGCACACAATGATCATACAATCTGGTCTACTAACTGTATGATAAAATAATTATTCTATCATGCTTCAATACAGCTTTAAAACAATAGATCTACTTTGCTCATCCTTTTCAAATTCTATAAGATGGGGTCATAGACATACCTTCTTCATGCCAATCTTCTATAAGAGTTGTCTTGTGGACTAACTTTGGTCAATGAAGATCCCCTTTCTTGTTTGTTTTAATTTGGAGTTTGAGAAAAAATGTTAATTCATTCATCATACATATTTCAAACTCACCTTGCATGAGCTTAGTAAAATCTTCATATAAATCTCCATTAGTAGAACCAAGAATGATGTCATCAATGTATACTTTGAGCAAGTAAGATATCACAAATTCTTCTTTTGATGCATAGATTTATTACTTTCTGTCGAAAAGGTTGCTTAAGCTTTTATATCACGCTTTTGATGCTTGTTTCAAATCATATATTGCTTTATCATATTTGTAATGAGTGTTTTCAAATATGGTGGTTATTTAACATATATCTTCTTTAATAAAGTAAGCACATAGGAGTCCATTCTACACACTCATTTGATAGAATATAAAGCTCATAAAGCAAGCAAATGATAATGGTGATCTTTACTTCTAATCATGCAAGAATTTCATCAAGATCTATTTCATCTTTTCTTGATTTAGTCTTTTAGTAGTCATCAATTTTTCTTCATTAAGTGCATTTCTGAAAAGCTCAATTTGGTTCTAATTATTAACATGTTTTCAGATTGTTATATGTAAAAGATTAACCATATACATATATAATTTGATTTTAGTATCTTGATAATAAATCATTAGTCTCATAAAGAATAAAATGAATTGATATTTCTGCAACTAAAATCTTTTCATTGAATATTCTATATGCATTGCTTGATGAATGATATCCAAGGATAGATATATCTCTATCAGATTTGGCATTACTTTCAAGAAACCATATCAAGTATAACATATACTACTGATAAATATGAAAGATATGCAATAGTTCATTTTCTATTTTTCAGAAGATCAAAAAGAGTTTTCATCAAAAAAATAGATTTAATAGAAATCATATGTATGACAAGCAGTGATGATAGCTTTTAAAAATCATTTAAGTAGATGACTATCATACACAATTGTCTTTTCATTTCTTCAAGAATTCTATTAATCCTATTTTACTTATGGTGTCCTTGGTGCTGAAACAATTGTATTCAATATTATTTTCTATGCACAACTTGATAAAAAATTGGTTTTCAAGACTATCCCATGATACTTTTGCAAACCTTTTTCATTTGAACCCTTTTTGTGAGTTTGTGCCAATGCAGAAAATATTTCAATTTACGTGCCAAGAACAAAGCCAGTGTAAGCTTTTGAAAACTTAGTATTGGAAACAACATCATTAGATTTAGAAATTGATTTTGTTTGTTTCCTTAGTTAACATGCATAGCAAACTTTGACCTTTTAGAAGATAATCTAAGTAAGGCAATGACAAGGTCTTTTGAGATTAAGTACATACTAGCATGAGTTGATTTTATATGCCAAAGATGGTTTCTTTAATCTTGGTATTCATAGTGCATATATTCAAAAGCATACCAAGTACACATTATCATTTAAACAATAATGCCATGGATAAAAACTCTCAATCAAGCATATAGAGAATTCATAGAGTTATTCTTAATAAATTGTTTAATCATTTAGCAACTTATCCAATAGTGAGTAAAGTATATTATAAAATGAAATAATTTGATTATATTTCCAAAAGTATTTTCTATATCACAAAATTGATCAATACTAGCAATTCATATCAAATACTAAAGCAAAAATAATGATGAGATGCAAGGATTACTGATTTCATTATTATTATTATTTCATTTAAAATTACTTTTCATAAGTATATTTTAAGTTTCATTTTTGATGTGTGTCTAGAGCACCCATTTGTATGAAGGTTCTATTTGTTTCATGGGTATCTTGGCACATCTATGTCTACATCTTCATATTTTCATTTTGGGTACCCAAGCTTGCTTGGGTCCTTGAGAGTTAGGACATATGGTTCCTTTTGGAACCCATATCTGTTTAATAGTAATAACCTTACCATTTGATTTAATTATACTAGAATGATAGGTAAAGTTGTTATTCCCACCCTTTTCATTTTTGAAATAAGTTATCTTATTTAATGGTTTGTTTGGTGAATTAATAACCTTTTTCTCTAGAGATTTATTGTTAAGTAAAGAAGTCAAGCCAAGTTTTGATTTATCATAAGTAACATATTGGCTTTCAAACATCATTTTTAATCGTTCTGAACTTACGGTGAATTTGTTAATAAAAGATTTTAATTGATTAATTTCTTTACTTAAGTTTTGATTTTCTTTAATTAAGCTATGATTTTTCTGAATCAATTCTTCTGAAAATGACCTTAAGCTTTCATTTTCAGAATTTAGTTTCTTAAGATTTTTATTCTTTACAGTTAATTTTCTACATTCACTATACAAATCATGAAAAGCATTTAATAATTCATCATAAGAGAATTCTTCTTGAAAATCATTTGAGGTAAGAGTAGATTCAGATTTTACCTTGTCTTCTTGTGCCATAAAGCACAAGTTGGTTACCTCTTGTAGTTCCTTGGAGCTAATATCATCATTGTTGCTCCTAACTTCTATTTTCTTGCTAGACTCTTTCTTGGTCAAGGCTCTCTTCCTTTTTACCTCTTTCTTCCTTTCTTCTTGCTTCCTCTTCTTCTTTGTCTTTAGGAAGCTGATTTGCCTCGGAGTCGACTCGGACCTTATTGGAGTCGACTCGGTGAACTTGAGAGTCGACTCTGAGATACTTGGAGTCGACTCGACTGAGGAAGATTCAACACCCTTTTCTGCAGTCTCATTGTTAGTATATAATTGAAGCACATGTGAGCTAGTCTGAGATTTATCATAAACATTTTCTAAAGTATCCCAGATCTCCTTAGCAGATAAGCATGCAGAAATTTCATTAAAATTTGTTTCTTTAATAGCACAGTATAATATGTTCATAGCATTAGCATTCAACTGTGCTAAGTCCTTTTCATTAAAAGTTTGAGAGAGTGTGTGAAGGTCATTTATTATGATTTTCCATAAGTAATAGTTTTGTGATTGAATAAAAATGCGCATGCGTATTTTCCAATGTGTATAGTTTAAGCCATTAAATAGTGGAGGTGTATCAATTGATTGTCCTTCTCCTAGAAAACTATCTATTTGAGTTGTCATGATCTTTGGCTCTAGTCGGTTAAGACTACAAATAATATTTGAGCACCTGCTCTGATACCACTTGTTGCCCAGTAGATACAACCCAAGAGGGGGGGTGAATTGGGTCTTTTAAAAACTTTTATATTGCTTTTGAAACTTTTTGATTAATTATGCTAAGTTGTACAGATGCACAGTGAAAGTTAAACTTAGCAACAGTTTGATGTATAGAACGTGACTTGATTGAATATGCTTGCAACTAAAGGATGCGCGGATAAGAGTTAAGCAAGCAATTTATCTAAGTAAGTAAGTGTGTTAGTTAGACAATGACAAGAAGCATTACAAACACAACAAACATATAGTGGTTCGGTGCACCCCAGCACCTACATCCACTCCCCAAGACCTCTTGGGAATTTCACTATAATCCTACAGATTACAGCCGGTTGTTTTACAAGCTCACAACCCAACTTGTTGTTTTACGAGATCACAACAAACTCGGTCGGTTTTTACAGGCTCACCGACTCGAACCAACCGATTGTTTTCACGGGCTCACAATCCAACCCGGTTGGTTTTCCCAAAGGCTCACCAACCACAACCTTAACCTCTTGATTCAATCTCTTGATTGAATCAAGTTACAAGATATTAGAATAAAGGTTTAAAACAAATCAAAGCTTCTTAAACAAGCAAATATAACAATATAAACAATAGAACTCGCAAGAACCCTTTTAGCCGTTGGAAGCGTGGGAGATGATGGTTCTTCCGATGTGGATCGCGTTGGCTTGAATGTGAGCTTTGAATGCCAAACGGAAGAGAGTAGTTGAGCACGAAATCTGTTGGAAAACTTGAAGGCGCTTGATTTCTTCACTTGAATGCACTAACTCCCTTGAACCTCTTTTTCTCTCTTCTCTCTTGAATGATCTTGTATTGGGTTGGTAAGAAGATGTTGAGAAGCACTTAAGAGGTCCCTTTTATAGCCCAAAAAGCAAATATAGCCGTTAGACACAAAAAAGAGACGTTTGAAATTCAAATCAAACCTGAAAAAGTTGTTAGTCGCGTTCCAGGCGCTCCGGGGACGTCTCCGTGCTTTACGGGGACGTCTCCGCTTGTTTGCGCTTTTTGCATGGGGATGACTCCGCTGCTTCGGGGATGACTCCGCGCTCCGGGGACGTCTCCGCGCTTTACGGGGATGTCTCCGCTTGTTTGCGCTTTTTGCAAGGGGATGACTCCGCTTTTTCAGGGGACGTCTCCGCTACCTTATCTCCGAAAAAATCATTCTCTGGAAAACCCTGAGAGAGCCGTCTCCGCTATCTAGGGGACGACTCCGCTGGTCTGCTTTTTACTTGCAGGGACGACTCCGCAGGTACCGGGGACGTCTCCAGACGTGCCAGTTCTTCCTGTTTGTGCCAGAGACGTCTCTGAGACAACCCGGAGACGTCTCGGCTGTCCCTAATCTGTTTTCTTCAACTCAAAAATTCTTCAATAAATTCATAAAAATTATGGGAACTTGCCTAGACGTCTCGGCTGTCCCTAACCTTAATTAAACACATGAAATCCTCAATTAAATTGTTAAGATAAATGAAATTATACTCTCGTGTTTTGTATTCATCAAAATCCATTAGGTGGTCAACACGCGGCGTGCCTCAGAGGAACAGTCTGTTGTTGTCGAGAGATTGTCGACTCGGGGTCGGATTGCTGGATCAAGGGGCAGCCGACTCGGGGTCGGGCTGCGGAGCCGAAGATATCCAACCCGAGGTCGGATTGCTGGATCAAGGGGCAGCCGACTCGGGGTCGGGCTGTGGAGCCGAAGATATCCGACCCGAGGTCGGATTGCTGGATCAAGGGGCAGCAGACTCGGGGTCGGGCTGCGGAGCCGAAGATATCCGACCCGAGGTCGGATTGTTGGATCAAGGGGCAGCCGACTCGGGGTCGGGCTGCGGAGCCGAAGATATCCGACCCGAGGTCGGATTGCTGGATCAAGGGGCAGCCGTAGTCTTCCTGGGCGCGCGTGCCGGTCACGTGGGGCATGGTGGCTAAGTTCCCCCGCAACAGAATTAATTGTAAACAGGCATATAAGATCTGAAAATTGAAAGATTATGCATGCTGAAATTTTTCTGCATGCAGATTTTTTCAAGGTTGCTGATTTTTGCATGCTGATTTTTATGTGATAAATTGATGATTCTAATTACATTGTTAATGGGATTACAAAGTTTAGAATCATGTTTAGCATGATCAGCAACCCATATCATGAGATGATCAATTAGATTTCAGATCTGAAAATTATAATTGTTGCATGTGGTGATGATCATAGGATTCAAACCCTTTTGGTATCAATTGTAAAGACCTGCGATGTGATCTGCTATGTCATGTAATTTTTCAGATACTTGCATGCATCTTATTTGATATTTTGAGAGGCCTGCATGCCTCCTAAAAGGAGATGTAATTTATTATTATTATTATTTTATATCTGGTTGTATTTCTATGATGTGATGTGCATCAACGATTAAGTCGAAGATAGTGCATGAGATGAACGGCGATCTGAGCGGTTGATGGCGATTGGATCAAGAGTTGATCAAGGATCGAATCAAGGAGGCTTGGAACCAATTCAAGAGTTGAAGACCAGTTGATCGATTGACGTGCATGTGCTTGTAATATGACCTAATTAGAATCCATGATCATCACCTATTTAAAGTTTAGCTTTATTTATTGCTGCGATTATAACTGCCTGCGATGTGTCATTTGCATGTGATGTGAATGTGAGTGGGGTAGATAGGTTTACATGTGATGCAAACTAATAGACCAACCCAATGAGACCTAAACTAAAACCTCCTCAATCAAGTCGAGAGTGAACCAACATGAGCGAGTCATATTAGATTAATTGATCTAATTGGTGTCTAGGAAAGCATGAAAGGTGGTTACTTAATTAGGACCTTACTCTCTGAGTAAGGGGAGCCTCCCACCTGCTTACCTGGCCAATTATTCGATTACCTCTTATGAAGAGCTCAAGGTTGCAAATACTAAGACATGATTAACCAATATTAAGTCAATAAGTCTTCCACCGTAGTAGAGCTGCTAAGGTCTTTCTGATGTTGATTTGTCTCGGCTGGATACAGTGGGCAAGTTGCATCGGAAGGCTGGACCTCTCTATAGACATGAGATGTTGTAGGATAAAGGTGGGGTTAGGCACCAATAACTATTAGGTGAGGACCCAATGACGACTTTATTTCTAAGGTTATATGGTGGGTCTGACTTAACTAAGAAATGGGACCAATAACTGTTAGGTGAGGTCTTCATGACTTAGAGACCAAGTAGCACTGCAACATGCTTGAGAAGCATTGTACAAGAGTTGTACACTCATCCATTTATGTGTCACTAATAACTGTTAGGTGAGGTGGCATGTAAATCGGTGGGACCGCAGTACCCACTAGAAATCCTAGTGATGTAGGATTTCCGTTTTTCTACCAGAGGAGTGTGAGGAATTTGAGAAAATAGTGGAAATTAGGGTATGTGCTATACCAATAACTTCAGCTTCTAGACTTTTAACTCATATCCTATAGAACAACCATTTGACCAAACACAATTATAAAGATTAGCTCAACAAATTTCAAAATAGTTTTGAATTGTGAGAAATTAGGGTATGTGCTAGACCATGGAATCCCCATGTTACCAATCTGTCCGATCACTGATCAGCGTAAGATGCATGCTAAGTGGACGAACAATGATAATAAAGTTAGGTGCTGCACAATGGCATCAATGTCCAATGAATTACAATGCCAGCATGAGAACATGAGACTGCCAGGGACATTAAATCACCTGCAAGAGTTGTATGGTGATCAGAGTCGCGCAGCATGTTTTGAAGTGTCCAAGAGGCTCTTCAAGGTAAAGATGCATGAGAGGCAGTTTATCCACGATCACTGTTTGACTATGATCAAAGACCTAGAGGAGCTTGAGAAGCTCGGTATGACCATGCATAAGGAATTGCAAATAGATCTGATCCTGCAATCCCTACTAAATTCATATGAACAGTTTATAGTAGACTACCATATGAACAAGATTGTATGCACCAAAAATAGAATTGTTAAATAAATTGGTAACTACCTTAGGGACCTTGAAGAGTTCAAGGAGTATCGTTCTCGTTGTCGAGTTGGTTTCTACTTCCAAGAGAAAGTCTATCTGGAAGAAAAAGAAGCCTGCAAAGAAGCAGAAAAAGGGACAAGAAGCCAAGTAAGGAAGTTCCAAGAAAAGGGCCAATTGCAAGGAAAAGTATTTCCATTGCATAATGGACGGCCATTGGAAGAGGAACTGTCCTACATACATGGGAAGCATAAGGAACATGAAGGGTGACAGACCTTCAGAAGGTATGTCAGAAATGCTCAGGATACTTAGGGACTGTTACCTATTGCTAGCAGAAATTTAATTTCTGTATCTTGTTTAGCACAGAAAGATTTCTATAAGACTACTGTTTCATTTATTTGAGAAATAAATTGGTTCAACGTAGTTTTAATGATTGACAGTCTCTATCACATACATATGGATGTATATGTGAATGTATCTGAGCAAACAGTGAATACCATAGGATCTAATAGATCCAGAAATGAGATAAATCTAAAATATTTGTGGCACCTCAGGCTTGGCCATATAGGAGAAGAGAGAATAAACAAATTGGAGAAACATGAGCTTTTTGGCTCATTGACTTTCGAGTCATATTCGATTTGTAAATTTTGCCTTCAAGGAAAGATTGCCAAATTATCCTTTGTAGGACACAGGGAGGTCCACTGAAATACTTACCCTAGTACACACTGATGTGTGTGGCCCATTCGATGTGCAGGCTAGGGATTGTAATTTTTACTTTATTTACCGATGATTACTCACGGTATGGATATGTGTATAATACACAAATCTGAAACTTTTGAAAGGTTCAAAGAGTTGAGATATGAAGTAGAAAAATAAACAGAAAAACTCATTAAGGTTCTTCGATCAGATCGAGGAAGTGAATACCTTAATGGAGAGTTCCATGATTATCTCAAGGAGAATGGTATAGTTTCATAATGGACTCCTTCTGGTACACCTCAGCTCAACGGAGTGTCAGAGAGGAGGAATCGGACTCTATTGGATATGGTCCAGTCCATGATGAGCTTCACTGATTTATCCTTGTTTCTTTAGATAGATGCTCTATTTTCAGCTATTTACATATTGAATAGTGTTTCCTCTAAGTCTGTTCCTACCACACCGTATGAGATATGGCATGGTAAGAAGCCGAGTCTTGGTCATCTCAAGATTTGGGGATGTCCAGCCCACGTCAAGCGACAACAGGCGGACAAGTTAGAGGATAGGACAATTAATGCTCGTTTTATAGGATATCCTAAAGAGTCATTAGGATACGACTTTTCGTCCCAAAGGATCACAAAGTGTTTGTAAGCCTAGATGCTATCTGCATGGAAATAGGTTATCCTTGACAGAGACAGTGGGAGGAAAATTGAGCTTGAAGAGAAAGTCTCTAAAGAGGAACGAGCCATTGTGCCTATAGAACCTATTAAGCCAGTACACGTAGTACCTCCTCCACCTCGTAAATCTAGTAGGATCTCCCATCTGCCTGAAAGGTACTTAGGTATGCTTACAGAGGATGTAGAGGAAGTGTTCCTCATGGGAGATAGAGATCAAGGTAAGGATCCTAATACCTACAACGAGGCGATGTTAGACATCGATTTTGAGAAATAGCTGGAAGCAATGAAGTCAGAGTTGGACTCCATGCATTCCAACTAAGTCTGAACCTTAGTAGATTCACCAGAAGGTATAGTACCTATTGGGTGTAAATGGATCTACAAGAGAAAATTAAGTTCGGATGGCTAGGTAGAGACCTACAAGGCAAGGCTAATGGTGAAAGGTTAAAGTCAGTACGAAGGCACTGAATATCAGGATACTTTTTCACCTATAGCCATGCTGAAGTCCATTCGAATATTGCTTCCTATTGCAGCATAATATGATTATGAGATATTGTGATAGTGATTACAAGGTCTGCAAACTGTAAAGGTCCTTCTATGGACTAAAGCAAGCATCTCGGAGTTGGAATACTCGTTTCAATGATGCAATCAAAATGTTTGATTTCATCAAAAATGAAGAGAAACCGTGTGTTTACAAGAAGGTTAGTGGGAGTGCTGTCGTGTTCCTCGTATTGTACATGGATGATATTCTTCCAATTGGAAATGGTGTTCCCATGCTAACTTAGGTCAAGGTATGGTTGTCTAAGGATTTCTCCATAAAGAACTTTGGAAAAGCATCCTATATTTTGGGAATTAAGGTCTATAAAGATAGATCTAAAAGGATGCTTGTCCTGTCACAGAATATTACATAGAGGGAGTGCTGAAGAGGTTCGGCATGGAAACCTCTAAAAAGGGATTACTACCCCTTAGGCATGGGATAAATCTCTCCAAGAAGATGTGCCCCAACACATCTGAAGAGATTCAGTGGATGAGCAAGATCCCTTATGCTTCGGCTATAGGGAGCCTCATGTATACCATGCAATGTACGTGACTTGATATAGTACATGCTGTGAGTGTCACGAGCATATATCAGTCAAATCTAGGCAAGAAGCGCAGGATAGCTGTGAAGAACAATCTTGAGTACTTAAGAAGAATTAAGGACATGTTCTTGGTCTTTGGGAGAAGATAAGTGTTGAAGGTAGAAGGATGCACACATATTGATGATAGAAAGTCTACATTAGAATATGTGCAACGGTGGTTCAGTAAATTGGAAGAGTTCCAAACAACCGATCATTGTAGATTCTACCTTAGAAGCTGAATGTCAAACTATCTCTAAGGGTGCAGAGGAAACCTTTTGGTTTAAAAAGTTCATTGCCGAATTAGGTGTAATGTCATCAGATGCCATAACACTCTGCTGCAATAACAAAGGCACCATAGCACTAGCTAAGGAGCCAAAGGTCTCACCAGAAACCGAAGCACATAGAGCGGTGGTTTAACCTAATAAGTGACTACCTCGAAAAGAAATAAGTAGAGGATCAAAGAGTAGACTCCACAGGAAATGTGGTGGACCCATTCACTAAGCAGATAAGTCAGCAGAAAAACTGAAATGCATCTTGAGAAGATGGAGCTTATGTTTATGGTTGATTGGCTTTAGTGCAAGTGGGAGATTGTTAGAAGTATGCCCTAGAAGTCAATTTGGCTGACGCATTATTTTATTCTGGAACATAAATTTCTACTTGACCTAATTGAGTTGGGCATTCTTTTCATTCGTGTTCTTATGTGTCCATGAATCGTCCAAGGAATTAATAAGATGGTGACGCATATTCTCAAGAGTTGAGAATTTGAGGCATGTGTCATTGGTGATTAATTTCTGAATTGTTCCTGATCGATGGATCATCACGAGGATGGTGATTGATCCGCTGAGATTAGTGCACATATTGCTTTTTTTGATGGACGAGTCTTGAGTCCACAGTGTAGGGACGCTGGAGCAATTGTGCAAGTGCTTGTTATAGAACAAAGGTACTGAGTGTGACCAAGACCAGAAGTCACTTGGATGTCTATCCACTCGTCAATGACTTTCTTGATGTTGCAGTAGTGTGACTGGTCCTTTGACCTGCGGTGCTTCGGCCACTCACAGTAAGGTTATTGTAGTTTGACTGCACGTATACATGGTCTCTAGCCAAATGGGTCCATGCAGTGTAGATTGGCTGTAGTAGGTTCACTGTAGGAGTAGGGTATGCACCTATAAGAAAACTATCGACCTTGATAGATAAGGAGAGATCCTATGTGATTTATAAGACTGAGTTCGTAAGACCTCGGCCGGGGCAAATTGTACAGTGGAGAAAGAGTTTTCCACTCTCGAGCTTAAGTCGAATAAATCTTGACATATGACAGACGATGGGATTTGACGAGTTGTCCATGACCTCCATCCTGTAGGGATCCACGATAGTAGGACTGTATCATACAATAACTGCACCTAGAGGTTCATTATTCCATTCTGCTGGATAGGCACTACATGCTGCTAGGTGTCACTGGTGGATGGTGAGACTCACAGGGAATATCTCGATGATCCATAAATCCTAATGAGTTGAGTTGGAATCATTCCAACCCATTGAAAGGAGTTTTCAATGATATTGTGATAGAGATCGCAATATATCTCACTACCAGTCAGAATAGAACCTATGGGGTCACACACACTAGAGGTATTGGCCGATCTGATGGTTGAAAAGTGATTATGAATCACGAGTAATCAATTCGATTGATAATCAGTTGAAGAAGGAACAATGGGAATTAATTAATTAGACTAAAACACAAATCCTACTTGGAGTAGGGTTCCTGGAATCCTAATTGGATTAGGACTGGAAATCCTACTTGGACTAGGACTGGGAGTCCTACTTGGAGTAGGATTCCTACAATCCTAATTTGATTAGGATTTTGAATTCAATATGGATTTCTACTTAGAATAAGATTCCTAAAAGTCCTAATTAGATTAGGACTTCGGATTCAAATAAAAGTCCTAATTGGATTAGAACTAAAATTGAATAAATCCTTATTGGATTAGGATTTCTTAAGTCCCAATTAATTATTAATCTAATAAATTATGATGACTCCTAATTTGATTAGGATTGAAGGGTTCAATTGAGTCATAGTTCAATCAAATCCTAATTGGATTAGGATTTGAAGGGAAACAAGTGCACCCAATCCTCTTTGAAAGAGGATTGAACCAACTAGGCTTAGGCCCCACGCTCCACTTGATTAGATCAAGTGGGGGCATGCGTGATGGAGGGTTAAGAGGGTGGGTTGGCCGAAATCAAAGAGAAAAGAAGAGGGGCATGCGCCCCTCCTCTTGGTTCCTAAAAGGAAAATAATGAAGCTCCTAAAAGGTAGGAGCTCCATATGCCTTTATAAGGAGTAAAAGGCCAAACCCTAGATCAATTCTTCCTCTCCTCTTTCTTGTGTCGTGGCCCCTTCCTCCTCTTGGTCTTCAGCCGCCATCAGCAAGGAAGAGAAAGGAGGAGGCGTGCATCACCTATTCCATCTTCTTCCCTGGTTCTAGCGCAGGAAAAAGAAAAGGCTGCGAAGAGCCTTGTGTTCTTCATCCTTCATCCCTTCTTCTTCCTCCTCCTTCCTAAGGAAATCAAAGATTGATTCAAAGGAAGGATTTCAGCCATCAAGAGTTGTCTCTGTAGGAGCTAGCACCCCGGAGAGATAAGAGAGCTTTGATCGGTTCTCTACTTCGTGTGGATACCCGTAGAGGCCAGACGCATGAACGGCTTCAAGCGAACCTTCATCCTGAACCACGAACTTCAGTTTGCGGTGATCATCTACCCGCACAAGATGAAGATCTGATCTTCATAATTAGTTTAAAATTTTTTTAATTCTAATCTATCTACGAATGGTTATTGAACAATGTTCATAGGATAAACGATTGATCCCGCTTATGCCTCTTCCGCTGCATCTGAAATTTTTTCTAAAATTTTCTGCAGCATGGGCGGGTTCCCAATAGCTGCTGCCATCCACCACTGCATGGAAGCCTAAGCTCTTCACTCGGGCTGGACGCAACCCCAACAAAGGGCCAAGGATTTTATATTTTTAATTTTATATTCTTAGAGTTGTATGAACTTATTGTTTTTAATGAATATCTTCTTTTATTTCATGTTTAATTTCTGTGATTTTAAATATAAAGTTTATACAACTGCTCTTCATGATCATTGAAGTAAAAATAAGATAGTTCATGCTTAAGGAAGATGCGATGTGCTGCCACCTTAGATTAGGGTAGACATTTCATGCTAACTAAAGATGGATTATGCCTAAATTACTTTTGTGAAATTTTATTCGAATGCTTATTAGGCTTGTAGCCAATTTGTATAATAATCCAAGAATGAGATAAATTACAAATAACCCTTGTTCCGATGTTAGTGGTGAATTTCTTGCCCTAGGTTCTCCCAAACTGATATTTTTTTAATTGCAATTTCCTTAAATTATTTAGTTCAATAGTCTTTCCAAACTTTTTTTAAAATATTTTTTTTAAGAAAACAACTGTACCCCAATCCCTATGGATCGATACCCGTACTCACTATCCTACCATATACATGCTGTTGCGTGGTCTTTAAAGTTGACTATCAATTTTGCTGCTGCTGCCGTCCACCACTGCATAGAAGCCTAAGCTCTTCACTAGGGCTGGATGGAACCCTAACAAAGGGCCAAGGATTTTATATTTTTAATTTTATATTCTTGAAGTTGTATGAACTTATTGTTTTTAATGAATATCTTCTTTTATTTCATGTTTAATTTCTGTGATTTTAAATATGAAGTTTATACAACTGCTCTTCATGATCATTGAAGTAAAAATAAGATAGTTTATGCTTAAGAAAGATGTGATGTACTGCCACCTTAGATTAGGGTAGACATTTCATGCTAACTAAAGATGGATTACGCCTAAATTACTTTTGTAAAATTTTATTCGAATGCTTATTAGGCTTGTAGCCAATTTGCATAATAATCCAAGAATGAAATAAATTACAAATAACTCTTATTCTGATGTTAGTGGTGAATTCCTTGCCCTAGGTTCTTCCAAACTGATATTTTTTTAATTGCATTTTGTTGCCCAGAGATGGTCACCCAAGAGGGGGGTGAATTGGGTGTTTTAAAACTTTTTGTCCAATTAAAAATAAAACACACAAATGTATGAGCTAAAGTAAAAATAGAGGTATGAAAACAGACAATCGCAAACACAAGGTTTTATAGTGGTTCGGAGCTTCCACTGCTCCTACATCCACTCCCCAAAGCACCTTTGAGAATTTCCACTATAATCCAAGATTACAGTTCGGTAGTTTTGCGAGTGCACTACCCAACTCGTTGTTTTACACCGGGCTAACAACGAATCCTACAACCCCCAATTTCACCTAGGCTTGGGACGCCTTTCCCTTGTTCCAAGTCCCTTGACTGGAACAAGCTCAATAATGAAAAGTTTTACAAGGATTCAAAAGCTCTTAAGAAGCAAATAAAACAGTGAGAAATAATAAAACCCGGAAGAACCCTTTTAGCCGTTGGAAGCGTGGGAAGTGGTGGTTCTTCCGATGTGGATTGCGTTGGCTTGAATGTGAGCTTTGAATGCCGAGCGGGAGAGAGTAGTTGAGCACGAAATCAGTTGGGAAGCTTGAAGGCACTTGATTTCTTCACTTGAATGCACTAACTCCCTTGAACCTCTTTTTCTTTCTTCTCTCTTGAATGATCTTATGTTAGGTTGGTGAAAAGTTGTTGGAAGGCACTTAAGAGCTCCCTTTTATAGCCCAAAAAGCAAATATAGCCGTTAGACACAAAGAAAGAAACGTTTGAAATTCAAACAAACCTGCAAAAAGGTGCCAGTCGCGTCCCAGGCGCTTCGGAGACGTCTCCGCTTCAACGCGAGACGTCTCGGCTGTAAGATTTTTCTTTTGACGTTGTTTGGGGTCGACTCGGCGCTTTACGGGGACGACTCTGATGATGAACCGTTTGAATGCTTGTTTTTCTGTTTTTCTGAGAGGGTCGCCTCGGCACTTTACGGGGACGTCTCGAGATGTTTGCACTTTTTGCATGGGGACGACTCCGCTGCCTCGGGGACGACTCCACTGTTTTATCTTCGAAAAACAAGTCCTCTGGAATTCTCTGAGAGAGTCGACTCCGCTTTTTCAGGGGACGTCTCCGCTGCCTTATCATCGAAAAAGACATCCTCTGGAATACCCTGAGAGAGTCGACTCCGCTACCTCAGGGACGACTCCAGAAGTCTGCTTTTTACTCGCGGGGACGACTCCGCGTCCTGTGGAGACGACTCGCGCGCATCCCTTGAAATCGGCCTTTCTGCCGCCTCTGAGAGAGTCGACTCCGCCTCTGAGAGAGTCGACTCCGACCCTGCGAGACGCCTCGCCAGGTGCCGGGGACGTCTCCAGACGTGCCAGTTCTTCCTGTTTGTGCCAGAGACGTCTCTGAGACAACCCGGAGACGTCTCGGCTGTCCCTGATCTATTTTCTTCAACTAAAAAATTCTTCAATAAATTCTTAAAAATTATGGGAACTTGCCTAGACATTTCTTAACAATATTATTAATTAATCACCTGAAATTCTCAAATAAATTGTTAAGATAAATGGAATTATACTCTAGTGTTTTGTATTCATCAAAATCCATTAGGGGGTCAACAATCTCCCCCTTTTTGATAATGACAAAACACTGAGTATATGCAAAATTCGAAGTTTAAACATATACACAGTATTTGATCAGATGTACAAGTATAATGTTTTGATTTGAGCTAGATACAGTGTGCATAATTCAAAATAGTCAACTTTCAGTTCTATCCTTATGCATAAGATTGATCTTAATAGCTCTTAAGCAATTTTAGCATATCAACTGAATTTGAATTAAGTTAAAATTTAAATTAATGAAATATTGATGCTAAAGACAATTGAAGGCTAAGTTCTTTTTGACTCCCCCTTTCTTTTCCAGAAGGGCAATTATCTTAAAGCCAATATTCTTCAATTTTATCTTTTTCTAATTCAATTTTTTAAGTATGAGTGTAAATTTTGCATTCCATATTTAGGTTCTACTCCATATACTCCATATATATATATATACTCAATACACTCCATAAATTTTGCATTCCAATATATCCAATATCCATATTGGTTCTACTCCCCCTTTTTGTCATCAACAATGAAGGGGACAAATTATCCTTAGGTACTTAAAACTCAATTCCTAGTAGAATTCAGCATATTACCATGAACCACTCAAGGATATTCAAGTTATTTTTATTAAGGAATTCAGCATTCATTTCACTCCCCCTTTGTTTTGGAATTCATTTCAGACTCCTCTTTTTGTTTAAAATAGTTATCACAAGATGTGCTCCCCCTGTTTTATATGCATTGATAAATTGTGTCAAATTTGAACACTTAAGGTATGTTATGAGATTTTTATGGCACAACACAGAATCACATACACAAGGTTTGATTCCACAGGATTTGAAACAAACACAAGATTTCAAAAGAAATTGTATGTCATTCATATGTCATTGCAATCATTTGAAGGCATTACAAGGTTAAAAAAAAAGAGGAAATCATTACAAGTATTGATTCCTAATACAAAAAAAGTGTCAAAATGAGCCTAGGGTTTTACAAAAACAGATGAACTCTAGATGTCTACAAAATGTCCCTCATCGGCGACGTTGCTCATAAGCCCTAGCAGCTGCATCTATAAATGCATTAATTGAGTCCAGTAGAGTTTTGAACTGCTCTCCTTGAGATTGATGGAAGGCTGCCACTAGTGCTTCAAATTCAATGCTTGCCCTTTCAATTCTTCCTCTAAGTTGGGCAACCACAGTGCCCACATTGCCTCCAGGGCTTGTCAATTCTTGAAGGCTTTTTGATATGCTCTTCAAGTCATCCTGTAGCTCAATTGATCTGAAGGATTCGGTGGCACTCACATGAACTAGTTCTGTCGCTGTAGCTTCTATCTGAGCTCTAATTTCCTTCAACTCTTGTAGAAGCCCTTCATGTGAGGTTCTGATGGGGGCCAACTCAGCAAAAATCATCGATCTCATCTCCTCCCTCATCTGCTGGCATATTACAGATGCTAAAGTGCGCATCTGTTCTTCTGATAGGGAGAAGGGCCCACTGACTGGAGGAGGAGGAGGCACAAATGTGGAAGGTCCAGCTGAGCTGGAGGGAACATCAGGGAAGGCCATGTGGCTATGTGGAGGAGAGTGGTGGTCAGGCTCCTGATGTGGGATCTCGGGCTAAGGTTTGAGATTTTCTTTTTGGTACCTTGACCCAAGACCCATCTACCTTGTGAAACTCCATTCTACGCATTGTGCTTTCATTATAGTAGTCGGTGTTTCTCAAGGGTTTTGCAGGCTCATTTTCTGGAATTTGAACCTTGAAATGTTTGAATACTAGGGTAAAGATCATCCCATAGGGTATGCTAAACCTAGAATACCTATGACATATAGAAATGTAGTTCAGCATAAGTCTAGGGAGATTTAGGGGAATCCCTAGTAGGATGCGGTGCATGATGACTAAATCTCGCTCCGAAACAAAATCGAAGCGACCGATTTTTGGAAACAAGACCCGGTTGACAATACTCAAAAGTAGTCTCATCTCGGCATTTAGGTCTTGTGAGTTAACCACATCAAGAGGGCCGCAGTCCTCTCGTCCTAAAACTAGGTTTAGGGCTATTTCCCTTTGGGGATGTGAGGTCGGAGCCTCACCGTCTTTAGGGATTTGCAATACACTAGATAGGGTATCCTCATTGATCTCTATCAATGTCCCTCGGACATAGGCAGTGTACCCCGAGTCCCCTAAGGCCATATTACTAAATATCTCTCTAACTAGACCGGGGTAGGTTGATGTGTTGAGAGTACAAAGATATTCCCAACCTTGGGCACGGAGTCTCTCTCCAATAGAGAATCCCTCACTCTCTAAAAAATGGAAATCTATAAACCTACCCGTGGTTACTGTGCGATTCGTACAGGAAATGGTCGTGATTGGCGGAGCAACCGGAGGAGACGGTGCGGAAGGTTCTTCCCTCCGTTCCTCGGCGTCAGTCGCTACCCTAGGATGCCTCCCACTTGTTCTCCTAGCTCTTTTAGGTGCCATGGCTCGGAAATCCTAGGAAAATGGGGAGTTTTGGTTCGGTTTGAGGTGGAGAGAAAAATGGAGGCTAGGGTTTTGTATTTTGTTGGGGACGAAAGAGATAGCTCGGGTCGGCTCGAGCTGTTTCGACCAATTTTAAAAACTCTCGTTCGGTCCCCGAGACGTCTCCGCGACTAACGCGAGACGTCTCGCCGGGGGGACGTCTCTCCGATTTGCCAGAGACGTCTCCGGCACTGAAAAATTTCAGACTGAATTCTATCTTTTCCCAATTTATTTTATTTAACCACACTAATCAACATGATTTCTTTTGGTGAATATAGAGTGAGTTTGTTTGTGATCCTTCCCTTTAATAATATACCCTATAAAAGTTTGATAATGATTTTTGAATTATTAATATTGAAATGAGGAATGTTTGACCAAATTTCGAATACCTATAAAATAGGCTCTGAAAATATCTCCATGAAGAGTCCAAGGGAGGGTAACCATCCTCCGAAAAGTCAAACAGTTCGTCATTTAACTTAGATAGATTTATGCTTTCACTTAATAGATACTAGGTTTGCTATTTGTGACTTTGAGGTGGATTATTAGTTTGAGTAGCAAAGCATTGCAATACAAGTTCAATTTATTTGCTAGGATCATACAAGCTCAAAGCATTCCTTAAATAGTTGAACCTATCTTTACAAGGGGGCTTTGTAAAGATATCGGCCAATTAATTTTCAGTACATACATACTCAATCATCACATCATTTTTCAGCACATGATCCCTAATAAAGTGATGCCTAATCTCTATATGTTTTGATTTTGAGTGTTGGACAGGATTTTTTGTTAAATTAATTGCGCTTGTATTATCACATCTAATTGGTATATTGTCCATTTTGATACCGAAGTCTTCAAGTTGTTGCTTAATACATAGAACTTGGGCACAACAGCTTCCAGCTGCAATGTACTCAGCCTCAGCTGTGGACAAGGCAACTGAATTCTGTTTCTTGCTAAACCAAGAAACCAAATTAGCACCCAAGAATTGACATGTGCAACTTGTGCTTTTTTGTCGAGTTTGCACCCGGCAAAATCAGCATCGGAATAAGCAATTAAATTTATGTCAGATTGTTTAGAATACCATAAGCTTACATTAGATGTCCCTACTAGATATCTAAAAATTCTTTTAACAGCTTGCAAGTGTGATTCCTTAGGACATGCTTGGTATCTAGCACACATACAAACACTGAATAATATGTCTGGTCTACTAGCAGTAAGGTAAAGTAAAGAGCCTATCATACCTCTGTACAATTTGCAGTCTATACTTTTACCTTTTTCATCTTTGTCAAGCTTGCAACTTGAGCCCATGGGTGTGCTGATTTCCTTTGCATCCTTCATCTTGAATTTTTCCAACATTTTCTTGATATATTTGGACTGACTGATGAAGATGCCTTCCTCTGATTGTTTTATTTGTAGCCCAAGGAAGAAGTTGAGCTCACCCATCATGCTCATTTCAAATTCTCCCTGCATAAGCTTGGCAAACTCTTGACAAAGACTATCATTAGTAGCACCAAAAATTATATCATCCACATAAATTTGTACAAGCAATAAGTCATTTTCTTTTCTTTTAATGAAGAGGGTTTTGTCTACATTTCCTCTCTTAAATTTATTTTCAATTAGGAAATTACTTAATCTTTCATACCATGCCCTAGGGGCTTGCTTCAGTCCATATAATGCTTTATGTAATTTATAAACATAATCTGGATGTAAGTGGTTTTCAAAACCTGGAGGTTGTCCTACATAAACTTCCTCCATTATATAACCATTTAAAAATGCACTTTTTACATCCATTTGATAGAGTTTAAAATCCATGAAGCAAGCATATGCCAAAAGTAGCCTAATAGCCTCTAACCTAGCAACAGGAGCAAAAGTTTCATCAAAATCTATTCCTTCCTCCTGATTATAGCCTTTGGCAACTAGTCTAGCTTTGTTTCTTATAACTATTCCATCTTCATCTAGTTTATTTCTATACACCCACTTGGTGCCTATGATTGAAACATTAGGGGGTCTTTTCATTAGAGTCCAAACTTGATTTCTTTCAAATTGATTTAATTCCTCTTGCATAGCATTTATCCAATTTTCATCCTTTTCGGCTTCCTCTAGTGACTTAGACTCTATTTGTGAAACGAAAGCAAGATAATTACTAGTATTTCTTAGAGAGGATCTTGTCCTTACCCCTTGTGAGGGATCACCAAGGATTAAATCCCTTGGATGACCATGTGCATACCTCCATTCCTTCGGAAGATCTTGATTTCTTGCTTGAGATTGATCTTCTTCATCTTGCTGAATTGTATCTTCTGTGACTTCATCTTCAAGTTGTTTGTCTTGTATGGAGAACTCCTTCATTCTGTCTTCAAGTATACCTGCATCACTATCTTCTTCTTTTCTAGAAGAATCTCCATTAGCTTCATCAAAAACAACATGAATGGATTCTTCAACAACGAGAGTTCTCTTGTTGAAGACCCTGTATGCTCTACTAGATGAGGAATAACCTAAGAAGATCCCCTCATCTGATTTAGCACTAAATTTACTTAGATTGTCCTTTCCATTGTTTAAAATAAAACACCGGCAACCGAAAACATGAAAGTAACATATATTTGGCTTCTTATTATTCAGCAACTCATAAGGTGTTTTCTTTAAAATAGATCTGACTAATGCACGGTTTAAAATGTGACATGCAGTATTTATCGCTTCAGCCCAAAAATATTTTGGTAGATCCGATTCGCACAACATGGTACGAGCCATATCTGCTAGTGTGCGATTCTTCCTTTCTACCACCCCATTTTGTTGGGGTGTCCTAGGGGCCGAGAAATTGTGATTGATACCATTTTTCGTCACAAAATTTTTCAAAGTGTTGATTTTCAAACTCGGTACCATGATCACTCCTAATTGCTTTTAGTTTAAGATTGAGTTCATTCGAAACCCTATTATGAAACTTGATAAAAGCGGGAAAGGACTCATCTTTATGTGCAAGAAATAAAACCCATGTAAAACGTGAAAAATCATCAACAATTACAAGACCAAATTTTTTACCCCCTAGACTAGCAGTTCTAGTGGGTTCAAACAAATCCATGTGAATTAGTTCTAAGGGTTTTGATGTTGAGACTATGTTCTTAGACTTGAAAGAACTTCTTGTTTGTTTTCCTAATTGACATGCAGCACAAATTTTGTTCTTTTCAAAGTCTATTTTTGGTAGTCCTTTGACTAGATCTTTTGTAATTAATTTAGAGATTAAATCCATGCTAGCATGCCCTAACCTACGATGCCATAACCAACTAGTCTCATTAACTTTGGGATCCATGGCTACAAGACATTGGCCATCCTTCATGGTGAGATCATCAAGATCTACCATGTAAACATTTTCATGCCTATGTCTTGTGAGTATGATCTCATT
The DNA here is from genome assembly GCF_051530095.1 of Phoenix dactylifera. Lineage (NCBI taxonomy): Eukaryota > Viridiplantae > Streptophyta > Magnoliopsida > Arecales > Arecaceae > Phoenix > Phoenix dactylifera. Next base: position 3,962,048 of record NC_143207.1, read on the forward strand.
GTCAATTGGACTACTAATTATGCATAGTGATGATTCAAATGACACTTTAAAGCCCTTGTCACAAAATTGACTTATACTTAATAAATTATGTTTTAGTCTATTAACTAACAATACATTGTCAATAAAAGAGGAGGGTGATATGGAGATTTTACCAACACCAACGATTTGACCTTTAGCATTATCTCCAAATGTAACTACTCCTCCTTCTTTTGATTTCAAGGTGACGAAGAGACTCTTGTCACCGGTCATATGCCTTGAGCAACCACTATCAAGATACCACATTCTCTTTCTATTTCCGGCTGCAAGGCATACCTGCAAAATAATCAAGTGATGCTCTTAGGTACCCAAGTCTTCTTGGGTCCTTCTTGGTTAGTATAGTTGGTTCCCTTAGGCACCCATACTTTAGTTATATTTTTACCTCTTGCAAATGTACTCTTGTTAGTTTGAATCTTTCTTTGAATGCAAGAGTAGGCTTTATGTCCACTTTTTCCACAATGAAAGCATGTAGGTTTTTCAGATTTGACATCTTTTGCTTTCACAAAGAAATTCTTTAGATACTTTTGTTGTTTGCTAGTTTTATATCCTAGACCGGCTTTATTAAAAACAGCTCTTTGATTGGATAGAATAAGATTTAACTTTTCAGAGCTATGTGTAAATTTTTCAACAATTAGTTTGTACTTATGTACCTCATTCTTGAGATCCACATTTTCTTTAACTAATTCTTCCTTATCCTTTTTAAGGAGTTCAACATTTTGCGCAAGTAAGGTATTACTATTGAGTAGGAATTTAACTTTTAGATTTAATTTCTTAATTTGTGTTTTTGCCGTTTCATTTTCAATGCTGAGTTTTGAATTTTTATTTTTTAGGTCAATGGTATTAACATTTTTGATGCTCTCCTTCTCAATCAATAGGTTTTCAATATCATCCTTTAGTTTTTGATTGGAGGCTTTTAATTCTTTATTCTTTGCTCCTAACATACTACAATCACTCATGAGTTCTTGAAAAGCTTCATATAATTCTTCTAAAGTAAAATTTGTAGTTGAGCTATGACTTACCTCATCGTCTTCGAATGCCATGAAGCACAAATTGGCGGTCTCTTCCTTCTCTTCCTCGGAGGATGATGTGTCACTATCATCCCATGTTGCTTTCAATGCCTTCTTCTTCTTCTTTCCAAAATGCTTCTTCTGTTGAGGGCATTCGGAACGGATGTGTCCCGGTCTCTTGCAATCATAACAAATGATTGGTTCTCTTTCCTTTTCTTTTTTCTTTTCCCAATCATTTCTCCCTCCAAACTTCTTTCTTGGGAAGGGTTTCTTTCTTCTCATGAATTTCTTAAATTTTCTTACTATTAAACCCAAGTCCTCATCTTCGCTTTCTTCTTCACTCTCACTACTTTCTTCTTCACACACACTCGAAGTAGCCTTGAGTGTGATTGTCTTCTTCTTTGGCAACTCTTCTTCATGTTGCTTCATTGTGAGCTCATGCGTCATCAATGAGCCCAATAGTTGTTCAAGTCCCAATGTGTTGAGGTCTTTAGCTTCCACGATCGCCGTGACCTTCGCTTCCCATGCTTTTGGCAAGGACCTGAAAATTTTACTCACAAGTTCTGGGTTAGTGTAGGATTTGCCCAAATTCTTTAGACCATTTATTATATCGGTGAAGCGTGTGAACATGCATGAGATGGTTTCGTTGGGTTCCATCTTAAATAACTCATACTTGTAAACTAGAATGTTCACTTTAGATTCTTTGACTTGATTTGTACCCTCGTGGGTAACTTCAAGCCTATCCCATATTTCCTTAGCGGAACTACATGTCGAGACTCTATTAAATTCATTCACATCTAGAGCACAAAATAATGAGTTCATGGCTCTAGCATTGAGTTGAACCATCCTGTTATCATTCTCATCCCAATCCTCCTCAGGTTTGGGAATTTGAATACCATTAACCATGTGAGATGGTTCGTGTGGTCCCTTGATTATGACCCTCCACAAGGCATAATCTTGTGCTTGAATAAAGATCCTCATTCTAGTCTTCCAATAGGTATAATTTGTCCCATTAAAGAGTGGAGGTCTATTGGTTGCCTGCCCCTCAGCAGGAACATTGTTGAAGGGTGTTGCCATCTAGATCTTTGGCCAAGACGGTTAGATCTTCAAGAAATACACAGAGCACCTGCTCTGATACCACTTGTTGTCCAGAGATGGTCACCCAAGAGGGGGGTGAATTGGGTGTTTTAAAATTTTTTGTCCAATTAAAAATAAAACACACAAATGTATGAGCTAAAGTAAAAATAGAGGTATGAAAACAGACAATCGCAAACACAAGGTTTTATAGTGGTTCGGAGCTTCCACTGCTCCTACATCCACTCCCCAAAGCACCTTTGGAAATTTCCACTATAATCCAAGATTACAGTCCGGTAGTTTTGCGGTGCACTACCCAACTCGTTGTTTTACACCGGGCTAACAACGAACCCTACAACCCCCAATTTCACCTAGGCTTGGGACGCCTTTTCCTTGTTCCAAGTCCCTTGACTGGAACAAGCTCAATAATGAAAAGTTTTACAAGGATTCAAAAGCTCTTAAGAAGCAAATAAAACAGTGAGAAATAATAAAACCCGGAAGAACCCTTTTAGCCGTTGGAAGCGTGGGAAGTGGTGGTTCTTCCGATGTGGATTGCGTTGGCTTGAATGTGAGCTTTGAATGCCGAGCGGGAGAGAGTAGTTGAGCACGAAATCAGTTGGGAAGCTTGAAGGCACTTGATTTCTTCACTTGAATGCACTAACTCCCTTGAACCTCTTTTTCTTTCTTCTCTCTTGAATGATCTTATGTTAGGTTGGTGAGAAGTTGTTGGAAGGCACTTAAGAGCTCCCTTTTATAGCCCAAAAAGCAAATATAGCCGTTAGACACAAAGAAAGAAACGTTTGAAATTCAAACAAACCTGCAAAAAGGTGTCAGTCGCGTCCCAGGCGCTCCGGAGACGTCTCCGCTTCAACGCGAGATGTCTCGGCTGTAAGATTTTTCTTTTGACGTTGTTTGGGGTCGACTCGGCGCTTTACGGGGACGACTCTGATGATGAACGTTTGAATGCTTGTTTTTCTGTTTTTCTGAGAGGGTCGCCTCGGCACTTTACGGGGACGTCTCGGGATGTTTGCACTTTTTGCATGGGGACGACTCCGCTGCCTCGGGGACGACTCCGCTGTTTTATCTTCGAAAAACAAGTCCTCTGGAATTCTCTGAGAGAGTCGACTCCGCTTTTTCAGGGGACGTCTCCGCTGCCTTATCATCGAAAAAGACATCCTCTGGAATACCCTGAGAGAGTCGACTCCGCTACCTCGGGGACGACTCCAGAAGTCTGCTTTTTACTCGCGGGGACGACTCCGCGTCCTGTGGAGACGACTCGCGTGCATCCCTTGAAATCGGCCTTTCTGCCGCCTCTGAAAGAGTCGACTCCGCCTCTGAGAGAGTCGACTCCGACCCTGCGAGACGCCTCGCCAGGTGCCGGGGACGTCTCCAGATGTGCTAGTTCTTCCTGTTTGTGCCAGAGACGTCTCTGAGACAACTCGGAGACGTCTCGGCTGTCCCTGATCTATTTTTTTCAACTAAAAAATTCTTCAATAAATCCTTAAAAATTATGGAAACTTGCCTCGACATTTCTTAACAATATTATTAATTAATCACCTGAAATTCTCAAATAAATTGTTAAGATAAATGGAATTATACTCTAGTATTTTGTATTCATCAAAATCCATTAGGGGGTCAACACATTTTTATTAAATTATTTAGTTCAATAATCTTCCCAAACTTTCTTTTTAAATATTTTTTTAAGAAAACAACTGTACCCCAATTCCTGTGGATCGATATCCGTAATCACTATCCTATCAGATACTTGTTATTGCATGGTCTTTAAAGTTGATTATCACCTATATAGATGCAATGCAGAGGTATGACTCTGACAAATGGCTTGGAGCCATGCAATCCAAAATGAAGTCCATGAAGGTCAATGATGTATGGACATTAGTTGACCCACCCGAAGGAATAAAATCAATAGGGTGTAAATGGATTTTCAAAAGAAAAATGGGCGCAGACGGAAAGGTGGAGACCTATAAAGCCCATCTGGTTGCAAAGGAATATCGTCAACATTATGGTATTGACTATGACGAGACATTTTCTTCCGTGACAATGCTCAAGTCCATTCAGATTGTACTTATGATAGCAGTACATTTGGATTATGAGATCTGGTAGATGGATGTAAAAACTGTATTTCTAAATGGAGATTTAGAAGAAGAGGTGTATATGACACATCTGAAGGTTTTACATCTACAGATGAATCTAAAATGTGCAAGCTTTAGAGATCCATATATGGATTTGAGAATGATAGTGTTATTTTGATGATTAACAAGCAATAATCAAGAGTATGTTACAAGTTAATTCGATACTTCATTTATAAGTCTGTTACTCTCAGTATATTTGTATAAATGCATTTCATTGTTTATTTGGATGAATCTTACCTTGAGTTGCAGCAAAGTGTGGATTGAGTCGACCCCAAGGTTGATTGGGTCGATCCCGGCACATCAAGAAAATATTTGGCACACTTCTGCAAAAATGGCACAGATGAACAGTAAGTTGGGTCGACCCAAGGAAAGCATGAGTCGACCCAAACCTCAAGCCTCTCAAAGACTCAGGAAAATGGTTCTCTGGAAATACTGAGAGGGTCGACCCAAGATGAAGTTGAGTCGACCCAAGCTTGAGTCGACCCAAACAGTGAGAGGGTCGACCCAAAGACAATGACAGAATACATGACAGAAAAGGTTCTCTGGAAACCCTGAGAGGGTCGACCCAAGTAAAAGTTGAGTCAACCCAACTGAACCTTGAGTCGACCCAAAGAAATATTGAGTCAACCCAAGTGAAGGAAGGCTGAAATGCAAGGTTCTGTGGTTCTAAGAGGGCCGACCCAAGAAAAGTTTGAGCTGACCCAAATCTGATGAACAGTGGTTTGGGTCGACCCAAGAAATGTTTGGGTCGACCCAAGCACGGGCAGAAGCATAACGGCTAGTTGTGCAGAAGTGCTTTTTAGACTCCCAACGGCTATAAACGGCTAGTTTCTTCAATCCAACGGTCAGGAAGGACTATTTGGAGGTTGGAGAAGTATTTAAGAGGGAGTATTCATCAGAGGAAGCAAGCTTTGGGAAAATACATCAAGTGCATTCAAGAGAAAACCCTAGCAAGGCAAGCTTCATCCAAGTGCTTCATTCAAGAGTAAAAAGAAAGTGGTTGAGCAGATTCCAAGAGTCATTAAGAGCTCCTTCCACCCTTGAAGAGTGAAGCATCCTTGACAAAGAAGAGAGAAGTCATATCAAGCGATAACTATTCTCTAAACTCTTCTTTGTAGATTATATTGTTATATTTGCTCATCTAGGAGTTTAAATCTTCTTCCTTTGTTTATTAAACTACTTGTAAAGGTTGGTTGGTTAGCCCGCAAAACCAACGGAATAGGTTGATTGGTGAACCCGGAAAACCAATTGTAAAGGTTCGTTGGTGAGCCCGTAAAACCAACATAGGTTCGTTGGTGAGCCCGTAAAACCAACATAGGTTTTTGGTGAACCCAGAAAACCAAAGTGTAAAGGTTTTTGGATTGTGAGCCCGGAAAACAATCCAACTGTAATCCGCAGGATTATAGTGAATTTCCAAGGGGTCGCTTGGGGAGTGGACGTAGGTGCTAAGGAGAGCACCGAACCACTATACTTCTTGTTGTTTGTATTGTGATTTGTTTAATTCCACTAACTCATCATTTAACATAAGTAAGATAGTTAAAATTAAGAGAAACCAATTCACCCCCCCCCCCCCCCCCTCTTGGCTTGTCACCTTGGGCAACAGGATTAAAGCAAGCTTCTCGGAGTTGGAACATACATTTCGATAAGGTAATCAGAACGTATGGCTTCATTAAGAATGAAGAAGAACTTTGCATTTATAAATGGGCAAATGGTTCAGTGATTGTATTTTTTGTTTTGTATATAGATGATATTCTCATAATCGGGAATGACATCCCTGCATTACAGGGAATAAAAGTTTGGCTTTCATCTCAATTTACTATGAAGGATTTAGGAGAAGCATCTTACATTTTAGGGATGAAAATCTATAGAGATAGATCTAAAAGATTGCTTGAATTGTCCCAATCCACATACATTGATACCGTGCTAAAAAGGTTCAGCATGATTAATTCCAAGAAAGGCTATCTTCCGATGGGCCATGGAATTAACCTCTCTAAGAAGGATTGTCCGACAACTCCTCAAGAAAGAGAGAGTATGGATAGAATTCCATATGCTTCGGCAGTGGGATCTATAATGTACGCCATGACATGTACTAGACCAGACGTGGCATATTCACTAGGGGTAGTGAGTAGATACGAGTCTGATCTAAGTAGCAACCACTAGAAGGTTGCAAAAACCATCCTTAAATATTTGAGAAATACTAAGAACCAGTGGCTTGTCTACAGTGATACTGACTTGAAGCTCGTGGGATACACTAATTTCAGTTTCTAGTCAGATCGAGATGATAGCAAGAGCATGTCGGGTTAAATATTTACCCTGAAAGGTGGTGTTGTCTGCTGAAAAAGTTTCAAGCAGCATATAGTGGCAGATTCAACATGCGAAGCAGAATACATCGCAGCATCTGATGCTACCAAGGAAGCTGTATGGATGCGGAAGTTCATCACCAAGCTTGGAGTGGCACCCTCCATTGATGGTCCAATTCCTATATTCTATGATAGCACTGGAGCCATAGCTCAAACGAAGGAACCTAAAGCATATCAGCGGACCAAGTATATTTTACGGCGCTATCACCTGGTTCGTGAGATTGTAGAACGAGGTGGCATTGATCTTCAGAAGATTGATATAAAAGAAAATCTGGCTAACCCATTTACTAAAGTCCTCGGCATCAAAGAGTTCAACGACTACAAGTCGAAGATGGGTATACGATATTGTACCGATTAGCTTTAGTCTAAGTAGGAGTTGTTGGAAAATGTATCCTAAAAGTCAATCGTTGCCCTGTTGATGATTGAATTTGTATATAAATTGACATTATTAATAAAGTATTATTTGGCATTATTCATCATTATTGTACTTCTTCAAATGAACTCTTGTTATGTGATGAAGTCCTTAAGACTCTTTTATGATAAAGAAGAATTTATCTACGAATTCTTAAAATATTTCGCGACCAAATGATGTGCTGTTACTAAGACGACAGCATTATCGAGATTAGGTCATTGTATGCTATATATGTTGGTTGTTCTCTTAACCAAGGAGTGTAGAGACACTCATATGTCACACAGATAAAGTATAGGAGTACACTTCATTGAACATGATCATTCCGGAACGCTTTGTTGTCGAGCGATGTTCTGAGTGGATATGGGTATATATGTCCCTCAGACCTGAGATCACCACGGTGATTAGCAAGCAACTCACTATACTTTGGTATCGAACCAGCTGAATTTCTAATTCAGGAACGGAAGGTTACTAAGTGCAGTCAAGTACTTGCGAAGTCGGTGTGTGAGTCAAAATGGAATTGACCCCTTCTGTAGACAGGAGATAATGCCTTTGTGTTTAATTTAGCAAAACTTTGGCCAGGATAATTCTTGTGAGGAGTCACAGAATTTCTAAAGTTGAATCACAGAGTGGATGTACTATTACAGAGTTGACAGAACTCTGATGTCATCCTAGCGTTAGGAGTCAAAGGGATGAATTATACGGTAACCATAATCCAGGAATCCAGAATATTGTTTTGCATATATTCAGCCTATTTGGATGTTGGGTACCATTGCTAGATGGTCACATCAATTAGTACAGAAAGTTGTTCCTATGCTACCGGCTTAGGTTCGAACCTATGGGGTCACACGCGTAGAAGTTTTCTAGGTTAATCATACAGGCTGATGGACGATTAAGAATCAGCCAGAGGTAATTTGGTCAATTCGATTGACAAATTATTATAAGTAAAAGTTGCTGAAAAATAATTAATGAATTATTGGAGGATTTATTAGCAATTAGTTTGCTAATTGGACTAAGGATGAGCCAAATTGAATTGGATATAATTTGGGCTTCATCAGGGTTTGACCTAATTGCATTGGGTTCAACCTAAGAGGATTATTCTTTAATAAGGGTTTGACCTAATCGGATTAGGTTCAACCCAAAGAGATTAGGCTTCCCTAATTGATGTGATAATTACGCCCAAAGAATAACGCGGCTATCGCAATATATATTAGGGTGTCGATTCCACAGGGAGAAGGTAGGAACACTAAAAGGAACTACAAAACTAAAAGGAAATATCTAAGCAGTAAAATGTGATGTGAATGTTTAAAAGTAAATTGACAATTAGATTGTAGTAGTGAAAAGATGTGACCAGAATTAATGGCAGCAAAGCATCGGGAATTCCTCACTTGAATCAGGTAATTCCATTCATATTTGATCCATTGGATAACTCAATTAGAGATCATAGCACCAGATTCTCTAATCGGAAGATATAGCATTACAATCAAAATATTTAGTGGTAATTCTAGAAAATCATTCTCCTCTTTTAAAACCAAGGATTGTTATCCTTTTAGACTCAAATTCAAAGACAAAAATATACCCAATGGCAATATTTCAGCAAAAAATAACACTAACTGGATAAACAATCAAATCTAGATATAATCAAGCACCTCAACAATTCTATAGAAAAAGACATGGCTGAATCTATGAAAAGAATAGGTTCAAGATTATCCCAACACAAGAAAGATCTATTCATGAGAAATGATAAACAAGAATTGTATCAACATGAGAATCTATTACATAGATCAAATATAAATGAAACTACCATCATCCAAGCAAGTTCATCCCTAGCTTCACCAAAGAATTAGCTCTCCATGAATTTTTGGCTCCTCTTGATGATTTCTTTGTAATGCAGCCTTTTCTCCTTCAGAATGGCGTGCTCCTCCAAGTATATATATGATTTTGGGGCTAAAAACCCTAGGAAACACGACTCAAACACGTTTGCATGTGTTTTTCCGACTTTACCCTCGAGCACCAACGTCAGTATGAAGTTCGGGAGACTCTCCAGATAGCATCTGATCTTCAAATTTTGTGTTCATATAATTATTTGAAATCTCTGGAAGTCTAGTTTCCAACAAAATTTGAATCATCTCAATTGGACTTCTGTAGCTCCCGAAATCATCAAAATACTATACAAAGGTTTGATCTGTCAGGGCCCAAGCTGGCGGTTTAGGAAAACCTAACTTTGCAACCCATAACTTTCTCTCTGGAGCTCCAATTGACCTGATTCTTGATGCATATGAAACCTCAACATGTCTACTTCATCCCCACCAAGTTTCATTTCATTCGGTCTGTAATGGGATATTCAATCTCCTTAACTCCATTCCTACAATAAAATCACTAAAATCAATTAAGACTTGGACACTTTGTGAAGTAAAGCTCAGATTAGAAAAATATCATAAAAATACCCAAATCATGCTTAAGTCTTAACAATTTAGCCTAAAGTGGTAGTGTTAAAAGATACATTTTCATGCACCTATCATGTGACTTGATCCAATTGGATTGGGTTTGATCCGAATCATGCGGATCTTAAAGTCCACATGAACATGTGATCGTAACCATCTAATAGGGGGGCGTCATGAGATTAGATCTCATGATATGTTTGAATAAGATCAAAACAATCTCCCTCATGTCACATGACACATGGCATATATCCATAGGAGGTGTCATGACTTGGTGTTTGAATTTAAATTCAAACACACCACAAGGTAAGTGTTTATCATGTGGGTTTATTGATCAATTCAATGAGGTTAAGGCGTGTGATTTGAATTCAGAATTTAAAGGAGTGCAACACAAATAAAGGAGATATTTTTTTGTGATCGCATGAAGGTTTCCCTTCTCCCATCCACATGGAATTTGAAATTCAAATTCAAATCATAAGATAAGAAGTATCTTATGGTTAATTCCCCTTGTGATCCGCCATCTGTTTTGGATCAGTTGGCATGAGTTTGAATTCAAAATGAAGGGGATGCAATGTTTATAAAAAAAGAGAGTTTCTTTGTGTCGCCATGAATGAATGAAAAAAAGGTCACATGCCTCCGCTTCATCCTCTCCATTATCCTCCACGCATTAGGTTTTAGGGATTTCTTTTTAGCGATTGTAGATCAAATCTCAAGTCCTTTTCATCCCTATAAACCATTCTACCTACTTCTTCCAAGAAGTTCAATCAAAGGTTGATTGATTCTAGGAAGAACAAAATTAGCCTTCAGCAGGGTTTCGCAAAAGCTAGCACTTCCACGGTATCAGATCAACCGGAGCTTCACATGGACGATCCGTAGAGGCCATACACGTATGTGGCTGCGAGGCTTGAGCTTCAAATATATAGATCCATCTTCTACTTCATAAAGGTATGATTTTATATTAATTAAGTTTAGAACTTAACTAGGATTACTGATTTTCAATCCATATAATTAATCATGCTCATATTGTTTTTGCCTAAATAGTTTAAAGATCCTGGATAGTTTTTTATTTGAGATATGATCTCTGATGCATGCTTAGAATTAATTAGATTAATTCTATCATTTCGCTGCATTTTTTGAAAATTTTTGAAAGTAACAAGCATGCGAAAACCAGCTCGCACTATCAGCTTTGCAATCATTCGGCCTATCCGGACGTCGGGTACCATTGCTAGATTGTCATTTCGATTAGTACAAGAAGTTGCTCTTGTGCTACCAGCTTAGGGTTGAACCTATGAGGTCACATGCATAGAAGTTTCTAAGTTGATCAAATGGCTGATTGATGATCAAGAATCATTCAGGAATAATTTGGTTAATTCGATTGACAAATTATCCTAAGCAAAAGTTGCAGTAAAATAATTATTGAATTATTAGAGGATTAATTAGCAATTAGATTGTTAATGAACTCAATTTGATCGAGTAATTGGGCTTAGGTTGAACCAAATTGAATAGGATTCAATTTGGTTATTCAATTTGGGCTAAATTAGGATTTGACCTAATTGGATTGGGTTCGACCCAAGTAGATTGAGCTTGACCTAATTGATGGAACTTGACCCAATTGGATTGGACTTGACCCAAGTCAATTAGAAGTTCTTATTTGATAAGGATTATGAGTCTAAAAATTCAGAATTAGATAAGAAGAAGAATTCCTAAATTTTAGGAGTCTAGCTTTATCTCTTGGAGAAAATTGACACCTCATCCTTATCCCCTTGCTAATCCTTCTTAGAGAAGGAGTGTTCCACAAAATTAAGAGGGATTATTCTCCTCTTAGTTGTGGTATTTTCAAGAATTTTTGGGGATTTTATTAGCCAAATAAGTTGGCAAAAATAGAGGTGTGGTGTGGGGGGTCCAAGGCTATAAAATGACCTCCACGCCTAGGATTCATGATATACTTTTGGGGTTTTCAAAAGGGTTTTGAAAATTCAAAGATCGGGTCGTCCTCCTCTTCTCCTTCCTCTCCTTCAACTCCGTCCTTCATCCTTTTGAAGAAAAATCAAAGGTTGAGTGCTTTGAAAGAAAAAGGTTCAACCATTGCAGTACCTCTGTGCGAGCTAGCACTCCTGCAGCCGTCGATCTTCCTGGAGCTTCGCGTGGACGATCCATAAAGGCCGGATACATGTACGGCTGCAGAGCGTGATCAAGGAGTCATCAAAGACCACCAGCGAATCAGGTATGAGATTTGATCTTATAAGAAATTAAGATTAGATCTTAAACATGGTTGCTGAAATTTCAGGGTTGCTGAAATTTCAGGATTGTAAGTTAGACATACAATCATAGTTTCATGCTTTATATAAACATTTATGAGGATGATAGTATTATTTTGATGATTAACACAACCATTGAGAAAATATCTAATTAAGTATTACAAGCTAATATGATACATCATTACTGAGTTCGACACTCTCGATACATTAGAAGAATGAGATCAAGATGTCTTTCAATGATTAATAATGAGATAAAATTTGTGATAAAAAGGAGATAGTGAATTCTAAATTCTAATTCAGCAAAGTTTCAAGTGAAACGTACTCTTAAGGGCAAAATAGTAATTTTCATTGTAACGAGTATGTAGCACTACCATGGCATACATTCAAAATTGCTTGAAGTATATTTCATTGATTGTATGGATGAGTCTAACCAAAAGATGCAGCAAAGTGTGGAATAAGTCGACCCCAACAAAGGTGGAGTCGACCCTGGTACATCATGGAACCATCAGGCACATCTCTGCGAAAATGGCATGGATGAACAGTAGTGGAGTCGACCCCAAGTATGCTTGAGTCGACCTCAGCTTCAAGCCTCAAGAAAATAAGTCTCTGAAATTTATTGAGAGGGCCGACCCCAATTTTTCCTGAGCCGACCCCAGATGGAGCCGACCCCAGGAATGCTTGAGTCGACCCCAATGGAGTCGACCCTAACTGAACATGAGTCGACCCCAAGGCTATGTCGTTCAAAACAGTATCTCTGAAATTCCTGAGAGGGTCGACCCCATTGTAGCTTGAGTCGACCCCACTGTAGCTTGAGTCGATCCCAAAAAGAGTTAAGTCGACCCTAGTGAAAAACAGCTGAAATACAAGGTTCTGTGATTCCTGAGAAGGTCGACCCTACTGTAGCAGGAGTCGACCCCAGTGAAAGTTGGGTCGACCCCATTGGAAGTTGAGTCGACCCCAAGTATGATGAACAGTGGTTTGAGTCGACCCCAGGAAAGTTTGGGTCGACCCCTGATAAGAGCACAAAAGTGCAATCTTCATACTACTTTAATTAGTACTTTAGCCAATCATTAATGATAAAATCAACTAATTAACATTGTATTTATGTTTGAGTGCAAGTAATCCAATAAACCCAATAATATCGGGTTTGAGCCCAATGCCTGGCAGCCCGAGCTCAAGTCAAGCCAGCATCTTCCAGGGTCTGCACATCTTGACTTCATCCCGCGATACAACACAATATCGCGAGCATCACTGTGTCCGCATCCAAAGATCCGGATCAACTTCCTCCGGCTTCAGCCCCTCTTCCAAGACTCCCAAATAAGCAAGCCGCATCAAATTCCCCCTTCCAGCAAGGCAGCACCCACAGCCATCCGTATTCATCTTCCAACTCAGCCCTCCTCCGCGCTCATCATCCACGAATCCTCCTCCCCGTCGATCCCGCTTCCAAATCCGCCACGCCATCAACACCACCGCATGCCAGCGATCCCGCCACTACAGCCTTCACCGCGTCTCCACCGCATCCATGCCGTGGCATCCTCCACGCCAGCGAACGCATCAAGCTCCATCAATCACGGCAGACCCCAGCTGCCTTCCGCTTCCAATCCCGACGATCCCGCGGCGATTCCCTCGCATCCAAGTGTCCGTGCCAGCTCGCCCGTGATCCCAACAATGCCCGACTCACAGCCCCTCCGTGCGTTCCTCCCATCGATCATGGAAGATCCCAGCTCTTCCGTGATTCTGCATCCTTCCCAACAACCGAAGAAGGAAGCCCGCGTCCCCACCTTCCTCTTCAGCTCCCAGCAGCGCCCGAAGAAGGAAGCCCGCCCCTTCCGGCGATCCCGCATCCGTGGCCCAAAGAAGCAAGTTCCAGCCTCCCTTCCGCGATCTGCCCGACTGATCCAGCCTCCACCGCATCTCCAAGGGGCTATAAGAAGAGGGGAGGAGAAGTAATGGGAGGTGTGCTCGGTTGGGGTGGTGGCTGGCTGGTCGAAGGAAGAAGAAGGAGTTTGGCTCCTTCGGTTTGTCCAAAGAAACAGGGGAAGAGGCGGACGAGGGAGAAAGAAAAAAATGGCATTGCTCTGTTTTCAACTCCATTGAAAACAGAGCATTGCAATTTTTTTTTCAGTTTTTTCGGTTTGAGTTTTTTTTTAATTTTATTTAAGAGAGCAATGTATTTTTTCTGTTTTAGTTGTACTTGAAAGTTTTTATTGAGAAGTATATTTTGAGTTTGAAAGCATATTGTTCTTATTTTTAGTTTTATTTTAGGTTTTGTTTTGAGTTTTAATTTTTGAGAGTTTATTTGGGTAGAAAGTTATATTTATTCTGCAATTTTAATTTCTGTTCTGCAATCCATTAAATCCTCTTTCATGCAATCTATATTCTAGTCTACAATTTTCCTAACACTGTTTTCATCCATTTTAATTTATGTTAAAGCTTTTCTTTAATTAGTTAAATACATAAATACTCTTTGAATCTGACTACCTGTCTTATAGTTAATTTCAATTAAAAAATATTCTTCGGTAGACTAGAGAATCCATCAACATCCTCAAAATAATGTTTTTCTTCTAGCATTCAAAAAAAAAAAATCGGTTTTTAATTCGAGTGAACGTTTAAATTTTTAAGTAACTCCAATCGCCTCCCTGTGGATCGACCTCTTACGACCGCTATTCTTCGAGTAGAAAAGGTAAGAGTAAAATTTAATTAAACTTTGTTTGTCGGTTCTAACAACGATCTGTTTAGCGTATTTTTAGGTAAATAGAAATCGGACGAACAAAATTTTGGCGCCGTTGCCGGGGAGGCAAATCGATAAGCAAGAACGATCATGAAGATCAAATCAAATTTTGGATGCCCAGAGTGAACGTACTCCGGTAGTAAGTTTTTATTTTTATTTTTATTAATTTTCCTTATTTTGATAATTTCTAGTTAATAATTTTGTAGTTATTAAATTCTGAAATTTGAAATTCGAAATTTAAAATTCAAAAAAAAATTTTAAAATTAAAAAAAAAATTCAAAAAATTCAAAAAAAAAGTTTTAAATTCAAAATTTAAATTCTGAGATTCGAAATTTGAAGTTTAAAAAGAAAAAAAAATTTAATTAAATCAAAAAAATATAAAAAAAATTATTATTTTTGCTAGTAATTGATAGGGTGCAATCCCTCGAGGTTATCATACCTCTATTGGGACTCCTCACGGAGTAATCTCCAGAGCTTATTCAACGGGCATTCGGAGAGTGACTGACGTATAAGGATTAGTTTTAGTTTACATTCAAGTTATTGCTATATAAAAATGTAAATATAAAAAAAAATAATAAAAAAAAAATTTTGCTTGCTCATTTAATCAGTACAACCTAATGACATTGCATAAACTTTAAAAAATCATTGATTATTTGCTGCATTTAGTAATAAGCATTTGCATAAAAGAATTTAAGGGCAAAACCCATTAAAAAGATAAGGTCGGAAAGTCATTACCTGTCCTTAGCCCAAAAATCACCACCTTGCATACTTAACCTAAGCCAAATTAAATTAAAATCAAATTAGACGTTGGCCTTAGGGTTTTCGAGCTCAATTAGGCTCTTGAAAAGAAGCGGCTGAAAGCCACTCCAGTGAGAATTTAGTAATTGGTGATGTCTAGGAAAGTTTTACAACAGTGAGAACTGTTACGGGTATTGTGGTATCGGTGTATCCCTTCTGGCACCATCACACACCCCGGGACTTTCCTGGTCACTGATTACTAGATTGCTTAACTGGTAAGCTCAAGCTTAATCTGAAAGGAAGATTAGGAGCTGTCTAATCTAGGAGAGAATTTCAGGAACTTTTTAACCTGATACATCTCTGTGCAACTAGATTTAAGAAGTTACTAAACCTCACTTAGTTCTAAGACTAATAGGGTCAAATTGTTGTGTGGTGTTGGTTGTGGTCATCTGTGTCTAGCCCTTCTCTTCTTTTAAGATTTCGTTCATTGTAGGAGTCAAATCTAATGAAGTGTTGATAATGTATGCATGGTAAAAGGTCATTAAGGGATAAGTTAACCCCATTTGATCCTGAGATTGACAGAACTTTTCATCACAACTTGCGAACTGTAAACCAACTGTCAATCTCTACAATGGGTGAACACATTAGAACTTTGAATGAGTTATTCGCACCCGCATCCGTTAGTCCCCCTACTTGCACAGTATTACCAATTAATAATGCAGCCCAATTCGAGATTCGGGCTGCAACAATAAACATGTTACCCAAGCTTCATGGGTTCAAGAGTGAACAACCCTACATTCATCTAAACAAATTTTTGACAATCTGTCAAACGTTTAGAAATCAAAATTTAGATGAAGAGGGTATTAAATTAAGGTTATTTCCCATGACTTTAGAGGATCGTGCTGCTGCATGGCTGTATTCCCTAGCTTCAAATTCCATCACATCATGGGAACAACTATCTAGGAAGTTCATGGCTAAGTTCTATCCCATGGTAAAAACTGAAAAAATTAAGGATGCAATCAGAACTTTTAGAGAAAAATCTGAGGAGAAAATTTTCTAACTATGGGAAAGATTCCATGATCTTTTGGTCAAGTGCCCCCACCATGGGCTTGACAAGGCTGATCTAGTACATTTCTTTTACAAAGGACTACCTCCAGCACATAGAAATATGATTGAGTCCATGCACAAGGGTAGGTTCATGGACCAAACCCCGGATCAAGCCTATGAATTTCTTGTTGACTTAGCCGAGAATGCCTAAAATTGGAGTAGCTATGGTGAGGAAGTAAATAGAGATGAGTTCGGATCTAGAAAACCAGGTAATTATGAAATGAAAGCAGACCCAGAACTCAAAAATGTCATGTCCAATCTGGTGACTAGAATGAACAACTTAAGCAAAAAGTTTGATGCTTTCACTGTTTCCACTAGCTCGAGTTCATACAAAGAGTTAAATCCCATCATGAAAGTGGATCACGAGTCACATAGTTTATGTATCCTATGTAACAGTTTTGAGCATCTAGTGGAGTGTTGTCCTAGTTTACCCAACATTAAGGCTGAGTAGGCAAATGCTCTAAACTCATATAGTGCCTTCAAGAAGCCCACTCCCAATTCATTCAGCCCAGTCTACCACCCTGATAATAGGTTCCACCCAAATTTCTCATATAAACAAAATGAACCTATTCAGCATCAAGGTGGTCCACCAGATTTTCAGAAGAATTTTCTCAGGATAGGTCCATCACAAATAAACCAATCAATGGCTCCACCTATTCCTACTTATAGTGCCCCTATCCCTCAGCAAACTACATCATTAGAAGCCATGATGGCAACATGATGAAGCAGCAACAAGACTTCATCCAACAACAACAATAGACCAACATAGCTCAAACCCAGACTAACCAATTCCATGCGCAAGCGATTGCAAAACTTGAGGTTAGTCTGAGCCAAATAGCTAACTCTCTAGGGGATAGGAAGAGAGGTGAATTACCTAGTCGGCCAGTGCCTAACCCTATTAGGCAACAGAATCAAGGGCCGAGAGGCCAGTTTCAGATTGATTCTAATGGAAACCCTACCCATGAAGTCCAGGCAATTACCACTTTACGGTCTGGCAAGCAAGTGGACAACAAGGTCCAACTTCCTGTGCAAGAAAAAGAAGAAAAGCATGAACCGAACCCCACTCAGAAAAAGGCACAAGAACATGGAACACAAGAAATAGAGGAGAAACCAATAGAGACGTACACACCCAAGGCTCCCTTTCCTAGTAGACTACAAGACTCAAAGAAAAAATCTCAGTACGATGAAATCATGGAAGTCTTTAAAAATGTCCAAATAAATTTACCCTTCCTAGATGCCATCAGACAGATCCCCTCCTATACAAAATTTTTAAAAGACCTAACCACGGTAAAAAGAAAAATCAGTATTCCTAGGCAAGCTGTGATGGCGGCACAAGCCTCATCTCTTATTCAACAACAGATTGCCCCAAAATACAAGGATCCTGGTTGCCCCACTGTTGAAATTAAAATAGGAGAAACCATCATTCGGAGAGCCCTATTAGACTTAGGAGCAAGTGTGAACCTATTACCCTATTCTGTCTACACCGAACTAGGTTTAGGGGAATTAAAGCCCACAAACATTACTCTGTCATTAGCAGATAGGACTGTGAAGTATCCTAAGGAAATTGTAGAGGATGTAATTGTAAAGGTAAATGAGTTTTATTATCCTGTGGATTTTGTAGTCCTCGAAACTGAACCAGTGAAAAACCCAGGTAGTCACATCCCGATAATCCTTGGTAGACCATTTTTGGACACTTCAAATGCTGTGATCAGTTGCCGAAATGGGATAATGACCTTAGCATTTGGAAACTTGACCGCCAACTCAATGTCTTTCAGAGTAGTAATCAACCATCTGAGATGGACGATTTAGAAGAAATTCACATGATTGAAAACATAATCAGTAAGTCCTTCGAGGAATCAAGTTATTCTGATCTACTAGAAAGATGTTTGGCCCAATTCAGTCAAGATTGTGAGGAAAGAGAGTCAAATCAGGAGGTTAATGCATTGCTAGATTCCATTCCTGTAATGGATACTAGCAGATGGGCTACTAAATTTGAATCATTACCTATACCTAAATCCCAGCTAGTACCTTCAAGTGTCAAACCTCCCCAGCTTGAACTTAAAGATCTGCCTAAAAACCTAAAATATGCATTTCTAGGGGACAACAACACCTTACCTGTTATTATTGCATCGAATATAACTAAAGAACAGGAAGAGAAGCTGTTAAGTATCCTTCGGAAGAATCAGAAAGCTATCAGTTGGTCTATAGCTAATATTAAGGGGATTAGCCCTTCTGTGGTCCAACATAAAATTCATCTAGAAGAGGATGCAAAAACTTCTAGAGAACCACAAAGGCGACTTAACCCAGTCATGAAGGATGTGGTTCTAGCTGAAATCATTAAACTCTTAGATGCAGGGATTATATATCCTATTTCTGATAGCCAGTGGGTGAGCCCAGTTCAAGTCGTACCCAAGAAATCTGGAATTACTGTGATCAAGAATGACCAAAATGAGTTAGTCCCAACTCGAATCCAAACTGGATGGCGAGTGTGCATCGACTACAGAAAGCTGAACGCCATGACTAGGAAAGACCACTTCCCACTATCCTTCATTGATCAAATGCTAGAACGGCTAGCTGGCCACTCCCATTACTGTTTCCTCGATGGTTATTCTGGATATAACCAAGTCCCTATCGCACGTGAGGATCAAGAGAAAACCACATTCACCTGTCCTTATGGCACTTTTGCCTATCGTCGCATGCCTTTTGGGCTATGCAATGCACTAGCTACATTCCAACGGTGTATGATGAGTATTTTCTCCGACATGGTGGAGAAATTTTTAGAAGTTTTCATGGATGATTTTTCTGTATTTGGATCCAATTTTGAGGAATGTCTACACCACTTGACACTTGTTGTAGAACGCTGTAAACAGAAAAACTTAGTTCTTAAATGGGAGAAGTGTCATTTCATGGTAGAATCAGGTATTGTTTTAGGACACATTGTGTCACAAAGGAGAATTGAGGTGGATAAGGCCAAAGTAGAATTAATTGCTAAATTGCCACCTCCCAAAACTGTTAGGGAAGTCAGCTCCTTTTTAGGGCATGCGGGTTTTTACCGCCGCTTTATCAAGGATTTCAGTAAATTGTCGAAACCCTTATGCGATTTGTTGGCGAAAGATGCTTCTTTTAATTTTTCGCCAATTTGTATAACTGCTTTCGAAAGACTAAAGTCTGAACTAACTTCAGCACCCATCATAAGGAGTCCTGATTGGAGTCGTCCTTTTGAAATCATGTGTGATGCATCCGATTATGCCATAGGTGCTGTCTTAGGTCAGTGAGTAGAGAAGCTTCCCCATGTTATTCATTATGCAAGCAAAACTCTAAATGACGCCCAACTCAACTATTCCACCATTGAAAAAGAATTGTTGGCAGTTGTTTTTGCTCTAGATAAATTCCGCCCCCACCTGATAGGATCTAAGGTTCTTATTTATTCTGATCATGCCACCCTTAAGTACCTTCTCACAAAGAAGGATGCTAAGGCAAGGCTCATTCGTTGGATCCTATTGCTCCAGGAATTTGATCTCGAAATTCGAGACAAAAAGGGATCTGAAAATGTAGTAGCTGACCACTTGTCCAGACTAATTGTTGAGTCATCTGCAGAATCATTACCTGTATTCGAAACTTTTCCAGATGAACAACTAATGATGATTTCCCATACCAATATTCCATGGTATGCTGACATAGTCAACTACCTCGTTACTGAACAAATGCCTAGCTCTTGGACCAAACAGGAGCAATTTCGCTTCCTAGCTTGTGTGAAGTGGTATTTTTGGGATGAACCATACCTATTTAAATATTGCCTTGATCAGATCATCCGACGGTGTATCCCTGAATACGAACAAAGGAAAGTCCTTTCCTTCTGTCATGACCATGCTTGTGGTGGTCATTTCAGTGGTAAAAAGACGGCTGCAAAGGTTTTGCAGTGCGGATTCTATTGGCCTACACTATTTCATGACTCACATGAGTATTGTAAAGCATGTGACCGATGTCAAAGACTAGGAAAAATTTCAAGAAAAAATGAGATGCCCCTGAACCCGATCTTAATTGTAGAAATCTTTGATGTTTGGGGTATTGATTTTATGGGTCCTTTTTCCATGTCATTTGGGCACCAGTACATACTCCTAGCTGTTGACTATGTGTCCAAGTGGATTGAGGCTGTCGCATGTAAGACCAATGATCACAAAGTAGTAATCAAGTTTCTTAAAGAATATGTCTTCGCTCGCTTTGGCACCCCTCGTGCTATCATTAGTGATGGGGGAAAACATTTTTGCAATAGAATTTTTAAAGCCCTTGCGAGGAAGTACAACATCACCCACAAGGTCGGTACACCATATCATCCACAAACAAGTGGACAAGTTGAGATTTCCAACAGAGAAATCAAGACCATCCTTGAAAAAATTGTCAATCCATCTCGAAAGGATTGGTCCCTTAGGTTAACAGATGCATTGTGGGCATATCGAACGGCCTACAAAACACCAATTGGAATGTCCCCATATAGGATTGTCTATGGCAAGGCTTGCCATTTACCTGTCGAGTTAGAACACAAGGCGTATTGGGCAATCAAACACCTAAATTTCGATCTCGACAAGGCAGGAGAACATAGAAAGCTTCAGCTTGACGAGCTTGAAGAAATTAGGAACGATGCTTACGAGTGTGTCAAGAAGTACAAGGATCGCATGAAAGTCATGCATGATAAAATGATTACTCGTAAAGAGTTTCACCAAGGACAAAAAGTTCTTTTATATGATTCTCGATTACATCTATTCCCTGGGAAACTTAAATCTCGCTGGACTAGCCCATACACAGTAGAGAAAGTGCACCCGCATGGTGCAGTGGTAATATGCAATACCAAGGATGGTAGGTCATTTCAAGTCAATGGACATCGTTTAAAACCATACCTTGAGTATCTGAGTCCAGAAGTCGAGGAGATACTTCTGACTGACCCTGTCTATTATAAGTAGATCGGAATTGTCTGGCTGAAAACATAAAACTTAGCACTCTTGGGAGGCAACCCAACATGTAAATATCTTCTAATAAAATAATAATAATAATAATAATAATAATAATAAAATTCAATAAATTACTAACATGCAGGTTTGGGGGATTTTGTCCTAACTTTCAATTTACCTACCCATATCAGGTAACTTCTCCTCTGTCCTCTTACTGCTTTAATTTTTCTTTAACATTGAGGACAATGTTAGATTTAGGTTTGGGGGTATTTTTAAGCATTTGGAATTTTATAAAAAAAATAATTTTTTTTTTAGTTAAAATTTTTGGAATATATAAAAAAAACACACAGGGTATATAAAATCTAAGAGCCCAATGACTAGTTGGAAGTAGTGCAAAGTGAGTTCTTTTTATTAAGTTCCTTTTAGTGAGTTGTAAGCTAATTAGTGCTTTGAATTTCACAACACATCTGGCCTGCATTTTCTAAGGTATAGGTTCGACATTGTGTTGAGAATATGGTAGCAACCTCAAATCCTGATGAACCATCTTTTTCTGATCCAAAAAAAAAAATATTTGGTGGATTTAGTCAGGTACATCGAAAAGGGCTACCTATTGTCAAAGGTCAGCAGGCTTGTGATGAGGAACCCGAGCATAGGTCCATAGGGGAGTCTTGATGCCCGACACCTCATGCCAACTGGTGTGAGAATTGTCGACTAATTGCTCGCTACATGGAGGAATCATCATAGGAGTAAAAGTGCACAATATACACATTATCATTTCTCTTTAATGCAAAAAAAAAATTAATTAAAAAAAATGAAATGAAAAAAAAAATGTATATTGACCTTAAGAAAGACAATAGTGTGAAAGCCGTCGTTGTAAAAATTCGAGTAAACTGGAATATTACAGATAAAGCCCATGAGGTATTAAAGTAAACATCCACAGCTCTCGAAATCCTGCAGATAAGATGATTTTGAATCAGCAAATAGGTCTTGTCCGACCAATTCTTGTAAACTACTAATATTAGTGATATTTTGGAGATCCGAAATCTTAACTGGTGCATGGTCTAGACTTCACTAAGCACTCAAGTATAAATAAGTCTTACAACTTCCTAACGGAAAACTTAATAACTTCAACTTAAATTGCATACTAACCTAGAAATTGGGCTACTTAGTAATTAAAACCTTGTGTGCTTTTGAAATTCTTATCAGTTATTTACTTGAAATTTGACTTTCATTTCATAAACCAAATTTTATTTTGGGATTGAAGTTTGTGGGTAACTTCACTGCAAACCCTCACGAGACAATACTCGTCCACTAGGGTAACCTAGGGGTTTAAAGGCTTGTTGCACGTGCTAAGTGCAATCGTAATGCTCTACGAAAGTGAGTATTTATCTTAGTTCAGGTATATTTATATACATATAATAAACAACACTTTTGCACTCTCATTTTTTTATTTCCACATTAAATTGCTAGAGACTAGCAATAAGTTAGTTGGGGGGTGTGATAAGAGCACAAAAGTGCAATCTTCATACTACTTTAATTAGTACTTTAGCCAATCATTAATGATGAAATCAACTAATTAACGTTGTATTTATGTTTGAGTGCAAGTAATCCAATAAACCCAATAATATCGGGTTTGAGCCCAATGCCTGGCAGCCCGAGCTCAAGTCAAGCCAGCATCTTCCAGGGTCTGCACATCCTGACTTCATCCCGCGATGCAACACAACATCGCGAGCATCATCGTGTCCGCATCCAAAGATCCAGATCAACTCCCTCCGGCTTCAGCCCCTCTTCCAAGACTCCCAAATAAGCAAGCCGCATCAAATTTCCCCTTCCAGCAAGGCAGCACCCACAGCCGTCCGTATTCATCTTCCAACTCAGCCCTCCTCCGCGCTCATCATCCACGGATCCTCCTCCCCGTCGATCCCACTTCCAAATCCACCACGCCATCAACACCACCGCATGCCAGCGATCCCGCCACTGCAGCCTTCACCGCGTCCTCACCGCGTCTCCACCGCATCCATGCCGTGGCATCCTCCATGCCAGCGAACGCATCAAGCTCCATCGATCACGGCAGACCCCAGCTGCCTTCCGCTTCCAATCCTGACGATCCCGCGGCGATTCCCTCGCATCCAAGCGTCCGTGCCAGCTCGCCCATGATCCCAGCAACGCCCGACTCACAGCCCCTCCGTGCGTTCCTCCCATCGATCACGGAAGATCCCAGCTCTTCCGTGATTCCGCATCCTTCCCAGCAACCGAAGAAGGAAGCCCGCGTCCCCACCTTCCTCTTCAGCTCCCAGCAGCGCCCGAAGAAGGAAGCCCGCCCCTTCCGGCGATCCCGCATTCGTGGCCCAAAGAAGCAAGTTCCAGCCTCCCTTCCGCGATCTGCCCGACTGATCCAGCCTCCACCGCATCTCCAAGGGGCTATAAGAAGAGGGGAGGAGAAGTAATGGGAGGTGTGCTCGGTTGGGGTGGTGGCTAGCTGGTCGAAGGAAGAAGGAGGAGTTTGGCTCCTTCGGTTTGTCCAAAGAAATAGGGGAAGAGGCGAACGAGGGAGAAAGAAAAAAATGGCATTGCTCTGCAGAAGCATAACGGCTAGTTCTGCAGAAGTACTTTTTGACCTTCCAACGGCTAGTAACGGATAGTTTTTCAAATCTAACCAATGGGGGGTAACCTAAACATGTGGGAAAGTATTTATAATGATACTATTCATCAGAACAAATGACCTTTTGCATGAAAATCAAAGTTCACTCAAGAAAGACAAAGCTCTAGTATTCTTCATCAAGGTGCTTCATTCAAGAGTTAAAAAGAAAGTGGTTGAGCAGATCAAAAGAGGCATTAAGAGCTGCACCAACCTTTGAAGAGTGAAGCATTCCTTGACAAAGAAGAGAAGAGCTATATCAAAGCGATAACTATATTCTAACTCTTCTTTGTAGCTTATATTTGTTATATCTGCTCATCTAGGAGTTTCAACCTTCTTCTTCTTCTTCTTAACAATCTTGTAAGGTTTGTTGGTGAGCTTGTAAAACCAACGGTGTAGGTTCGTTGGTGAACCCGTAAAACCAACGGTGAAGATTTGTTGGTAATCCCGTAAAACCAACATAGGTTTTTGGTGATCCCGGAAAACCAAGTGTAAATGTTTTTGGATTGTGAGCCCGAAAAATAATCCAACTGTAATCCGCGGAATTATAGTGAATTCCCAAGGGGTCGCTTGGAGAATGGACGTAGGTGCATAGGAGAGTACCGAACCACTATACTTCTTGTTGTTTGTATTGTGTATTGTTCTAACTTCACTATTTGTAGTTAATCTATATTAACCAAATCACTCACTCATCAATTAGCATAATTAAGAAATCGAAAATCAAGAAAAACCAATTCACCCCCCCCCCCACCCCTCTTGGCTTGTCATCTTGGGCAACAAGTGGTATCAGAATAAGGTGCTCTCATAATATTTGTTGATCTTACGATCAAGAGTCAAAGATCATGACAACCCAAGTAGGATGTTCTATTAGCAAGGGACAATCCACAAATAGACCATCCTTATTTAATGGCACTAATTATACTTATTGGAAAGCTAGAATGAGGATATTCATTCAAGCACTAGACTATGACATGTGGAACATCGTAACTAGGGGGCCACACACATCCACAGTTAGTATAGAGGGCACAATCATTCCTAAGCCTGAAATGGATTGGAATAAGAGTGATAGAAGACTTGCACAATTAAATGCTAAAGCAATTAATGTACTCTACTGCTCACTAGATATAAGTGAATTTAATAGAATATTCACATGCATCTCCGCTAAAAAAAATTGGGATAAACTAGAGGTCACACATGAAGGAACTAATCAAATCAAAGAGTCTAAAATAAATATATTAGTACATAACTGAAATGGAATCCACTGAGTCCATAACTGAAATGTTTACTCGATTCACTAAAATCATAAATGGACTAAAGAGTTTGGGAAAGTCTTATGTTAACTCTGAACTAGTGCGAAAAATTCTCAGGTCTCTACCAAGAATTTGGGAGGCCAAAGTAACTGCAATTCAAGAAGCAAAGGATCTCAATACACTGCAATTGAAAGAACTTTTTGGATCACTCATGATCTACGAGCTGACTATGAAACAAAACTCAAAAGAGGGGGTTAAGAAAAGGAAGACCATTGCCTTGAAATCCACAGCTCCAAAGCAGGAAACTGCATCAGAGGAGTCCGATGATGAGGAGGAATATGATGAAGAAGGAATGGCAATGCTTGCAAGAAAATTCAGAAAATTCATGAAAGGCAAAAAAAATTCCATAAAAGCAAACCTTTCGTAAGAGGTAGCTCAAGCCGGAAAAAGGAAAAAGAAAAAGAAAAGAAAAAAGAAGTGCCAATATGCTATGAGTGTAACAAGCCCGGGCACTTCAAGATAGATTGCCCGGAATTGAAATGGATGGCAAAAAAACTTAAAAAGAGGAACCTCATGGCTGAATGGAGTGAAAGCGAGGAGTCAAGTTCGGAAGAGGAAGATCAACAAGAGACGGCCCAAATCTGCTACATGGCCAATGACGATGAGGTAGATTCTGAACTTGAATGTGATTTTTCGGTAGAAGAGTTACATGATGCATTTTTAGAACTGATGGAATAACACAAGAAGCTAATTCATAAAAATAAAGTTCTAAAAGATGAAAATCAATCTCTTATCAAAGATAAGCTGAAACTATCTAATGATTCTGAAACATTAAGTTGGAGGTTCACAAATGAAACCAAGAATCTAATTGCTGAAAATATCAAGCTAAAATAAGATGCAGAAAAATACAAATTCTTAGTGGACAAATTTACACTTAGTTCAACTAAATTAAATATGATTCTTGATAGTCAAAAAGCTGTATATGATAAGGCTGGTTTGGGATATAAAACAAATAGGAAGCAAAAATACTTAAAGAACATATTTGTGAAAGCCAAAACTGAAAATATAACTTGTCATTGCTGCAATAAAGTAGGACACAAAGTATATGAATGCAATCTTAGAAAGCCTAGCTATAACAAATTGAGTGATATAAGTAAGCTAAAATCTAAAAAAATCTGGGTTCCAAAAGGAACATTAAATACTAACCTTAAAGGACCCAACATGGTTTGGGTACCTAAAGCACATTCTTGACTTGGATTGCAGGAGTGTCTTACAGCTAATAAGAGGGATAAACGATGGTATCTAGATAGCGGCTGTTCAAGACACATGATAAGTGACATAAAACAATTTATCACTTTGGAATCTAAGGAGGGTGGAGTGGTAACCTATGGAGACAATGAAAAAAAGGACTTATCATTGAAAATGATAAAATCTATATTACTCCATCCACATTTATAGAAAATATTTTATTAGTTGATGGTCTGAAACATAACTTGCTTAGCATAAGTCAATTTTGTGATAAAGGTCTTAAAGTCACATTTGAAGCTTCAGTATGCATAATTACAAATCCAAAAGATAATAGCATTGTACTTATGGGGCATAGGCATGGAAATATTTATATGGTAGATATTCATGATTTAGGCAAGAAAAATGAATTATACTTAATTACTAATAAAGAAAGAAAAAGTAAAACAAGTTGGCTTTGGCACCGTAGACTTGGACATGCTAGTATGGACTTAATATCAAAACTAGTCAAGAAGGATCTGATAAAAGATGTGCCGAAATTAATCTTTGAAAAAGACAAAATCTGTGGACCATGCTCATTGGAAAAGCAAACAAAATCATCTTTCAAATCAAAGAATATAGTATCAACCACTAGGCCCTTTGAACTCATACACATGGATCTATTTGGGCCTACTAGAACTGCAAGTCTAGGAGGGAAAAAGTATGGACTAGTCATAGTAGATGATTTCTCAAGATACATATGGATTTCATTTCTTGCATATAAGAGTGAAGCATTTTCAATATTCTTGAAATATTATAAAAATATCATAACTGAAAAGAAGCTCACCTAAATTGCAATTCGAAGTGATCGTGGAACTGAATTTGAAAATCAACACTTTGAAGAATTTTGTAATGAAAATAGTATCTCCCATCAATTTTCAATACCTAGAACGCCTCAACAAAATGGGGTTGTTGAAAGAAAAAATAGGACCTTGGCAGAGATGGCACGCACGATGTTGTGTAAATCAAATCTTCTAAAGTACTTTTGGGCTGAAGCTGTAAGTACTGCTTGTCATATTTTAAATCGTATTTTAATACGACCTATAACCAAGAAAACTCCTTATGAACTTTGGAAGAATAGGAAGCCAACTGCTAAATATCTTAGAGTATTTGGATGTAGATTAAACAATGGCAAGGAGGATCTAAGTAAATTTGATGCCAAGTCAGATGAAGGTATCTTTTTAGGATACTCTACATCTAGCAGGGCATACAGAGTATTCAACAAAAGAACTCTTGTAGTTGAAGAGTCAATTCATATCATTTTTGATGAGTCTGATAGTGAGTCTCCTAGGAGAGAAAATACTTCTGATGATGATGCAGAAATTCTTGAGTTTGAAAAATTGAATCTTAATGACGTACCAAATCAAGATAAGGAAGATGACCATGTACCACCACACTATCAAGACTTGCAAAAGGGATGGAGGTACGCACATGGGCATCCTAAAGACTTAATCATTGGTGATCCATCTCAATGGATAAGAACTCGATCCTTTCTTAGAAATATAAATGACTATCTTACTTTTGTTTCACAAATAGAACCTAAGAATTATAAAGAAGCTGAAAAAGACGTAAATTGGATAAATGCTATGCAAGAAGAATTAAATCAATTTAAAAGAAGCAATATATAGACATTAACTGAAAGACCAAAGCGTAATTCTGTAATTGGAACAAAATGGGTCTTTAGAAATAAATTAGATGAAAATGGGGTAGTTATAAGAAATAAAGCTAGACTTATAGCTAAGGGATACAATCAAGAAGAAGGGATAGATTTTGAGAAAATATTTGCTCCTGCAGCCAGATTAGAAGCTATTAGATTACTTCTAGCTTTTGCATGCTTCATGGATTTCAAATTGTATCAAATGGATGTAAAAGTGCCTTCTTAAATGGTTATATAGAGAAAGAAGTATATGTAGAGCAACCTCCTGGTTTTGAGAATCATGAATTGTCAAATCATGTGTTTAGATTACATAAGGCATTATATGGATTGAAACAAGCACCTAGGGCTTGGTATGATCGATTAAGCAAATTTCTGCTAAATAATGATTTCAGTAGAGGAAATGTAGATAAAACACTTTTTCTCAAAAGAAAAGACAAAAATTTGCTAGTAGTACAAATATATATAGATGATATAATCTTTGGTGCCACTAATGATAATCTTTGTAAAGAGTTTGCTAAATTAATGTAAGGAGAATTCGAGATGAGTATGATGGGAGAACTAAATTTCTTTCTTAGATTACAAATCAAGCAAACTAAGGAAGGCATCTTTATTCATCAAACTAAGTATACAAAGAAAATACTAAAGAAGTTTGGAAATGAAAATCGCAAGGGGATAGGCACTCCTATGAACCCCACTAGTAAACTAGACAAAGATGAACAAGAAAAAAGTATAGATATGAAGCTCTATAGAGGATTAATTGGATCATTGCTTTACCTAACTGCCAGTAGGCCAGACATAGTATTTAGTGTAAGAATATGTGCTAGATACCAATCAAATCCTAAGGAATCACATTTAAGTGCTGTCAAAAAAATCCTTAGATATTTGAGAGGAACCGCAAGAATAGGATTATGGTACTCTAGAGACTCCTGTATTGATTTGCTTGCATATTCTGATGCTAATTTTGCTGGATGCAAATTAGATAGGAAGAGCACCAGTGGAATATGTGAATTCTTAGGAAATAACTTAGTATCATGGTTCAGCAAAAAGCAGAATTCAGTAGCTTTGTCAACGGCTGAGGCCGAGTATATAGCTGCCGGAAGTTGCTGTGCTCAAGTACTATGGCTCAAGCAACAACTAGAGGACTATGAAATTAAATTAGACAGCACTCCTATAAAGTGTGATAACACTAGTGCCATTAACCTTACCAAAAATCCAGTTCAGCACTCTAAAACCAAGCACATTAAAATAAGGTATCATTTCATTAGAGATTATGTGCAAAATGAAAACATATGTATTGAGCATGTATGTACTGAGAAACAATTAGCTGACATATTCATAAAATCTTTAAGTGAAGATAGATTTTGCATGCTTAGGAGGAAATTAGGCATATGTGATCTCTTTGATTGAGAGGAAATGGAAGGAATAAGTTGCCTCATGATACTCCTCTCTTATTTTGAAAACCCCATGAAACATGAGTAAAATTATTCATTTCTAGATTTCTTACTCACATATCAATGTCCCACAAAAATTTGGCAAGGATCGGAAGAAAAGAAGAATTTTTTTTAAAAAAAAATTGTTTGGGCTGAACTGGGGCTGACTCGAGCCAGAATGGGGTCGCCCCATGTTGAGTCGACCCTAGCAGAAACTGGGGTCGACCCAACGACGGGACCCCATTTTTAAAAGGGACCCGTGAGCTATTATAGGGCACTGTTTTATCTTGTCTTCTTCCTAAAATTCTATTTTCCACTTTCCAAATTCTTCCAATCATCTCCAAACAGTAGAAGATTGCTTCCCCAAAACATTGGATCAAGACCTAAGGAAGCATTTGGTGAAAATGGGACCCAAGCGAGAGCTGTTGCTAAGAGATCCGGGAGAGTTTCACGGCCAACCCTTGTTGATAGACATGCTAGAGAGTCTTCTACAGTGCCTCCACAAGGTGAGACACATGTAGAGCCTCCTCCTCCTCCCTCCCCTTCAGTTCAACTTGCAAAATATGCGAGAAGATCGGTTACCATAGGGAGAAGGATCCATTCCGAATTTTTGGATCAAGAAGGGTTCCATTTGGGGGATTGGATCCGAAGGCAAGGATGGGAGTATCTTTGCTCCCTAGATTTGGTGACCTACCCGGGCTTGGTTCGTGAGTTCTACGCCTTCCTAAAAGTTGGACCGGGAGGGCTTGTGTCTGAAGTCCGAGGAGTAAGGGTTAGGATCTCGGAAGAAAGTTTGAGTGAGTTGCTTCATCTCTCCTGCGAAGGTACAACTCCAGAAAGACCGGAATGCAAGTTAAGAGCTCTACAGTTGATCTTTGAGAGAGATGATTTTGATTACTCCGAAACTGTGATAGCTAGCTCTCTATCAGCTGAGATGAGGTTGTTGCACAACTTCATAGGTCGGATTTTGTTTCCGAAGAGTGGAAGATTGATCACATATCTGAGCGAGATTTGGTCATTATAGAGCACGTTATTTAGGGCATTCCCCTGAACCTCCCAGCTATGATGATCAGGCAGATGAGAGAGGCTATATGTAAATCGAGGGTTTCTCTGCCCTATGGTATGATACTCATCCTGGTCTTCCGACAGCATGACATATCTGTGGAGGAAGAGATCTTCAGGCATGTATTATTCATTGACACTTACACTGCACGGTCCCTAGTTCGCATGGGTTATGAGAAGGTGAACGGGCAGCGGGTGCGTACAGGAGCAGGGATACATGCACAGGAGGGTGATGCACCAGAGGTTGGAGACCCCATCCCTGAGGCTGAGGTACCTGAGGATCATCCTACGGCACCTTCAGAGGCTGGCCCGTCATCATCTGTACCCATGGGGTGCGCGGAGGAGTTTTGGAGTAGGATGACTGAGCTTGTGTTAGCTCAAGTGAGGACTCTCTCTGACGGATCGACGAGCAGGATGGACATTATGACTGCTGAAATTAGAGACCTCAGAGAGCAGGTGGAAGCATTACAGAGAGAGAGAGAGGCTCATGGTCCATCTGTGCCCCGAGCAGTTGAGTCGGAGGTTTCGGCATAGAGTCATCCAGCTCAGCGAGGTCCACGCCAGACTCAGTCCCATCAGGCTCGATCTCCCCTCGCCACTTATACTAGGAGGATGAGGACTAGATCACAGCCCTTAGATATTCCCTAGGCTGATGTTAGCATTATGATTAGTGCCTAGGATTTATCTAGCTCTCATATATATTTTGCTTTGTTGATGTACTTTGCACTTTGATTGAAGAACATTGTACTTTTGGCATTAATGTACTACAATGTTCCATTTTGATCAATGAAACTTGAATGTTTCTTATTTACTGCCTCTACTTATCTATTGCCATACACTTGTTTGATGATAACAAAAAGAAGGAGAAGTAAGGAAAGAAAGAAGTTGCAATATAAAGGGACAAATAAGTTGACAAATAAGTTTGAAAACAAATAAGTTGACAAATAAGTTTGAAAATTATAGTAGGAGATAATATTCACTTAAGGGGGAGCAATCTGTAACAATGAAAATTTTAAAGTCTAAATTTTCAATCAAAATTTCAGAATTTGGCACATACCTCTCATGCCTCGATACATAAGAAAGGGGGAGAAAATCATAAGTTTCATCCTTAACTTAAATTTTTGAAGTTTCATCCTTAACCAAATACAAAAGAAAGGGGAGAAAATCATAAGTTCTAATTTGCAATATTTGGATGAAAAAGGGGGAGACTTCACTTTCAAATTTGAAAAGCTGAAATCCAGCAACTTGAGCTCTTCTAAAATAAATTTTTTAATTTTAAGATAAGTATCAATTTGCTCATACTCAATATTTTGTAATCATCAAAAAGGGGGAGATTGAGGATGATAGTGTTATTTTGATGATTAACACAACCATTGAGAAAATATCTAATTAAGTATTACAAGCTAATATGATACATCATTACTGAGTTCGACACTCTCGATACATTAGAAGAATGAGATTAAGATGTCTTTCAATGATTAATAATGAGATAAATTTATGATAGAAAAAGGATAGTGAATTTTAAATTCTAATTCAGCAAAGTTTCAAGTGAAACGTACTCTTAAGGGCAAAATAGTAATTTTTATTGTTAAGAGTATGTAGCACTACCATGGTATACATTCAAAATTGCTTGAAGTATATTTCATTGATTGTATGGATGAGTCTAACCAAAAAATGCAGCAAAGTGTGGAATGAGTCGACCCCAACAAAGGTAGAGTCGACCCTGGCACATCATGGAACCATCAGGCACACCTCTACGAAAATGGCACGGATGAACAGTAGTGGAGTCGACCCCAAGTATGCTTGAGTCGACCCCAGCTTCAAGCCTCAAGAAAACAAGTCTCTGAAATTTACTGAAAGGGCCAACCCCAATGGAGTCGACCCCAGGAATGCTTGAGTCGACCCCAATGGAGTCGACCCCAACTGAACATGAGTCGACCCCAAGGCTATGTCGTTCAAAACTGTGTCTCTGGAATCCCTGAGAGGGTCGACCCCAATAGAACTTAAGTCGACCTCACTGTAGCTTGAGTCGACCCCAGTGAAAAACAGTTGAAATACAAGGTTCTGTGATTCCTGAGAGGGCCGACCTCACTATAGCAGGAGTCGACCCCAGTGAAAGTTGGGTCGACCCCACTATTGGAAGTTGAGCCGACCCCAGTGAAAGTTGGGTCGACCCCACTACTGGAAGTTGAGTCGACCCCAAGTATGATGAACAGTGGTTTGAGTCGACCCCAGAAAAGTTTGGGTCGACCCCAGCATGGGCAGAAGCATAACGGCTAGTTCTGCAGAAGTACTTTTTGACCTTCCAACGGCTAGTAACGGATAGTTTTTCAATCTAACCAATGGGGAGTAACCTAAACATGTGGGAAAGTATTTATAATGACACTATTCATCAGAACAAATGACCTTTTGCATGAAAATCAAAGTTCACTCAAGAAAGACAAAGCTCTAGTATTCTTCATCAAGGTGCTTCATTCAAGAGTTAAAAAGAAAGTGGTTGAGTAAATCAAAAGAGGCATTAAGAGCTCCACCAATCCTTGAAGAGTGAAGCATTCCTTGACAAAGAAGAGAAGAGCCATATCAAAACGATAACTATATTCTAACTCTTCTTTGTAGCTTATATTTGTTATATCTGCTCATCTAGGAGTTTCAACCTTCTTCTTCTTCTTCTTCTTAACAATTTTGTATGGTTTGTTGGTGAGCCCGTAAAACCAACGGTGTAGGTTCGTTGGTGAACCCATAAAACCAACGGTGAAAGTTTGTTGGTAAGCCCGTAAAACCAACATAGGTTTTTGGTAATCCTGGAAAACCAAGTGTAAAGGTTTTTAGATTGTGAGCCCGGAAAACAATCCAACTGTAATCCACGGGATTATAGTGAATTCCCAAGGAGTCGCTTGGAGAGTGGACGTAGGTGCATAGGAGAGCACCAAACCACTATACTTCTTGTTGTTTGTATTGTGTATTGTTCTAACTTCACTATTTGTAGTTAATCTATATTAACCAAATCACTCACTCATCAATTAGCATAATTAAGGAATCAAAAATCAAGAAATACCAATTCACCCCCCCCCCCTCTTGGCTTGTCACCTTGGGCAACAATTTAAATCTCGGTATTTATTTTTATGGTAGAGATCAGATCTCATGCATACATAAAAGTTAAAGAGCTTAATTTTTAATAGCTTTCGCTGATTTCTAGAAAATTTTTAAAATCATGCATGTTGCCCGCAAGGGTTTCTTTCAGCATGATCAAAGTTTCAGTTGATAGCATATTTAATTAAAATTTTCAGATCTGAATTATGTGCATGAGATGCATGACGTATGACCCAATCATGGATTCATGATCATAAAAGGATATTTTTGTTTATGCCTATGCTTAAAAATAAATTGATATATGCATGAGATGTATATACATGCTAAGCAATTTTTACATGAGATGTGAATAAAAATCTTAATAGGTTAGGTCAATTACATAAAATGTAAACCTAAACAAATATGTGATTTACATAAGATGTAAACACATAACATATGAAAGGAGTTTCATATTCGCATAAGATGTGAACAAGGGCCAAACAATTTGTCATTTACATAAGATGTAAACCCTAATTGAGACTTAAATGAAATTAAATCTCCTCTTTCAATCATAGTGAAAGATATTTTGAGCTAACCCATCATTGATTAATTGATCAATTGGTGTCTACAAAAGTATTAAAAGTGGTTACTTAATTAGGACGGTGCTCGCACGGAGAGCCTCCCACCTACTTACCTGGCCAATTGGATTAATTATCTTTTATGGATGGCTTAATGTTGAAATCACTAGTCTAAAAACTTAATATTAAGTCTAGAGGTCTTTCACCATAGTAAAGTTACTAAGGTCTTTCCAGCGTTAATTTATCTCGGCTGAATATAGTGGGCAAGTTGCATCGGAGGGCCGGACCTCTCTATTGTCATGAGATGTGTTGTGGGGGCAAAGGTAGGGTTGGGCGCCAATAACTGTTAGGTAAGGACCTAATGACGACTTTACTTCTACAAAAAATATGGTGGGTCTAACTTAACTAAGGAATAGGACCAATAACTGTTAGGCGAGGTTCTTATGACTTGAAGACCAAGTTAGCTACAACTTACTTTAGAAGCATTGTACAAAGAGTTGTACAATCATCATTTATGTGTCACCAATAACTGTTAGGTAAGGTGTGTGGAGTGATTGATTAAAACCCTATTTGATTTTGATGAGCTCAAAGCATTTGAGTATATCTTTTGTTTACTAATGAATTCAATTGAGTGTTTCAGTGAAAATCTTGTCTAAGTGTTTCTAGACTTGGTTCAAGATATTTTGGATAAGTTAAGAAGTCAGTTTGAACCAAAGTCTGAGACTCGAGTCGACTCCGGGATATTACGAGTCGACTCCAAGCGTATCAGAATCACTGGCACGGGCTCGAGTCGACTCCGGATCATTACGAGTCGACTCCGACTGAGAACTGACAGACGAACAGAAAGACTCAACTCAAAACCTGTCAGCGAGTCGACTCCTGAAGTGCGCGAGTCGACTCCGATGATTACCGAGTCGACTCCGGAGTAGTATGAGTCGACTCCAAGGAGTTACAGACAGAAAAGTCAGAGAGCGATTTTCGACCCTGAGATTCGAGTCGACTCTTGTGGAACGCGAGTCGACTCCGATGGTTGGCAGGTCGACTCTCAGTGGTACACAAGGCAAAAGTCAGAGAGCAGTTTTCGGACTCTGAGATCCGAGTCGACTCCCGCAATACGCGAGTCGACTCCCAGACAGCTCGAGTCGACTCCAAGGCAGCGCTACATCAAAAATGCAGAAGGCTGTGTTTCGGAAACTGAGAGCCGAGTCGACTCCGGAACAGTTCGAGTCGACTCCAAGACTGGACGAGCCAAAAGACAGAAGATCGGGAGTTCGGGCTCTGAGCGCCGAGTCGACTCCCAGGATTGTCGAGTCGACTCGAGTGGGCCAAGTTGAAAAATTAGCTCCATGGACTTCATGGGATGAGCCGACTCCGAAAATGGCAAGACAGCTCCAGAAGTTGGCGAGTCGACTCCGGGTTAAGTCGAGTCGACTCCCAGTCGCGGAGGTCACTTTAATTCAAATCCGGAACAGTTGCCGAGCCGACTCCAGAAAAGCATGAGTCGACTCCCGCTACAGCCGAGTCGACTCCAGATCACGCGAGTCGACTCCGACCCCAACGGACATATTGTCAGGATGTGCAGAGTGTGCAGAACGGGCAGAAAAAGGTGTCTAACGGCTAGTTTCCGTGGGGGATGGCTTAAATAGCCACAGAGGACTGTAGCAAGGCAGAGGAGCACTATTCCACTCAAAGAAATCAAGCATCCTATCTCTGCCAACTGGTTTTCAACAGAAAAGAAGGAAGAGCGCCATTAACTCCATCCAGCTACCTCTTCCCAGCATTTAAAGAAGTCTCCTCCTGCCTTCAAGTGGACCAGACATTCAAGAGGAGACTCACAGTTCAAGAAGCCCTACTCTACTCCAACTCAAACGTGTTTGAGGGCTCTTAACTTCTCTCTAGTTTATATTGCTGTATATCTGTTTTTTAGAAGCTCTGTTTTTTTGTTTGTCCTTGTTCTTTCCATCTTGTCTTTGCTTGATTCAATCAGAGGATTGAATCAAGAGTGTAGAGGTTGGTTGGTGAGCCGAGGGTAAAACCAACGTGTAAGGGTTCGATTGTGATCCCGGAAAAACAATCGGGGTGGTTCTAGTCGGTGAGCCTGGAAAAACCGACTGAGTTCGTTGTGAGCTCGTAAAACAACAAGTTGGGTTGTGAGCTTGTAAAACAACCGGCTGTAATCCAAGGGGTTATAGTGAATTCCCAAGTGAGACTTGGGGAGTGGACGTAGGAGCAAGGATTAGCTCCGAACCACTATAAACATTGTATTTGTGATTGCTTGTGTCTCTCTCTCTCACTCTCATTTCACTCACAGCACATAGCAACTAATTAATCATCTTGCAAAAGTATTAATTAGTCATCCTCAAATGTTTTAATTGCAAAATTATTTTAAAACTCAATTCACCCCCCCTCTTGGGTTGTCTATCTGGGCAACAAGTGGTATCAGAGCCTAAACTCTTCTACCCTAAGAGTAAAAGATCAAAATGACAACCCCATTTGGATCTTTCCACATTGAGGGTCAGTCCACCCAAAGACCCCCATTCTTTAATGGATCCGACTACTCATATTGGAAGGCTAGGATGAGAATATTTATCCAAGCCCAAGACTATGAGATGTGGACCATTGTAGTAAATGGACCATACATCCCATCCATCTATGTAGAGGGTGTCACTGTACCCAAACTCGAAAAGAATTGGGATGACCATGACATGAGAAAGGCACAACTCAATTCCAAAGCAATGAATGTGCTTTACTGTGCATTAGATAGGAATGAATTCAATAGAGTCTCTACTTGCAATTCTGCAAAAGAGATTTGGGATAGACTTGAAGTGACCCATGAGGGCACGAATCAAGTCAAAGAATCCAAAATAAACATATTGGTTCATAAGTATGAACTATTTAAGATGGATTCTAATGAAACAATCACTTGCATGTTCACTAGATTTACTGACATTGTCAATGGCCTAAAAAGCCTTGGCAAAAACTATACTAACAGTGATCTTGTCAGGAAGATTCTTCGCTGTCTACCAAGGTCATGGGAAGCCAAGGTGACGGCAATCCAAGAAACTAAGGACTTGAACAAGCTACCACTTGAGGAGCTTCTTGGATCCCTAATGACGCACGAGCTAACAATGAAGCAACACAGCGAAGAAGAGTCCTCCCATAAGAAAAAGGTAATAGCTCTCAAATCTACATCATCTAACAAAGACTTGTCTTGCAGTAGCAGCAGTGAAGAAGAAGATCACGAGGGAGAGGATGATGAGGCTCTTCTCGTACGTAAGTTCAGAAGATTCATCAACCAAAAGAAGTCCTTTCATCAAAGGAGAGGCCCCTCAAATTTCTATCGAAAGGATAAAGGTAAGGAAAGGGAAAATGAAGGGATTGGATGTTATGAGTGCAAGAAGCCGGGACACATCAGAGCTGAGTGTCCTTTACTGAAGAAGGGGAGCAAGTACAAGAAGAAGAAAGCCCTTGTCACCACCGTATCGGACTCCGACACATCATCATCATCATCGGATGAGGAACAAGGAGAAAAGGCCAATTTCTGCTTCATGGCCAATGAAAATGAGGTAACATCCGCACCACATTTAGATTTTACTTTCGATGAATTATATGATGCTTTCAATGAATTAATGGATGAATACAAAACAATAAACGTTAAAAACAAAGAACTAAAAGTAACTAACCAAACTCATCTCCGTAAGTATGATTCATTAGTTAAGGATAAAGATGTTCTTATCAAAAAAAATGCAGAACTTAAAACAAGCAACCAAATCTTGATACAAAAGAATAATACCTTAACTAAAGAAAATAAAAGGCTGAACAAAGAAACATTAGAACCCAAAAACAATAAACATATAAATGAGAGTCTCACAAAAGAACTAAATGATCTAAAAGCAGAAAAACAAACACTAACTAAAGAACTTAAAAAATACAAACCCTTGGTTGAAAAATTTACATATAGTTCTGAAAAATTGAATATGATACTTAATAGTTAACGAGCGGTATTCAATAGAGCGGGTTTAGGGTATAAACCTAAACATAAGCAAAAACTTCTTAGTAACTTCTTTGTTAAAGCAGGGAAAAGTAAAACTAAGAAAATAACCTGCTTTTGTTGTGGAACTTTAGGACATAAAGCAAATGTGTGTAATTATAGGAAAGGGAAAACTAAAAGAAAAATTAAGAGGGTTTGGGTTCCAAAAGGAACCAACATTACTAACCATGAAGGACCCAAGAAAACTTGGGTACCTAAGATTATATGATTTGCTTGTGTAGGAGTGTCTTGCAGCCAAGGTCGACAAAAATTGTTGGTACTTGGATAGTGGCTGCTCAAGACACATGACGGGTGACAAGGATCAATTCTTCACCCTTGAAGCTAAGAAGGGAGGTGTTGTGACCTTTGGAGACAATAACCAAGGTCACATCATTGGTATAGGTAAAGTACAAATTACCCCTTCAACTTTTATTGATAATGTTCGATATGTTGATGGTCTTAAGCATAATTTATTAAGCATTAGTCAATTATGTGATAGAGGTTATAATGTTATGTTTAAACCATCACTATGCATCATAACAAACCCAAATGACAATAGTTTAGTTTTTAAAGGAATAAGACGTGGAAATGTGTATGTTGTAGACCTTGAGGATCTTGCCAAACACAACCCATGTTTAGTTGTTAATGAAACTAAGGATAATGATGCTAGTTGGTTATGGCACCGTAAGTTAGGTCATGCAAGCATGGACACCATATCTAAACTAGTTAAAAGAGATTCTGTGATAGGTTTGCCAAAATTAATGTTTGAAAAGAATAAAATATGTGAAGCATGTCAATTTGGCAAACAATCAAGGAACTCCTTTAAATCTATAAATTGTGTCTCTACCTCTAGACCTCTAGAACTACTACACATGGACCTATTCGGACCAACTAGAACCACAAGTCTAGGTGGAAATAAATATGGTCTAGTTATCGTAGATGATTATTCTAGATATACTTGGGTCATGTTCTTAGGCCATAAGGATCAAGCATTTTCAATTTTCAAGAAATTTCATAAAGAAGTAACAAATGCTAGAGATACTTCAGTAATAGCTATTAGAAGTGACCATGGTACCGAATTTGAAAATCATTTATTTGATGAGTTTTGTAGTAAAAAGGGGATAACACACAATTTTTCTGCACCTAGGACACCACAACAAAATGGAGTTGTGGAGAGAAAAAATAGAACTCTAGAGGAAATGGCTAGAACTATGTTGTGTGAAAGTAACCTCCCTAAGTACTTTTGGGGAGAAGCCGTCAATACTTCTTGTCATATACTAAATAGAGTTTTATTAAGACCCATCATAAAGAAAACACTTTATGAACTTTGGAAAAACAGAAAACCAAAAGTGAACTATTTTCATATTTTTGGATGTAGGTGTTTTGTTCATAATAATGGAAAAGATAATCTAGAAAAATTTGACTCTAAATCTGATGAGGGTATATTCTTGGGATACTCCACAACTAGTAAAGCCTATAGAATCTTTAATAAAAGAACCCTAGTTATAGAAGAATCCATACATGTTGTTTTTGATGATTTTAGTGATATCTCTTCTAGCAAGAGAGTTAATTTTGATGATGATGGTGAAATTCTTGAAGAGAAGATAGATGAGATGACATTACAAGATGTTAATCAAAAATTAATTGGAAATGCATCATCAAGCCAAGAGGCTATTATGGATCATGGGCTGACTAAGGCTTGGAGGTTTGCTCACGGGCATCCTAAGGAATTAATTCTAGATGATCCATCTCAACCTGTTAGGACTAGAGCATCTCTTAGGAACTTAAACAATCATCTAGCTTTCGTTTCACATTTTGAGCCCAAACACATAGAAGAAGCTGAAAAAGATGTAAATTGGATAAATGCAATGCAAGAAGAATTAAACCAATTTACTAGAAACAAAGTATGGAATCTAGTTGAAAGACCTACTGAATATTCAATTATAGGTACCAAATGGATTTATAAAAATAAACTTGATGAAAATGGAATTGTAATAAGGAATAAGGCTAGACTAGTAGCAAAGGGTTATAATCAAGAAGAAGGTATAGATTTTGATGAAACCTTTGTTCCTGTAGCTAGACTTGAGGCAATTAGACTTTTACTAGCATTTGCATGCTCTAAGGACTTCAAATTATTTCAAATGGATGTAAAAAGTGCATTCTTAAATGGGTATATTAATGAGGAGGTATATGTAGAACAACCTCCTGGTTTTGAAAATCATCAATACCCTAATCATGTATATAAATTGAACAAGGCACTTTATGGTTTGAAACAAGCACCTAAAGCATGGTATGAGAGGCTTAGCAAATTTCTATTAGAACATGAGTTTTCTAGGGGTAATGTAGATACAACATTGTTTCTAAAGAAGAAAAACAAAGATATGTTGTTAGTGCAGATTTATGTTGATGATATTATTTTCGGTGCTACTAACAATCGCCTCTGCGAAGAATTTGCTGACTTGATGCAGAGTGAATTTGAAATGAGCATGATGGGAGAGCTAAATTATTTCCTCGGGCTTCAAATCAAACAATCTGAAGAAGGCATCTTCATCAATCAAGCTAAATACATCAAGGAGATGCTTAAGAAGTTTGATATGGAGGGGAACAAGTCAATCAGCACCCCCATGAGCTCATCATGCAAATTAGACCAAGATGAATCAGGTAAATCTGTAGATCAGAAACTATATAGAGGTATGATAGGATCTTTATTGTATCTTACTGCAAGTAGACCTGATATCATGTTTAGTGTTTGCATGTGTGCTAGATATCAGTCTAATCCTAAGGAATCTCATCTAATTGCAGTCAAGAGAATCTTTAAATACCTAATAGGAACAAAGAATATAGGGTTATGGTATTCTAAAGAATCTAGCCTAAACTTAATAGGATACACAGATTCAGACTTTGCTGGATGTAAACTTGATAGAAAAAGCACCAGCGGGTCATGTCAATTCCTAGGAGAAAACTTAATCTCATGGTTTAGCAAGAAACAAAACTCGGTTGCATTATCTACTGCTGAAGCTGAATATGTTGCAGCCGGGAGTTGTTGTGCTCAAATCTTGTGGATCAAACAACAATTGGAAGATTATGGCATTAAACAAGATAAAATTTCCATTAATTGTGATAATACAAGTGCCATTAACCTAACTAAAAATCCAATTCAGCATTCAAGAACTAAACATATTGAGATAAGACATCACTTCATAAGAGATCATGTACTGAATGGTGATGTGACACTTCAATTTGTTTGCACTGATGATCAATTAGCTGACATTTTTACAAAACCCTTAAGTGAGGAGAGATTTAGTGTGCTTAGGAGGGGATTGGGAGTGATTGATCCATCCTAGTGGTATTTTCCACTAGTTCATTGATTTTGATGATTAGATTGTGGCTA
The DNA here is from genome assembly GCF_051530095.1 of Phoenix dactylifera. NCBI lineage: Eukaryota > Viridiplantae > Streptophyta > Magnoliopsida > Arecales > Arecaceae > Phoenix > Phoenix dactylifera. The sequence continues at coordinate 4,003,694 of NC_143207.1, forward strand.
ATTTAGAGTTTCTTTACAATGATCATCAAAAATCAGATCATAACTTAGTGATTTTTCCTCATTCGGCACGAACATAGCATGATTTTTAGGTGCGTGCCAGAGTTCGAGACGACTCGAGCAAGTTTCAGAGTCGGCTCGTAACGGAGAGTCGACTCGCATACAATCGGGAGTCGACTCGAGGTCAATAGGCGCATAAGGAGAGTCGACTCGCGCATACTTTGGAGTCGACTCGAGGTCGAGTCGACTCGCGACTCAGAGGAGTCGACTCGCAGTCGGGATCCGATTTTTTAACCCTAACTTCATCGTTTACTCAACACTTCTATTCACCGCCGCCACTGTTCACAAGCCCTAGAGCCGACTCCTAGAGCGTCTCCGGCCGACCTTAAGGTTTTTCCCGTCTATCTTCCTCGCTTCTTTAGGTTCCTTCCTCTTCCCTAGGTCAAAATGCCTCGTAAAGCCGTTGTCCGGAAGAGACCCCAACCCGCGACCGGTGCCGAGCGGCGTTCCAAGGCTCGGAACGATCCCGCGAGGCCACAACCTCCAGCTCATTCCCCACCGAGGGAGGTTCCCTCGAGGCCGTGCGCCGGGAAGGCGGTCTCCACCGGGAGATATGTCGATTTCGACTATCTCTCCCGGGAGGGCTTTACTATAGGAGAGAGACTGCGGGCCCAGGGCTTAGAGTATTTTTGTTTCCTAGATCTCCCCACATACCCTGGCCTAGTTAGGGAGTTCTACGATACTGTACATAGGGGCGATGGGGGTATCGAGGGCACGGTAGCCGGTGTCCCATTGTTCATTTCGGAGGATATCATTGCTCAGGTCCTCCATCTTCCACAAGTAGGGGTGGCTCCCACACACCCCGAGGATAGGATTGAGGCCCTTACGGCCATTCTAGGACATCCACCTCAGTCCCCCTTAGATGAGGTGTCCGCTAGCTCACTTTCAGTTGAGATGCGGCTCCTCTTGAGTATCATCTCTAGGTCCCTCTTCCCGAAGACTGGCCGCTTCGATTTTGTATCTGAGAGAGACCTAGCTCTTATGTTCTACATCCTCCAGGACACCCCAATCAACTTTCCCAAGATGATGTATAGATACCTATGTGAGCCACTAGATAGACCTAGGCTCACCCTCCCCTATGGCATGATGTTCACTCTTCTATTTAGGGAGGCCGAGATTCCCATTCCTGAGGGGGAACCCTCTCGCGCATTGCGATGGACAGATCGCATGCGTCCGGGAACCTTACACAGGATGGGATTTCGGAAGGTCGAGGGAACCTGGGTTAGGAAATCATCCACCTCCACACATACCACCAGACATTCCCCCAGTCCTGACCCAGACTCAGACTATCCTACCTTTCCCTCCACCTCTGCTCCCACCACCTCTGCCGAACCCTCCTCCTCAGCTCCACCTACTCAGCCCATGGAGGTCCGGATCTCTCCTGAGCAGCTCCGGGAGTTGCGGCAGGAGATAGTTAGAGATCTCCGGGACGACCTGCTTAGGGAGCTCCGAGGTACAGTGACTGCTCCCTCTCCTGCACCTTCTTCAGCGTTGGTCCCTTCCCTGTCAGCCGTGACTGAGATGACGGCCCATGTGCGGGAAGAGATCTACAACGTCAGGAGCTTGATTCAGGCCCAGTTCTCCAGTATGAGCGATGTCACGAGCACCACTCGGAAGATGCGCGATGACATGCGACACGACATGGGAACCACTACCCAGGGGGCCGAGCGCTTGGCGAATGTGCTCATCGCCAAGCTTGACACACTTCAGCAGTCGGTGACCGAGCTCGATACGACACATAGCAGGGCCACCTCGGCCATTATCCGACAGCTCGAGCACGTCACCAATGCAGTCACACTACTTGCAGAGCGCATGCCCCGGGGAGCCGCATCCTCCTCGAGGAAGCCTTAGATATCTTTTTGTATTTTGACATGTATTCTTTTTGCTTTACTTATTGTATTCACAAATGTATTTACATACACATCAATACAATGAGTAGACATATTCTCTTCAATTTTGTGCAATTTGCTCTCTAAATGATTGAGTGTTATACTCACTTCCTTTTTGATACGATGACAAAAAGGGGGAGAAATATTTAATAGATATGTAAATGGAATCAACATAAAAGAAATCAAAAATTAAAACATAATTTGTTCTTAGTGGATTTGGTACCTCGAGGCTCATTATCTCTCTGTTGGGGCTCCTAATGGAGTAATCTCCAGAATCTATTCAAGGGATATTCGGAGATTAGTTGAATTCTACTCAAAAACAAATTGACAGATTTTCCCTCTAAAATTTCAGTTCAAAAACTTCAATGCATTAAAAGGAAATTCAGAGAATCAAAACAAAGTAGAATGCATATGTTGAGGGGGAGAATATGAATTTTTAAGAAAGTCAAATCATTAAATATATATAAGCCAAACAATTGAGTGCATGACATGAAGGCTTATATAATTCCAAATGAAAGGGGGAGCTTTAACTCCAAAATTTATTGTTTCACACCTTTCAAGTTTGGATAAATTAAAAAATCAGACACTTGAATTCATTTATAGATTTCATTTCCTTGTTTATTGAGCAATTCACTTTACATGTACTCAATGTTTTGTCATCATCAAAAAGAGGGAGATTGTGGAGTGATTGATTAAAACCCTATTTGATTTTGATGAGCTCAAAGCATTTGAGTATATCTTTTGTTTACTAATGAATTCAATTGAGTGTTTCAGTGAAAATCTTGTCTAACTGTTTCTAGACTTGGTTCAAGATATTTTGGATAAGTTAAGAAGTCAGTTTGAACCAAAGTCTGAGACTCGAGTCGACTCCGGAATATTACGAGTCGACTCCAAGCGTATCAGAATCACTGGCACGGGCTCGAGTCGACTCTGGATCATTACGGTCGACTCCGACTGAGAACTGACAGACGAACAGAAAGACTCAACTCAAAACCTGTCAGCGAGTCGACTCCTGAAGTGCGTGAGTCGACTCCGATGATTACCGAGTCGACTCCGGAGTAGTATGAGTCGACTCCAAGGAGTTACAGACAGAAAAGTCAGAGAGCGATTTTCGACCCTGAGATTCGAGTCGACTCCTGTGGAACGCGAGTCGACTCCGATGGTTGGCAGGTCGACTCTCAGTGGTACACAAGGCAAAAGTAAGAGAGCAGTTTTCGGACTCTGAGATCCGAGTCGACTCCCGCAATGCACGAGTCGACTCCCAGACAGCTCGAGTCGACTCCAAGGCAGCGCTACATCAAAAAGGCAGAAGGCTGTGTTTCGGAAACTGAGAGCCGAGTCGACTCCGGAACAGTTCGAGTCGACTCTAAGACTGGACGAGCCAAAAGACAGAAGATCGGGAGTTCGGGCTCTGAGCGCCGAGTCGACTCCCAGGATTGTCGAGTCGACTCGAGTGGGCCAAGTTGAAAAATTAGCTCCATGGACTTCATGGGATGAGCCGACTCTGAAAATGGCAAGACAGCTCCAGAAGTTGGCGAGTCGACTCCGGGTTAAGTCGAGTCGACTCCCAGTCGCGGAGGTCACTTTAATTCAAAACCGGAACAGTTGCCGAGCCGACTCCAGAAAAGCATGAGTCGACTCCCGCTACAGCCGAGTCGACTCCAGATCGCGCGAGTCGACTCCGACCCCAACGGACATATTGTCAGGATGTGCAGAGTGTGCAGAACGGGCAGAAAAAGGTGTCTAACGGCTAGTTTCCATAGGGGATGGCTTAAATAGCCACAGAGGACTGTAGCAAGGCAGAGGAGCACTATTCCACTCAAAGAAATCAAGCATCTTATCTCTGCCAACTGGTTTTCAACAGAAAAGAAGGAAGAGCGCCATTAACTCCATCCAGCTACCTCTTCTCAGCATTTAAAGAAGTCTCCTCCTGCCTTCAAGTGGACCAGACATTCAAGAGGAGACTCACAGTTCAAGAAGCCCTACTCTACTCCAACTCAAACGTGTTTGAGGGCTCTTAACTTCTCTCTAGTTTATATTGCTGTATATCTGTTTTTTAGAAGTTCTGTTTTTCTGTTTGTCCTTGTTCTTTCCATCTTGTCTTTGCTTGATTCAATCAGGGGATTGAATCAAGAGTGTAGAGGTTGGTTGGTGAGCCGAGGGTAAAACCAACGTGTAAGGGTTCGATTGTGATCCCGGAAAAACAATCGGGGTGGTTCTAGTCGGTGAGCCTGGAAAAACCGACTGAGTTCGTTGTGAGCTCGTAAAACAACAAGTTGGGTTGTGAGCTTGTAAAACAACCGGCTGTAATCCAAGGGGTTATAGTGAATTCCCAAGTGAGACTTGGGGAGTGGACGTAGGAGCAAGGGTTAGCTCCGAACCACTATAAACATTGTGTTTGTGATTGCTTGTGTCTCTCTCTCTCACTCTCATTTCACTCACAGCACATAGCAACTAATTAATCATCTTGCAAAAGTATTAATTAGTCATCCTCAAACGTTTTAATTGCAAAATTATTTTAAAACCCAATTCACCCCCCCTCTTGGGTTGTCTATCTGGGCAACAAGGTGGCATATAGATTGGTGGGCCCGTAGCACTTCACTTGAAATCTAGAGTCGTAGGTTTCTGTTTCTCTACTGGAGGAGTGTAGGAGATTCGAGAAAATAGTGGGAGGTATTAATTTTAAAAGTTTCTAAAACAAATAGAAATTCAAGTACAAAATTCTAATTAGAATCTTTACCCTCTGCAGATAAAATATCAGCCTCTAATTCCTTGACCCGTATCCTTAAGAACAACCGATGAACCGGACCCAATTATAAAGATTGGCTTAGCAACTTGAAAATTGTGTTAAGTTGTGAGAAATTAGGATATGCACTGGACCATGACACCCCTGTGTTACCAGCCCGTCCGAATGCTGAACAGCATGAGATGCATGCTAAGTGGACGGACGATGACAATAAAGTTAGGTGCTACATATTGGCATCTATGTCCAATGAACTACAATGCCAGCATGAGAACATGAAGACTGCCAGAGACATATGGAATCACCTGCAAGAGTTGTATGGTGATCAGAGTCGCACAGCTCGGTTTAAAGTGTTCAAGAGGCTCTTCAAGGCCAAGATACGCGATGTGCAGTCTGTCCATGATTATGGTTTGACCATGATAAAGGACTTGGAGGAGCTTGAGAAGCTCGACATAACCATGCACAAGGAATTGCAAACGGATTTGATCATGCAATCCCTTCCTGCTTCATATGGGCAGTTTATAGTAAATTACCATATGAACAAGATTGAATGCACCAAGACGGAATTGTTAAATATGTTGGTAACTACAGAAGGGGCCTTGAAGAGTTCAAGGGGCACAGTTCTCGCTATCGAGTTGACTTTTACTTCCAAGAGAAAGTCTACCTGGAAGAAAAAGAAGTCTGCGAAGAAGCAGAAGTCCGAGAAGAAGCCAAGAAAGGATGTTCCAAAGAAAAAGACCGATGACAAGGGAAAGTGTTTCCATTGCAACGAGGACGGCCATTGGAAGAGGAACTGTTCTATCTACATGAAAAATATAAAGAGCAAGAAGGGTGACACGCCTTCTGAAGGTATGTCAAATATGTTCATTATTGAAACTAATCTAACGGTTTCTTCTACTTCCAATTGGGTTATAGATTCTGGCTCTAGTGCTCACTTGTGCACTACTATGCAGGATCTAAAGAAAAGTTGAAGGCTCACGGAAGGTGCGATAACCCTTCGGGTTGGCAATGGAGCAAGAGTTGCTGTCGTTGCTGTAGGCACCTATTCTCTGCGATTACCATCTGAATTTAGTTTAATACTTAGGGACTGTTATTTTGTACCTGCTGTTAGCAGAAATTTTATTTCTGTATCTTGTTTAGCACAGAAAAATTTTGAATTCAATTTCAATAAAGACTACTGTTCTGTTTATTTGAGAAATAAAATGGTTGCACGTGGTTTTATGATTGACAGTCTCTATCACTTACATTTAGATGTATCTGTGAATGTATCTGAGCACACAGTAAGTACCATAGGATCCAAAAGATCTAGAGATGAGATAAATCTAAAGTATTTGTAGTACCTCAGGCTTGGCCATATAGGAGAAGACAGAATAAACAAATTAAAGAAACATGGGCTTCTAGGCTCTCCTACACAGTGGGGATCTGCTCCTTGATTGACTGCGCTCCTCGTCCGCGACTTGATTTCGGAGCGTCTGAACTTGTCGCTCCAATTCTTCGACTTTCTAGTCGAGCTCAGTGACGGATGAAGCTCCTACCAATTGGTCTTGGACAGCCGCGGTAAGTGTTTGGACATGCTGTGCGAGCTGGTCAAACTGCTTTGGCTGGACTTGAGGGGTTTGGTCCATCGGCGTAAGCGCTGTAGGGGGTGGGCTCTGGAGCAAGTTGCCGGGCGTTGGTTCGGTTTGCCGACGTAAGTGCTACAATTTTCCCTTACAGCTTTGTCCCATAAGGGGCGCCTTGCTATGAGCATCAGAAAAGGTTGACGTAGGTTGTAGCAGCGGAGAGACCTGTCTAAGGTCGGCTGAGCCCTCGACAAAGTTCAAACTCGGATTGACTCTTAGTGGGGCCGAGCCCTGGCTCAACCGATGCTGGGGTTTATTTGGCTGAAATTGGGTGGCGCTATTGTAGTGAGTAGGACGATCCATTTTGTCCCCCATCACTATGCATCTTGATTCTTGAAAAAATTCGGATCGTATTTGGTCCGATTGAATCCAGATACAGACTCAGATAGTTAGTTCAAAAATCTTTTGGACATGTTCAATCCGGGAGCGACAGCCGAGAGCAGAGTGAGCGATCTTCTAGTTTCCGGGAGCCCAGATGGAATGTTGCCGGATTCATCTCCTTTTCAGTGACGACCTAGCCGAGAGGGTACTAGCCACACCTATACCTCTTGAGGGGACGGCAGATAGGAGGGTTGGAGCTCGACTGGGAGGGCGAGAGCTACAGTCAGTGATCTCCAAGCGATAGTGGACACAGGGTCTGCACGCTGGCTGGAGGGTCGCTGGATTTGGCGGTTACGTGTGCACCCACGTGTTGCTCTATTTCTGTGGCGGGTGGCATGGGGCATTCTACCTACTAGAGGGATCTTGGTGAGGAGGGGGATCCCAATACCAGCTGACTGCGAGGGATGCCCAGGGGAGGAGGAGACCACCGGTCACGTTCTATTTACATGCCCACGGGCGCATCAGGTGTGGGGCCTCGTAGTGACCCACCGATAGTCTTTCATCTCTACTGAGGCCTTTTTGAGTTAGGTGAGGGACTCAGCTCGGAGATTCGACACGGCAGACAGGGGAGTAGTATGGGCTTATGTGGCATATTACATCTGGTTGGATAGAAACACGAGGATATTTGAGGACAGATGTTTCTATCCAAGATCGGTGGGTACTAGAGCTTATGCACATGCAGCTGACTTTTCATCTGGAGATGACAGGGACACCTGGGGCTCCTATTCTTCCCCGCATAGGTATGCGATGATACCACTGGTATCCTGGGAGCCCCCACCCCCTGGTTCTCTCAAGGTGAATTTCGATGGTAGCGTAGCGGAGGGCGGTAGCAGATGTAGCGTGGGCTTTGTGATTAGAGACCACGACTCCAGACTGATTGTGGCCGGAGGCCGGCGCACATTTGATGGATCCGTCCATGTGGCGGAGTTGCACACGGCATGGGAGGGTCTTGTATATGCTAGAGTACACCTAGGTGCTCGACGGATTCTTCTAGAGGGTGACTCGACTACATTAGTGGACTGGATTCGCTGCCGACAGGCCAGGTCGGACTTGCACCCATTACTCTAAGACTTCCGGAGCATGGGGGAGGAGTTAGATTTACTTTGGATTTTGCATGTGTTTTGGGAGGCGAACAGGGCTACGGACTGGGTTGCCTCCTATGCAGCCCAACATTCTGGTTTTGTATGTTGGGGTCCCTCCGATCATGTGCCGCAGGCATTAGATCGTGTTTTGTTATGTGATAGTTCTGGACTCTCTCATCGTCGTATGTAGTGAGAAGCTGGTTTACCCAAAAAAAAATCTTTTGGATACGAATACAGATACAGATACACATAATTTTTTCAGATTCGGATTTGGATCCAAATATCCGTATAACAAGAGTAAGTGAAAAAAAAGAAGTTTAACTTAAGTTAAATTAGGAAACCAATTAAAGGATTAACTAAACCTAAATTTAAAAAAATCTAGATATCGGATGATCGTCACTTAAGATAGTAACCCAAATACGAAATACCTAATTCGAATAAAATTTTTTGAATCATCCGGCATGCCTGAAAGGCTCAAACTTCTCGTTCGTCCATTTCATCCTTCTTTCTTTTTCGTCCTTTTCGAACAACTAGAGTTTCGAAGGTCCTGTCCATTAACTAGTTTCCACTTGGCGATTGCAACCGGCTACAGTCGTGAGATGCCTTGGAGGCACCATATATCCCGTCTACTTCGATGACAAACAATCTTGAGTAGTAAATCCTTTATAAAATTATTAGTTTTTATTATTGATAAATATTTGTTAAAATTATAATTTTTTAATTGAATATTCTTTTATGATCATATCATTATTGTTAGTTTTCATCATTAAATTTTGCTCAAATTTGATTAATATCTAAAACATTATCTCATTTATATTTGTATTTGGATCCATATCCGTTTATAATAAATATAAATATTCTTAATTACGATTTCTATTTCTATTCTTTTAAAATAAATATAAATATTAATTTTTATATTTATTTAATATTTATATCTGCAGTAGTATTCATTGAAATATATGGATATAAATATAGATACATCCATCTTTCGTCCTAACCATTTTCGGTCCCAGAAGAGATCAAGAGCCGAACGCATCACACGTGGCCATCAACTAAATCAGGCCTTCGAAGTGGGACTGAGGACATCATCATCATCGTAATCGTCTATATCCGGGCGAGACAAACGGCTGTGATTCGGTCACCACTCAGCCAGCAGGGGTCCCCTGCACCCCCCACCCCCCCCCCCCCGCCCACCCCACTCTTTTTGGGCTCCTCTTTGCCACCGCTCTTAACGATGCCGGAGGTCGATAAGAGGGCACATCCAACGGACGGCCAGGATGTACCGCCGGCCAGCGACCCAGCAGCGCTTGAGAAGCAGGAGATCCCCGTCGGCACGGCCGCCGTGGTCGACAAGCCCGCGGCGGCCGACTTGCCCATGTCGACCACGGCGGCCGACTTGCCCATGAATCACGACGACGGCGTCGATGCGGCGGTGCCTCTGGTGAGCCCCACCTCGAACCAGCTCACGCTCCTCTACCAAGGAGAGGTCTACGTCTTCGAATCCGTCTCACCCGAAAAGGTTCGTAATCCTCCACATCTTATTCACTTAATATTTAGGTTTATATTTATTTTTTGCAAACATTTTATCGTTGGAAATATGTTAATTACTTTTTTTTTGTCCTGCATTAAATTGTTGGTGCGTTTGGTAGTTCCAATGGAATGGGTGGCTTTTACTTTTCAAGTTCCAACATGAATATAATGAAGGTTAACGCAATTAACGGGAAATAAAGAAGAAATGTTTTCTGGATTTGCATTCAAATGCATTCCTAAATATTATTTACAGTACGAACTACATGTATTGGTCAAGATAGGGAGATTTAGACTCTAAATGGTAGTGAATTAACATGCTACTGGACCCTGCATGCTAGGTGGATTCAGAAGTTTCCCTTGTTGGTCACACAAAATGAACACCAGAAAGTTATGTGTTTCTATGGCATTACTATGATTCCATGTATTGTTTGGAGGAGATGGGCAGCAGCTGAACAAAACAATCATCATTTTATCATGCAAGAAGTGGCAACAGAAGGAATATCTGTGGGTCACAAAGACATAGAACTAACCCTGGGACTCTCGGAAGCTTGGAACTATAAAACAAACAAGGGAAAAATTGCAAGCAAGTCAAAGTTGGGTGAAAATCACCATCTATATTCTTGTTAATAACAGCCATTAGCATAATAAAGACCACTGTAATGGTTCCAGAGGTTCCTTCTACTTTATTTGGATGCACAATGGGCACTGACAAAAAGTTGTTGGTTGTCCCTTTTCCTGTTTGGACTGCTACTGTATTACAATAGTAATGGATTTTCTACTTTTTCACTATTCTTTAAATTAGATCTAAAATTTGATATGTGCTATGAATGTTTTATGGTGATGTACGACACCTTAGCAGACTGCTTGGAAGTTTCCTTTTATTAGTAGAATAGATAGTATAGCTTTAAATTTAAATCTTTAGGTTAGTTGAAAAAAAAAATTAATCATATGAGTAGTGACATCATTACAATGCTCCACTATTTTACTGTTATTATCCATTATTTCAGTTAAAAAAGTGACTCGTATAACAACCGCAATTTTACTCTAATCCAGCCAAAGGCTTGACTGAGCAAATAACTGCTAGAATGATGATGACTCTATCTGGATGGATTAACAGAACCATGATTTTGATAGCTCTTTCATTAAATGTTTGCAACCCTTTTCAGACTCTAATTTGCTTTATTCTTGAACCGTGGAAACCTCAGTAAGTTTTCTAATATTTTTAGTTTTGACTTCTAAATCATTAAGTAATTTAATTAGTCATTCAGTTCTTTGTCTGGTGCTCTTCCTTAACAGTTTAGAACTACTAATTAACAACTAAAACAAAAATTGGAGCCCACTTTCTAAAATGATAAGGCAACTAAAGTAAGGAACCAAGGTTTGCCATCTTGGTACCATACATTGTATTGGTACCATGTTAGTACAGTGTTAGTAATACTCGATACGGAAGTCGGTTCGGTGTAACGAGACTCAGTACATCCCTCGTACTGAGTCTTGGTTTAGTACTTCTATGGTACGAGACACCCAGTACCGAATGGTATGCTCCAATATGGTGAACATTGCTTGGAATATTTTGTTTGTGCATGATTTTGTGTATTAATAATGCTTCGTAAGTCTGCTGCCATTGAGCAGCAGTCTGCCTACCTTCTACTTGCAACTTTTTGAAGATATGCTTCTTGAGTAACATGTTTATGCTGCAGGTGCAAGCTGTATTGTTACTATTGGGAGGATGTGAAATGCCTGTTCTAGCTGGCATGGCACTACCCTTTCTGCAGGATGATAGGGTACTAATGTTCTGGTTGAATTGTATGCTTTTGCTTGTTATGGCTTTATTTGCTATTTCTAAATCAGTTTTGGATGATATTTGACAGCACACAACTATGCCAGCAAAGAGGATTGCTTCGCTGATTAGATTTAGAGAGAAGAGAAAGGAGAGATGTTTTGATAAGAAAATTCGATACAATGTCCGCAAGGAGGTAGCTCTCAGGTATCCACAGGGTTTCGCTGCATGGAGTCTGTATTTTCCTATGTTCAACTATCTCTTTGTGAAAACTATCTGACTTATCAATGCCTTAAGTGGAAGTGAAAAGGAGTACTTAGGAAAGATAAATTTGGATGATGATAGCTTTTCTAGTATATAACTTTCTAAATTAGGTTTGTTATTTCAATTTTTCACTAATCTAATCTGGCCTCTATACAAATTGGTTGTGAAGAATGCCTATTTGCATGGTTACCTCATTAAAGAAATCTGTCAGGAAACCAAGGTTATTGCTTAGTGAGAGGAACACAAGATCTGCAAAATTGGGGAATAAAAATAAGTCATCTTGGCCAATTTTAAGGAATTCTACAAAGTGATTCACATGGCTTGTAATTTTATGGTTTGTGATGCAATTAAGTTTGAAGGTCGAGCATTTTTTTTTTTTTTTTTGGTACAACGGCGACTCACACACAACGGGAGTGGGTGCAGCCTATAAAATCAGAAAAAAGGAAATAGTGCAAAGGAGAAAGGACAGACACGTGGTTCTCTCAAATAAAACCTCCGGAGTGATAGGTTTCTAAGTTGATTTAATGCGATTTTGGTTAGCTTTCCTTTTTTTCAGTTATTTTGGATCTGAGTCTGAATTTAGGTGTTTAGAAATTTTTTTTGATTATTTTAGATGTCTGGCTTAATGAAAATTGAGATTAGATCTCACTGCAGTCCTTTTATTTTTATTTTTTGTTTTTGTTTTATTTTTGACATGTCTATGACTTGCCAATCCAATGCAGCAAGAGAGGGTCTAACCATTTTATTGGGTCTCCACGATAAGAAAAGAAGGGAGGTGGAAGCAGTCTGCTCTCCTAAAATCCATATGGACTAGAGAGGATGCCTAGTTCCTTTTAGGTGGTGTAAAAAAAGAAAAGAACAGAAGGAAAAGTAATAGAAGAGGAAAGAAAGAAAGGAGTAGGATGCCAGAAGGTTATGCCAAGCCATCCATCCACTTCTTTTTTTCTTTTTTACTCTCTACCATATGTATAAGGACCCATGCAAAAGTGTGTTTAGTCCTATGTTGGCTATGCACTAGGTAGATGTTGGGTACTTATATACAAGACCAAGAAAAACAAAAAACACTTTCTAGCTAGCCTTTTTGGGTGAGATTTTGGATTGTTACAAATAGTATTAGAGTAGATCTGGTCCATGGCCTATGTGGAATTGGGGACACTGCAACATGGGCCCATTTGGACTGACTATGAGATGATCGCGGTGCTTGTGATTGGATTTGTAGTACTTTTGGTAGAATTTGAATTGATCTAGGGCATAAATGTGGAGAGTATATGAGGACCCATGCAGGTATATGTTTAGTTCCACATTGGCTATGCACTGTGCAGATCTTAGGTCCTTATATAGGGCCAAAAAACCCAAATGAATAACTTCTAGTAGCCTTTTTGGGTGAGGTCCTGGGTTCCATTATTATTTGTTAGGAGTCTTATTGTCCTTGAATTAGGTCGGGTGTTTCTTGTATTTTTAAAACACAAACAAAAGTGTATTAATATTATTATTGCAGTGATGTAATAAGGTTTCAGACTTTTCTTTGTTCCTCTTCCACTTTAATTTCTTTTTATCAACTTTTGGCTGAGTAACCTCGGGAAAGACTTGTTCTTCATCTCTGGAGCATCTCTATGTTCGTTACAAGCAGATTTTCTGCAATTTGTTCTGAAATTTTAGATTTTCAGTTTGAATTCAAATATGAATCAAAATTTTAGATCTAACAAATCTTGTAGATAGGCCATTGTAGAACTGGTCCACTCCAATTTGCACTTTTATTTATGAAATAGTGCGATATAGTCCATACTAGCGATTGTTGAACTTATCTAAATCGACGCCAAGTTAGGATGGTTCAACAGTTCAGGTAGTTTCAATTATCAAACCCCTCCCCTACCCCTGGTTTGATATTTTCGATGGTTCGAGAGCACATCCCCCCGCGAACCCCCCCCCCCCCCCCCCCCCCCCCCCCCGGCGCCGTGATCAAGAGCCCCCATCCCTACTTGCAATGGTTCAAGAGAGCCCTTGGCCCTCCACTTCTTCGTCTGGTCACTTGCTCTTTTTCGATGCCGCTTCATTGTTCGCTCACTTTGCTAAATCTGAAAGAGCCACCTAGAGGAGATTCACTAGTAAGCCCCCCTCTCTCTCTCTCTGTCTCCTTCCTCCCTGTCCCTCTCCTTTTCGCCCTCTCTCCCTCTCTATTTTCGATATGCCTCGAAACAACATGGTCCAGATCCGTACCATACTGAACCTGTTGTTGGCCGATACGACTTCCGGTATTGGATCGGCGGACCTTGGTCCATACAGTAGAGGAGATGTTGAGCGGCTCAAATTGGTACACTTTCTTCGAAGATATTTTTGCACTTAATTTGAATAAATTGTGGGAGTTAGATAACTTTTTCCAAGTAATTGATTTATGCCAACAACATTGCCATTATGTGATCAATCATATGATAGCAATTAGGATTGTCTGCTTTGAGACATGCTGATTCTCCATTAGGTCTAAATCAAAGCTCGTGTTTTCAATGAGTGCTTCTAAAATGACTTGGTGGGGAACAGTAGAACTTTAAAGTTTAAACCATGATTATCATGTTTTCTATGTTTCTTTGTGGAAAAAGATATGACACATAAGGCTAATATGGATACTTAAAAATGAAAACGGAAATATTGTTACATAGTAGCTTGTTTTGTAGAAGTCATATAAAGGTTTTTTCTTATTGATTCAATTAATGAAAGAATAAAGAGCTGGAAATATGAGTTTCCAATGGTTAGAATAGCTTCCATTTTGTTTTATTTTGGAACGTGCTTTTGATTTGCTTAAGGAACTCCCATATAATTGTTTTTTTCGAGAAAGGTTGTAAAGTGGGTTTCACACGAATTACTATCTAAGTTTAAGAATTCTTGTTCTCAGAAATCTTAGTTCTTGGATCCTTCATCCTTTAGTATTACTCTTGTTCTGAAATCTTTTTCCATGATTTCACTTGCTCTTGGTTTGACTCCATCTGATATCCTTATCTTATTTAATTAAACTCCATTTTTCTACTATTCTACTCGGCTCAACTAAGCCTTAATCCAAACTAGTTGGGCTCTGCTGCACGAATCCTTTTGCTCTATTTGATCTACTTTAGACCTAGTTAATCCATGGATTGGGTCCGGTTTGGTTCATGTAAGAAAGATATGACCTAGACTAAATCTGATTTGTCAAATAGGTCTTCTTCTTGACCCAGACCTGACCCATGGGTTTAAAAATCAAGTCAGTCCAGGACTCACTGGTCAAAATGAGGTCATGCCATGGGTTGAGCCGAGCTATTTGCAACCCTTGCCATAAGAATGTAAAGAAGTAGATCCACCAATGAATTAACAATATTGATAGTCAAGATAATATGGGTCGAATGGTAAAAGATAATGGGGATTTTTGCAAAAACAACCAACCTACTTTTGCAAAATCCCCAAAATAAATCTCTCAATGGCAGTCAAAAGACATTTTGGGTCAAGAAGCGATGTCAGAAACTAGATATATGCTGTGTGAAACACTTTTGACATCTGAATTAGATAGGATTATGCACATAAGATTAGTATGTCATCTTGAAGGTGGCAAATGACGAACTAAACCCTAGGAAGTCTGGGGTGACAAAGCTTGAAGTTCAGTATGCCATCTGGTTTCGACAAAATGGTATGTGGATCCATAGAAGTCAAAACTCAAAAAACTGGCTAATGATGGGAAAATAATTATCTAATTGAAGATGAGAATTCCACCCACTTGAAAGAACTGAATTAGTTTTAGATCAGGATAATGGTGGCCTGAAGGTCATGAGGGAGAAGAGGCTATGTATGTCTTAATGTCTACAGTCCAGAGAAAAAGTAATGTTTGAATAAAAAACCTTTGCTATTCGCTTAAAATGAGAAGGTTGTGGCCAGGTTCAAGCTCCTTGAGGGATGTCATGTTACAACCTTGGAATCTGAAAACATTTCTAGTGCATAGCAAGGTTTAAGTTGTTGGTGTATTAGGCAATAGCTCACTGGTGTGGGTTTGATGATGAAGAGGATGTTTTGATGATTCCATGCTACAATGATAATGTACGGAGGACAAGCTAGCCACTGCTCAAAACAAATAAGAAAAGGCTTTGCAAGGAGGCCTTTGAGGCTTTCTTCATTTGATGTAGATTCCAGAATTTTGTTGGGTCCCTTTGCCTGTAACATCTTCTTTTGTGGTGCATGTATGTTACAGAGTTATAGACGTAGATCACCTGATCAGGTCTTGTCACAGTGAGCTGACATGACTGATGGAACCACATAGTAAGGGATCCTGTCTCTTTCAGTAGGGTCCCTGAGGAATTTCTAAATTTTAAATAATATTTCAAGTTGGATATCATCTTCAGAAAGGCCCCATCGTTCTATCCTCTCTTTGTCATATAACATGGGTGCCAAATCCTTGCATTTTAAGATCTAAAAGCAGTTCAGACACTCTCTTGTATTAGTCTTGAAAATGGAGCTTCCCAAAAGTGTTTTCTTGCATTATTGAACTCATGCAAACATTCCATAATGCATTCATAAAGCAGATGCAAAAAATGCAGAGAGAATATGCTACAATGTTCAACACTCACAAGGCACAAGGTTACAGGCTACAAAACTAACAATTTTCAATGACTTTTATTGATCTTTGCCTTCATGGCCATGTTGTATTTATCATTTGTAAGATTGTTCTTGTCAGGATGAAGCGCCGGAAGGGGCAGTTTGCTGGGAAGGCCAATCCTGAGGATGAGGCATCAGCCTCTTCAAGTTGTGATCCTGCTCAAAACTTTAGTTATGATGATAATCCTCGAGAAACAAAGAAGTAAGTTTTTCCTCATGTTTTTGCTGGCTTGTAAGATTACTTGTTGATAATATTCCTCCTAGTGAATTCACATGAAAGAATCTAAAATAATCCTTGTGACTTCACATGAAAGAATTTAATGGCTTTATTTGATTTCTTGCTTGCTTCTTGTTTGCTGCTTAATGTCTATGTGGTTTTTGCAGTTGCCAAAACTGTGGCATTAGTGAGAAAATGACACCAGCAATGCGTCGTGGACCAGCTGGTCCAAGGTCTCTTTGCAATGCTTGTGGATTAATGTGGGCAAACAAGGTTTGTGCAAATTTTTTGTCAATATTAGTATGGCTTTATCTTGATTTAAAGACTTTTACCTCCATCACATGGTTGATTGTAGCCTTTTGTGCAAGGTATACAAAATCGGTACCGAGAACCATACCAGTATGTTACTGGTTCGAAATGGTACAGTACATGTCCTATATCGAGCCAGGCTTCTAATACCTTTTCCGATTCTCAACCACGGTACCACTTAAATCCATGTCGTACCGGGTGGTACGGGTTGGTTCCATTTGGTTCAGATTGGTATGGATTAGCGAACATTGATACCATGGTTCGCCATACTGGTCCGAACTGCACGGTATAGAGCATACCGTACTATATTGGTTCGGTATCGGTACCTGGTACGGAAGGTGTACCGACATTTGTTATGCCAAAAAGATTCCATACTGATACAATGTTAGTGTGTCATCGGTATAGGGTCCGACATCGAAACGACGAACCTTCATTGATACGATACTTGTACCTTATTGGTATGGTACAATACGGTATAGTGGTACAACCGACTTTGCTTGTATGCCTACTTTTTGACTAAAAACTAATTTTGAAAGTATCATCATTAAACACTTACAAATTTCTACTAGTAAATTTGTTTCAAACTCAGCAAAGGCGAGCACTATATCATATATCAATGACCTTGAACAAGTGGATGGTGCATGTATCCTTCATTCCTCCATTTGGTGTTTCTTGATTGACTAAAACTGTGGATAGGAACCTTTTTATTCTTCATTTGATTATTAACTGGTATTATTGTTTTTTGGGTATCATCATATTTTGTCATTTGTTTGACTTCATTAACTTCTTATCTATCAAAACTGCCACTATTGTGTCATTATTTGATCACCTTACCTTAGTTGTAGCACTTCTCTTTCTCTTTGTGATCATCCACATGGTGTTCTCCAAGAAGATTTGAACTCTCTTCAGGATGCCTTGTGTGATTATCATCATATTTTATCATTTTTTAACTTCATTAAATTATGTATCAAAGTCAGCACTGATATGTCATTATTTGATCAACTTATATTGTTCTAGCACATTACTTTTTATTTTTTATCGTCCACATGGGGTTCTCCATGGAGATTTGAACTCTCTATAGGATGTCTCCAATGGTTTACCATTCAACTTGGTTTCAAAAACCCCCATAACATCACTAATCTTTTAATCATTACATGTAGAGCAATCATCATGATGACTACCTTTCATTTTATTTGACGGCATAGCTCATATTTGCAAAGATGAATGTATATCGTTTAAGACTGAGTCATTACACACTCTCTAGCAGAAGTATCATTTAGTGGATGATTTAATGGTTAGACATGTCCATTAAAAAATGATCCCAAAGTAAGGTTTGGTAGGCTTTAAATTCAAAAAGGATCCTCCAGCTTAATTCTTGAATAATGGAAGTACTTTGGTTTATGAGCACACCCGTTATGATACATATTTTGGTGCACAGTATCTGGGATGGGCAGGCAGAGTGCATCCTCAAGAAGTATCCAGATGTGTGGGTGAGCATTCTTTTCTGCCCTGGTCTAGTATTTTTATAGTCAAGAGATTCATGTGAAACTCTAGGAGATGATAATTGACTTCTTTCTTCCATCTCTTTGAGATGCATGAAGAGCATCTTTACGATGAGATGATAAGAAAGGTATTCAGAATGTTGCAGTCCTGAAGTCTATACATCTGGAATGAGCACTAGTTTAACTTCGTTTACAAATACATCAAGAGGAATTGGAGATTAAGGTGAGGACTAGTTTAATTACATTTAGAACTACATCATGATAAATTAGGGATTTAAGGGTCAGCATGATATGATATCAAGATCAGGGGTTTGAGGCTGGGTGTCATATTTCTGAATACGTTAGATGATCTGGATGATTTTCTGAGAGGTAGTCCATCCTTATGGGTCCATGGTCATCAGTAATTGGAGACAATGGCTGGAGCTAAAGAAGAGCATTCTTGATGTAATTCTAGTCTAGGTGAGAACATCTAGATTGAACTACATCTACACAAATAGAATGCTAGGTAGGATAGCAAGCGTCATCAGAAATCCTCTATATCTTGATAAGCAGACAGCCAAAAGAACATCATTGTATGCTTGCACTTGTGTCAGTGAATTTGCCGGACTATATAGAGGTTGATCTAGAGAGTTTTGGGTCAAGTAGGACTAGAGGCCAAATACATATCTAAATTGCAAGCCTGCGACCATGGGGTTATTATCATTTTACCATTAAAGGTATGGTGATGAATCCATTTTGTCCTCTACAAGCTAGAGCAATGTTGATAGGACAAGCAGGAGAAAGGAACAATATGAATTTGGGCAAGGAATACACAAGTCTTGACAATGGAGCTGTCCTTAACATGCCATCTATTCCTCTCTCACCTAAGAAAAGTAGAAAAGAGTAACGTAGATCTAAAAGTTGAGGTCTTCCTTTGTTGTCTTGGGGCCTCGGAGAAGACAATGGATTTGGTTGAGTTGAAGGGGCCTTAGGAGCTGATGTTTGTTTAGTTTGCTATATAATCTTGGGGAGTCGGTTCGGCCAAGGTGTAGTTGTTCCCCATGCTAGCATAGCGGCCGACTCTATGAAGTGGGTTGTTCTAATATATGAGTTCTTTGATAGGCCTGTGCTTCTAGGGTAGGGGTGCTAAATCAAATTCATCCAAGAAAGGTGCCAATTAGATTATGTTACTTGGACTCTCACATTCACCCCGTAGAACATGTCAAATACTTATCTTCATATTGGATAAGAGCCAGAATTCTAGACCAAAACTATAACCATAACCATTCAGAATTTTCCTAACTATTTGGATTATGGTTTTATGGATTCTCATTTTCAAAGTATTTTTATTTAAGGCTAGCTCTGATGTTATTTTAAGTTTCTTCATATCATTGCTTACAATCTCTCTCCACAAATTAGAGCCATCTCTCTTTGTTGCTGTCTCCTCATATCTTCGTTGCATAGGTTCATACTATCTCAATCGATTTTTCATCACTTTGTTCTTAGTTTCCGCAACTCCTATAGCTCCTCTATTATTACACCTGCTTCCCAATCTATTTTTTTTGGTTTTACCACACATCATGCTCAACTTGTTTTAATGTAATATTAGAAATATAGACATATGATATTATATAGTTGTCAGTTTTAGAGATCAGCAGATAGTTGGCCTTCCTAACAAGTTGTTGGATCCCACCATAGTGATTTTGGAAGAAGGCTTTATTGTTTTTAGTACTTAGTTAAGGATGTCAATTTTAAAATAACTATGTGAATGGACTTTTGTTTTATCTTTAACCTATTTTTGGATTTTAAACAAGGAAAGTTGATGCAGCATAATATTCAAAATAACCCGCGGAATCCACCAACGGGGTGTTGGAATCCACCAACAAAGACAATATAAGAGAAATTTTTTTCATTCAACAACCAACATGTTAACAAGCCCTACTAGCCTTTACATAGGCAACATGGAAAGAGCAAATCCCCAAAATACCCCCACAGAGAAAAAAACCCAAATACCCAACAAATAAGCTCTCACTCACAATCCATCACCCAGCCAAAGTGTCACCGGGTGGGCTGCCTTCCTGTGTCTGCGACTATACATGTGCCTGATCGAAGATTTAGGGCTGGTGTCCGCACCAACTCTCTCGAGGTGGGAGAAACTTGACCCCATCGAGTGGGACAGCGGGCGGCTCTGGTGGTGCTCCAAAAGATCTGGTGGTGTCTGCACCAACTCTCTCCGGATGGAAAGAAGTCGACCTCGATGAAAGCGGCTCAGTGTAGCCCTGGTAGCACTCCAACAAGTCCGGGTCGATCTGCTGTAGCTCCTCGCGCGGGATCCAAGTATAGTCGGACTTTGGTCGTCCTCTCCAACGAACCAAGAATGGCTGAATGCTCCCATCACTGGCCTGGTGGAGGGTGACGACCAAAATGCGGTGAGTCGACTTGTCAAAGCTTGGGGACCTGCTTTCAGCAACTTGTGGGCTGGACCAAAAGAATTCGGTTGATCTTATGGTGGACTTTCGGGGTTGCGGCTCAGGCCTGATGGGCCCACGGACAAAAAAGGAGAGAGTAGACTGGCGGCGGGGAAATTGAAGAGAAGGTGGCGCGGGGGAGAAAACAATGGTGGCGAGGAGGGAAAATGGTGGAGGAGCGAAGTGGTGGAGAGTGTGGGGAGTGCAAGTAGGGCCGCAGGTTGGGGAGGCGGGGCTGCGACGGAGGGAGATGGAGCCTTGGCGGAGGGTGGCGAGGAGAAGGTAAGGGCTCGGGAGAAGGAAAGGGAAAAGATGTGAGCTTTTCGAAGTGGGGAGGAGGACGGAGATCGAGATGGATTCTCAGAAACAGGAGGACAATGACGACCACTGGAGAGCCGACCTGAATGGCCGGAGGCGGCAGCGGCCGCGGAGGAGGTGGTGGCGGCAGGAGAAGGAAAGGGCTCGGGAGCGTGCGAGGGCTCGGGAGCAGGAGAAGAAACACAGTGGCACGCACGTGACTTATGGGTCACGTGAGACCACCTCCTTTTCTTTTTTTTCGGTCACGTGCGAATCACGTGCTCCCTCTCTTTTTTTTGCAAATCACATGCGAATAATGTGTTTTTTTTTTGTGCTGATGGATTCGGGCTAAAAGAGGAGGGTAACAGATCAGAACTTACCCATTAAGTGGACCCGTTAGGGTTTCTTCATCTTCTTCGCGAAAAGGGATCGAGAGGGGGAAGGAGGCGGCGGCGGCTTCCACGGCGACGACCCCGGCTTGTGGCGACGACGAGGACATGGCGGCCTGCGGCGACGATGTGAAGACCTCGACCGTCCTCTCGGTTGGGCTCGTCGACGAAGATGATGGAGGCTGGAAATTTGGCGGGCATGGCGTTGCGGCTCGATCGAAGCTCCTCGACGGGAGAACCTCCTAGATCCGGGCAACGGTGGCACTCGAGGGTGGGCCGCTCCTTGGATTTGGTTGAAGCCGGCCCGGACATAGCCTCCCCTTAGATCCGACTGACGGGAGGAGGCAGTGATTGTGGTCGGTGGCGGTGTCGTTGACGGGCTTGCAGCGACAGGCGACAGTCGACCACGACACCCACGGGCGGCGATAACAGGCAGGGAACCTCGGGCGGCGGCATTTTCTTGGGGATGTGGCGCCTCCGACGGCGGGCTCGGGCCTTCACTGGGCGGTGGTGGGCGGCGAGGATGTTCACCGGTGGTTCGGGCGTTGCTGGTGGCGACTGATGGCGATGGTGGGCCAGGTACGACAATGGGTGGGAAGGATCTTGCTGATGCAGCACCGAGACGGGAGAGGGCTGTTGTGGCGATAGATTAGAGAAAACAGGGGAGGAAGAAAGGAGGAGAAGAAGAGAGGAAGGGGAAAGAAGGAGAAGAAGGGAAGGAGAGGAAAGGAGGAGAAGAGACGTGGGGAAAGAAATTCTTAATTCACTTCATTAAACCCTAATCACAATGAGGGTCCCCTATATATATAGGGCCCAAACAAGAAAATTAACACAACCCCTTACCCAAAAATAATTTTCAATAAAGCCCAAAATAACACAAATAAAGCCCTAGAACAATAAAAAAATGTAAACAAGCCCAAAAATAAAACAAAAATAGAATCAAAATAAAAATGGACTAGACGAGCAGATGACCAGCTCTGATGTTCCCATCAACTCAGCTCGCGAAATCCACGTCGCATCCGATTTGGGTTGACCTTTCCACCGAATAATGTAACGCCGGTAACTTTCTCTCCTAGTAGATATAACCTACTCATCTAATATATGTTCTATGTGTTCTCTGCATGCATGAAATGTTGGACGTGGAGGCTCAACAGCAGGCAATGGGTCAAGGTGATCAACAAAGGCGGGTGTATCAACAAAGGGGTCAGAAGGAATGAATGTTGTCTTTTTGTATGGGACTAAATTTTTAATATTAAATGCCGCACTAATCCCATAGTCTTTGGGAAGATCTACAACATAAGCATTCGAATTGATTTTCTTTAGGACTTTGAACGGTTCCGCACTATGAGCTTGCAACTTTTTGAACGTTTCCGAAAGAAGTCGTTCAGGTTTAATTTTCACCATGACGTAATCTTCTACATTCAACTCTTTATAACATCTGTGCAAATCAGCAAGAGATTTATATTTTAAGTTATTGGAGTGAATACGTTTGCTGATTTTCTGATGCGATGAATGCAGATGTGATGCAAATGATTGTGCAGACTCAGAGACTTTATATTGATGAGACATGAAAATCAGGTCTATGAGTTGTCTAGGTTTGTAACCATTCACCACTTCAAAGGGACTCATGCCTAAGCACATATTGACCAAACTATTATATGCAAACTCAGCTGTCGGTAACACTAAATTCCAAGTCCTAGCATGCTCACCCAAGGTTCGTTGTACCGGTCGGTACCGAGCGTACCGTACTCGTACCGATGGATACCGGTATCGGTATATCGGTACGGTCGGTACGGAGCGTACCGTACCGTACCGACACTCGGTACGCCTATACTAGTGCGGTACCGGTACGGCGAACCTTGCTGCTCACCTATCAGATATCTTAAAAGATTTTCTAGACTACGGTTAACTTCTGTTTGGCCGTCAGTTTGTGGGTGATAGGTAGAAGAAAATTTCAATTGGATGCCCATCATGTGCTAAAGGGTCTTTCAAAAGTAACTCATGAATTTTACATCCCTATCGGGCACAATAGATTTTGGGAGGCCATGGAGTTTAAAGACTTCGTCAAAATAAAGTTTTGCAATCCTAGAAGCATCATAAGTCTTAGAATAGGAAAAAAAATGAGCCATCTTGAGAAATCAGTCCACAACTACAAAAATGTAATCGTGTTTGGTGGAAGTACGTAGAAGCTCTAACACGAAATCCATACTGATATCTGGCCAGGGATACTCGGAAACGGGTAGTGGAGTGTAAAGACCAGTGTTCTGTTTACGTTGTTTGGCTAGATGATATGTGCGGCACTGACCGATAATTTTGGCCATGTCTCTCTTGAGACTCGGCCAGAAAAAACGTCTCTCCACCATAACAATAGTTGTCTCTTCCGAAATGTCTAGAGAGTCGTCTAACATGTATTTCCCATGCTAGAAAATCTCTTATGAGGTTCAAGGGATGCACAATCGGTCGAAGCGAAAGTGGTAATCGCTATATAGGAATAAATCATTTTGTTCTTTCTCTACTCCATCTCGTAGGGTCAGGTATACTTTACTAAAGTCAGGACAAGTAGTATATTGTTCCTTGATCCTCTCAAAACTAATTACTTCAACCCTTATCACGGATAAGAGGAAGATCCGTCGACTGAGCGCATCAGCAGCTTTATTCTCAACTTCAGCTTTATGTTTCAAGACAAAAGTATAGGCTTGAAGAAACTCGATCCATCGGCCATGTCTATGGTTCAGTTTCTTTCAGGAGTTGAGATGCTTTAAAGCCTCATGGTCTGAATACAATACAAATTCTTGCGGTAGCAAATAGTGTCGCCAATGTCGCAAAGCTTGCACTACCGCATAGAATTTCTTATCATAGGTGGAGTAACATAACCTGCCGTTGCTTAATTTTTCGCTAAAGAATGCGACAAGGTGACCTTCTTGGCTTAACACGCCACCTATGCCAACGTTAGAGGCATCACATGCAACCTTGAATATCTTTGTGAAATCAGGAAGGCGCAAAATAGGAGCTTCGGTCATCCTTTTCTTAATTTCATTAGATGTTTGGGATGCCGATTTAGTTCAGATAAAGTCTCCTTTCTTCGTGCATCCGTAATGGAAGACATTATCAAACTAAAATTCCTAATGAAGCGGCGATAGGAAGTAGCCAATCCATGAAAACTACGTACTTTCGCTAGGATCTTGGGCTCAGGCCAGTCTACTATCGCGCTTTCTCCGGATGAGCGGAAACACCTTTAGAAGACACTATGAACCCTAAGAAAGTGACGTGATCGGTCAGGAAGGCACACTTCTTGGGATTTGCAAAAAAGCTCTCCTAAGGACATCACAAACTTGCCTTAAGTGTGAGAGATGGAGCTATTGAGTTTAACTATATATGAGGATGTCATCAAAATATACACCGACAAATTTATTCAAGAAAGGTCGAAAGATCTGTCATCACCTTCATAAAAGTACTGGGAGCATTTGTTAACCCAAACGGCATAACTAACCATTCGTAAAGTCCATCTTTGGTTTTAAAGGCAGTTTTCTATTCATCCTCAGGACGAATCCGAATCTGGTGGTATCCACTCTTCAGGTCGATCTTGAAAAAGACCGTAGCACCAGACATAAAATCTAAGAGGTCGTGCAGCCTAGGATGAAAAATGGATACTTAACCTTGATTTTATTGATGGCACAGCTATCAACGCACATCCTCCAAGAACCATCTTTCTTGGGGGTGAGTGCGGGTACAGCACAGGGGCTCAGGCTCTCACGAACATACCCTTGTGTGAGGAGTTCGTCAACTTGACGTTTCAGTTCACTATGCTCGTTTGGGTTGAGCCTATGATGGGGAAGATTGGGTAAGGATGCTCCAGAAACGAGATCAATTGCGTGCTGGATATCACGCATCGAAGAAAGTGTATCCAGAAGATCCTTAGAGAAAACAAAGTGAAACTCCTCCAGCAAGGAAACTATTGCCGGTGGATTCTCGAGGTCCGACTCCACATTGATGACTCTAGCCACAAGGGCAAATATAGGTGATTGGCTTTCGATATCCTTCATTACCTCTTTTGAAGTAATGATGTGAAGTGATTCATCTTTTTGCAAAGTGGCACTCTTCTTTTCAGGAGCGGGCTCTCTAGGAGGCAATGAGTTCAGTATAATTTTCCGACCCTAGAACATAAAGCTACACGAATTCGAACGTTCATGAAGTGTGATATCCATATCGTATAGCCAAGGTCTCCTCAGAATGACTTGACCTACATCCATCGAAATGCAGTCATACCAGATTTCGTCTTTATAAGATAGAAATTGAATCGGGACGAGGCATCTTTTCGACACAGAAATGGATGTCTTATCTACCCAAGCTACCTTATACGGATTGGGATGGGTAGATTTCAAGCCGAGGCGGGAGACAACACCGGACGTAATGGCATTGATGCAACTCCCGCTATCAAATAGGATTTTGCACATTTTACCATTGATCTTAACGAGAGTGTAGAATAGGAAGGTTCCACGCCAATCTTGCTCAGTTTTAGTCTGGGCGAGGGTGCATCTAACCATATGAAGCCGAGGGTTTTGGTTATTTGGATCAGTGAGCTCCTTTTGTGGTTCAGTCTGGATAAGCTCTAATCTAGCCTGTTCGTCTTGAAAGTCTTCTGCATAGTCTTCGATGTTTGGCTCATAGACTTCTTCGACATACTCATTCTCTTGGGTCGCAGCTTTTAGTTCAGTCATTAGGTAGGTTTTGGCATTACATTGGGATGCTATATGGCCAAACTTTTGATATCTAAAACATTGGGTTTGGTTTTGAGGAGGGTTGGGACCTAATATGCCCTTTTCTTTATCATTTGAAGGGTTTGGAACAGGCATCGGGGATACCCTAGTCGGTGCTTGGCTAGGACCGGGCTGGTTAGGAGGATTGGAAAGCGGTATGGGTTGCGGGAGATAATTTTGATTAGGTCAGGCTCCTGAGGCCATGGGTCAAGAGTCGATACGCCTCACTACAAGGGGCCGTAAGAAACTATCCACATCTTGAGCCAACTGGTATGGTTGGCTAAGAGTGGTAATCTCTCGTAGGATAAGTTCTTTCTGGATCTCCTCTCGGAGTCCTGCCCGGAACCTAGAGAGGGTAACAGTCTCCTCTTCTATTACACCACACTTCATATGAAACTCTTCAAATCGTGCGATGTAATCAGCGACAGTCGATGTTCCTTGAGTTAGTTTCTGCCACCTATCTATAAGACATTGTCGGTAAGAAAATGGCAGATACTTCTCATTCAACTTTTTCTTCATATCCTTCCATATGGTGATACGAGGAAGCCTTTGTATCTCACGCATATGTTCGACATTATGCTAGTACCAGTGAGCTTGCCCAATAAGCTTCATCTTAGCAAATTGCACCTTGCGATTATTGGACATCTCATACCACTCAAAATAGTTGTCCATGCCTGCTCTCCAATCAAGATACACAGTTGGCTCTAGTTGACCAGCAAAGGTAGGGGCATCTACTCTTACGGTTCGCAGTAGCCTTTCATCGAGATCGTGCTGGTAATCGGAAGGCTATTAGTTTCTAGGAGGATGGGGAAGGCCTGCAGGTGGTGCGGCCAAACCGAATTCAGGTCGAGCTACGATTGGGGTTTGCAGTTCGGGGGTCCTAATGTGTTGCACTAGCGCATGGACCTCTCGTTTGAATTTTTCATTTTCAGCTCGCATAGCAGTGAACTATTCCATAAGAACTTGTAGAGCTTCGGAATCCATGGTAGCTAAGGGAGCTTTAGGTTGAATGAAGTGGTACTCCCTACCGCTACAGATTGGCATGCAATGACAACGCTAGTTGATGATGTGAAATGGAATGTTACTAATAAAACCTAACTGACCAAATGTGATGCAAAACAACCTACTAATACAACCTATTATAAATTCAGAAATCAACAAACTTTCACAAAAGTAACTTACAATTAAATATTATCGATTTATACTTCAATTACTTCAGAATTAATGTATGAAATTAATCACTATAAGAAGTTAGGTTGCAAGCACGTATTACAGTAATTCTAATCCTAAAGTAATATGATCGAAGGATGTTGAGAAACGTCCTGTCGCTAGGGTGTGCTAATTTAACATCTAGATTTAGATGATAAATAGGATGCGTTTGGTAGTAGATGTTTTAGGTTTTGAAGTTTGACAGCAAAGTAAATTTTCAAAATGGGGCTATCATATAGAGAATTAGAATATAATTAGATAAACAAGCCCTAAAGAAGGAAGAACCTGTTACCCGTTGTGGATGCAGTCAATTGGAAGCGTCCGTTGTGGAGTCTCGAACGCGAAGAGGATGACGGGCGCAGTGCAGAGAGCTAGCTGGAGCTGTGGACCCGGATTTGTGGCAAGGTGGAGCTCTCGGGCTCTTGGAATGGCCAGAGCAATATGCTGGCTTGGGCTTGAGAAAAGGCATGCGGCCGCTTGGGCTTGGGCCGCACTCAAGGAAGCGGGCGCGCGGTCCCGAACCTGCGGCCGCTTGGGCTTGGGCCGTGCTCAAGGAAGCTGGCGTGTGGGTTGGGCTACCGGGATGCGAATGGGGGTTGTGGGTTTGGGTTTGAGACCTGGACCCAGAAGACAAAAGGGGTGGAACTTGACGGGGTGTGGGAGGTGCTATCGCTGGGGAGATGTGGCTGAAAAAGGGTTGCAGGGGAAAATGATGAGAGGAAAGAGGGGAGGCCAAGGGACGATGAAGGGAGGGGAAGGCTTGACGAGTGGGGGAAGAGGGCGCGACGGCCCTAGAGGAAGGTTGGGGTTTTGCTTCTCAGATGAAAGGCGGTCGAGAGGAGGGGAAAAATAGAAGGGGAGAGGGCAGCGGATGGTGATGGGCGGCGGAGGAGCAGTGGCGGTTCGAACGTGGGAGGGGCGGTTGAGGATGGCGGGGCGAGGGAGGTGTTGGCGAAGGCGGTGGATCGCGGGCGGTTGGCGGCAAGGGGGAAGCGGCAGTGGAGCGGCGTGGAGGGGACGACGCTGCGAGCGGCGTCGGAGGATGGAGAGGCGGCGCAACGGCGGGGCGTCGACGGCGGCAGCAGTGGTGGAACCCTAACAGTAGGGTTTCTCTTCATCGAGAAGAAAGAGGCAAGCAGTTTTTTTTTGGACAGCATGTGCAGGTCACGTACTTCCTCTTATGTTTTTTTAACGTGCGGCTCAACACGTGCGGGAGCGGAAATTTTTTTTCCTTCTTTTTTTTCTTTTCTTTTTTTTTCTTTCGGAACGGATCCGGGTTAACCAAAAAAAAAGAACTAGCGGGTCTGGATCTTACCCGTTAGCAACTTTAAACCTCCCGATAGTTTCGGGAGGCCGCGCCGAAATTTGTGCCGGCAGCTGCGGGCGAATCTCCGTGGCCTGTGGTGGCAGCCGGCGACCGGTCACCAACTCCGGCTTGTGGTCATGGGCTCTCTTCCTTAAGAGCGGTGGCCACTGTTGATCTGTGACTGCTACAGCAGATCTGAGGACTCCTTTTCCTGTGGTGGTGGCCTGCGGCTGCTACGGTGGATTTGAGAGCAGAGACGAGAGAAGGAAGGTGATGCTCCCTCTCTTTTTGGCGACGCGAGTTGCGCGTGGGCCTTCGACATGCTTCGGCGTTCGCGGCGCGATGGGTACAGTGAAGAACTCGTGCGGCATCCAGGGACGTGGAATCGAAGGCTGCTCTGCCATATACCAGGGTCTGATGATTTGGCACAGAGGCAAAGCACGGGCTCTGATACCAAGCTGATGCAGCACTGAG
Organism: Phoenix dactylifera; assembly: GCF_051530095.1. Lineage (NCBI taxonomy): Eukaryota > Viridiplantae > Streptophyta > Magnoliopsida > Arecales > Arecaceae > Phoenix > Phoenix dactylifera. The sequence goes on from NC_143207.1 coordinate 4,032,557, forward strand.
ACGGGAGATGGCTGCTGTGGCGACATCAGAGAAAACGGGGGAGAGAGGGAGGAAGAAAGGAGGAGAAGAAGAGAGGAAGGGGAAAGGAAGAAGGGAAGGAGAGGGAAGAGAGAGAGGAAAAGAGACGTGGGGAAAGAAATTTTTAATTTATTTCATTAAACCCTAACCACAATGAGGGTCCCCTATATATAGGGCCCAAACAAGAAAATTAACACACAACCCTTTACACAAAAATAATTTCCAATAAAGCCCTAAATAATACAAATAAAGCCCTATAACAATAAAAAAATGTAAACAAGCCCAAAAATAAAATAAAAATAGAATCAAAATAAAAATGGTGGACTAGACGGGCGGATGATCAGCTTTGATGTCCCCATCACTGGCGCAAGGGTTTTTTTGATGTTGGAAATGTTGTCATTGTGACTGGTGGAAGGAACAGGGGACGTGTGGGTGTTATCAAGAACAGGGAGAAGCACAAGTGGTTTTCTTTTTTTTTTATTGTTCTTTGTGTGAGAACCGAGAGAGAGGGAAGAGAAAAGAGATCTAGGGCTTTGGCAATAGAGGCAAAGCCAGAGGCTCTGATACTAAAGTTGATGCAGCACAATATTCAAAATAGAACTAATCCACGGAATCCACCAACGGGGTGTTGGAATCCACCAACAAAGACAATATAGGAGAAAATTTCTTTCATTCAACAACCAACATGTTAACAAGCCCTACTAGCCTTTATATAGGCAACATGGAAAGAGAAAATCCCCAAAATACCTCCACAGAGGAAAATACCCAAATACCCAACAAATAAGCTCTTTCACTCATAATCCATCACCCAGCCAAAGTGTCACCGGGTGGGCTGCCCTCCTATGTCTGCGACTATACACGTGCCTTATCGAAGATCTCGGGCTGGTGTCTGTACAAAAAATGTTTATTGAAACACCTTGACCAAAAATCTTCCATGTTTTTGTTTTGAAATTTTATTAGAAAATGAATAATACCATTTGTTGAATTGTATATCTTTTTTTCCTTTTCTCAAGTTTTAGACTTGCCTTGGTGTTTGAATCCAATTCTTGCATCTAAGTCCATGCACAGTTGCAGGACCGGCAATTTCTTCGAGAAGGGGCATTGTGAACAACTAAAGATCTTTGAATATTTCCTAATAAAAATTTTAGCAGTTTAAATGACTAAATTGGTTGCTTATATCACTTAAATAGTTTCTCGTAATCAACTCAGCATGTTACCGCCTGCTCTATTAGTCCATTAAGAAGAATAGAACATCAGATAGCAAAATAATTATTGTAACCAATGGATGTTATTTTGTTGAGGTCACCTTTTCAAACAAATTTCTATAATTTAATTAACATAATAGACACACATGAGATGTATTGATCACAACTTTCTTAGGAAATCATAGTTTCCAAATGCATCCACAAAGACACAAAAAAGAAATAAAGAAAGTTTCCCAAAAGCAAAAATAAGACCTAAGTAAAGCTATTTTTTTGAGAAGAACTTCAAGAAACATTTAATAAACATGAAGCCATTTTTACAACATTAATTCCGAAAAATAGTTACTAAACATGAGATGATTTATGGAAAAGAAGGATATGAGAGTGAGGGCATACTAGTTATTCGTGGTTGGGATTAGGAAGGGAATGAAAAGTGGGCACCATGTTGGATGGGAAGAAAACTTAAATACATACATACATACATATACATACGTATACATATACATACGTTTATATATACGTACATGCATATACATATATACATATACATGTATGTATGTATGCGTGTGTGTGTTACCCAGTTACGATCCCAAAGTCTGAGGTCTTGGAAGGGGTGAATTGGGGACAATGCTAATCAATGGCATTTCTTTTACCCAAAGTGGCTGCTCCAAGACTTGAACTTACACCATTGCACTTGTCTGCCCAAACATTTTACTATTGTACCAAGCAATAACCCCTTATTTATTATATATAATATAGCCATGGCTACATCCTTTTTTTTTTGAATTTCTTTCTTCTTTTCTCCTTTTTCACAAGCTCTATGAAACTCCTAAAAAAAAAATAGAGAATAAAAGAAATTAAAGCTTTGCGTAAAAACAAAGTAGTGCTATCACACTACCACAAGATTGTTTTAGATGCTTATTGATTATAGATCAGTACTTAGGCAGCAAAGGAGGGCGAGGGGGATGCTCCCCACCAGATATAGACTTCTATATTTAGAATATCTAGGTCCCTAAAATTCTGAAAATCATTATAGCATTCCCTCTGGCATGGGTACTATGAAGCAATTAGGTGGCCAAATAAAATAGGAATACACTGTTTTCTTTTCATGAGCTAATCTCAGGTTTGATTGGTAGGGAGACTTCCGGAAAGCAGAACATTGTTATTATTTTTTCAGAAAAATGTTTATTAAATGTAAGTCATTGCTGATATTGGTTTCAGTCAAGACTGTGCCTTGAGTGGAACTATGGATTCTGAAATTGCCATCCACCTGGATATAAGAGGAACAAGCATTGGGCTCAAATGATACTTGGGAATGTGATGTATATGGACTTACTAATTTTTCATCCCAGGGGGTGCTTTTGGAATGAAAGGGAGGAATAAGAGCATGGAATGATATAAGGTCCAGAAAACCCAAAGTGAAATATCTTTCATGTGGGAAACTTGTGGAAGAAAGGAATTGAAAAGGAAATAAAAGAGGGAAGGATAAGACATTGCCGAAAATCCAAAATGACTGTAGAGTGACTTGAAGCATGAAGAAGAGAGGTGGAAGAAACCATTTTTGCCCCCTTCAGTTTTAAGATGCATAGTTATTAGACGCTGACCAGACAGGCTAATCTGATGAAAAACCCAATGAACCCTGCCTTCGTCCAGTTTGGGTCACTTAAAAGACCGGATCTGCATTTGATCCGAAGCCTGACTAACTTGACTGGATTTAGGGTGTCTCAGCCAATCTGGCAGGTTTCAGAGACCCCAGACTTGGGTCATTTTATTTAAAAAGAAGAGCATCATAAAATCAGTAGAAGATCTAAATTGAACCTGGACCTACTGTAAGATGCTTAAGTATCTTAACCATTAAAACATGCTACCAACTTATCCTATTATCATAACAAAATATACTTATAAGTTATAAATATAACTATTTTAATTTAGTTTTTATGCTTTTAGTCTAACTGGTTGAACTGACGATTGGACCAGTGAATCAGTTATCCTCCTTGTTTGGGTCATTGTCTGGTTCAGTTCTAATAAATATGCTTAGATTATTTTGATACAAATTAACAAATGATAGCATGTTGGTTCTATGGGTATGCATGCTTTGTAGTTGGGTTTTCTATGGATTAGAATATCTATAGCGAACGAAGAGTCTCAGAGATTAGATTGGCTTTACTGTACACGCCTGTGGTGCAACAAGCCTAGTGATTAGCATACAGTAAAAGATTATTGATTAAAAAAAAAAAGAAAAACATATTCACCCACAGAGGGGAAATAAACAGTATTAGTTAAACCCTGGCTACTCATCTTGTCCAGCAAGAAATGTGCTTGCTCACCGTGGATAACCATGTTCTCTGCTATGCAGCAGAATAAAGTGAAAACCATGAATATCGACGAACCACCCACCGCAAAGCTTTTGAAAGCTTGACCTCCTGTCATTGACAGATTTTAGCACAGTCAAGAAGATTGCTATGTGAAGGATGCTGTTATAGATTATGGTGAAGTACTGGGTTAGAAGAATCGGATATGGTCAAGCTTCTTAAAGGAAGAGATTTCACTAATTGCATGAAAAACCGATTTGACATTTATGTGCATTTATACAGAGTTGCACAAGGTGGTGGATGGAAGGAGGAGGGAATATAATTCTTACTTTGCTGTGAGTGAGATTAAATTCCGAACAAATAAGGATAGTATGAAGAAGAGAAAAAATGTTAATAAATTTGTTCAGCCCAAAGAGTGCCAATTGAAGCAGCAAATCTTTAGCTTCAAGCGAAGATGTGCCTCTTGACTTGGAATATATGGTAGTGACCAGAGAGTCTGGAAGAATCCTCTAATTTCATGTGCAGGTAAATCAAAGAAGGTAGGACTACAGTGTTGAATGCTTTAGTATAGAACTTGTGAGGTTTTTGTGTTGGAGGGGAGTGGAACAACAAGTGCTTTTCAGGGAGGGTCTCATGTTGCACAAGATCTATTTGATCCAGATTTTGTGAGTGTTCCATCTGAATAACTTTTTACTGCCCAAGAAAGAACTGTGATCGCTTATGGTGTCTCATTTTTTCTACACATTGACTGTACGAAGACCTCTTAGTCTTTAATCTACCTCCATGGTGTCCTGGTCATCCCATCACACGTTTTACTGAGGACTGAGGAAGGTGCTTATTTGATATCTCAAATATTCTTCTCCATTTAGTCTGTATCTTGTTATTGTTCAAAGGAAAATGTTTCCTGCTGGCTATGTATTAGCCCTGCATCTTGAATGGCTGAAAAAGGGACATTTGCAGTTCTGATGGGATTGGACCTAACTTTCCAAATAAAAACAGAGAAATAATTAGGGAAGGCAGACAAGTTAGGTAGAGTATAAGTTGGATAATTAATGGGTTTCGTGCATGGTTATTAAGGTGGTTATGAATGGAACTAATTTAGGGCCTGTTGGTATTGCTTATGTTTTCTGTTTTTGTTTTCAGAGATACAAGAAATGAACTAGACTGAAAAACATGTATAATGAAACCCTTATTTTCGAATTGTTTGTAACATATTTAGAGCTTTTGGTAGCAAAGATTTGTTGTTTTTTGAAAAAGTGAAAATAAAAGCAAAGAATAGCAAAAAGATTTGTACATATGTTATCTGCAACATCAATCTCCTCGTGTTATTTGATAATTCTAGAGAAACAGAAAAACAAAAAACAACAATACAAAAGAAGTCCTTAATACTTATTTTTTTGTGCTGTGATTAAATCATTTTCATTCAACCTACTACTAAGATCCACATTATATTCAAATTTTGTAATTCTGTCTGCAAAAATGGTAATTTTATTTTGAAATTTGGTATTTAGTTAACAGTTGGTCTGTTTCTGTCGTGACCTGAGACATTCACTTGATTTTTGACATCTGCAGGGTACTCTGAGGAGTGTCTCTACAACCTTCAAAATGAGTACCCAGAATCCTTCCAATCCAGATGAGAAGGTGGGCTGTTTGCAGCAATATCAGGAAATTCTACAGAGCAGCGTATATATAGATGGTTAAATTCACTGACATACTGACAAGTTTCTTTCTTGCACAGGTAGGACACATTGGATCAGAAATGAAGGATGACAAGAAGGCAGTTCTTCCATCAAACAATCGTGATTCAATTGTGACCTCCGCTGAGATGTGAGTGCTAGAAGCTCGTAAATATCTACAAACTAATTTTATGCGAAACTGCAGCTGTATCTACTTTTTGATTTCCTTGTTGAGAACAGTGCAAGGATACTGGCAGATATGCAGTGTGAACTGAAGACATGAACTTGTGTTTTAACAAAAATATTAAAACAGGTTGATAGTAAATAATTGGGAGGCTTCCACGATCTGTAGAAAATATCTGTACTTACAGGATATTGGAGATGGCAGAATTTCTGGTGTCCAAGCGTACATGATCAACATCTTCACAAGAGTGCCATGCTTAACCTGTTCGTACTGAAAACTCTATGACTGGCTGGGACTTGATGCAAATCTCTAGAACTCTAGATATCCTTGAGGATCCTGAAAAATAAACAAATCATATGATTTTAGCACTAAGTTACAAGTTATATTCAACTCTGTTGTGTTGCAGAGAGTCTAGATCAATATTTTGAATGTTTTGAACAACGGGGCTCAAGAAGTCGATTTGCTTACATGTTAAACCTTCTGAGACATTGTTCCTTTTAAGAAGTGCAGTAATCTAACTTGAACGGTTGTGGATGGTTTTTGTAAGGCTGACACCTAGACATCTTGTTTGTATCCATAGATGTAGAATGATGTGAGAACAATGGGCCTGTACTTGTTAACCAACGCTTTGAGATGGCTTATCTTTAATACATTTTGGTTTGCTTTGTCTGCTGCACAAACAAAGATAGGATGAAGGATCCTGGTTCAAGGTATTCGTTTCTTGCTGATGCAAAAAGCTTATGAGAAAACAACTAGTGGCCTAAACAAGTTTATCCTAAAAATAAATCACAACTTTAAACCTTGCAGTGCATTCTGACGAGTCTGCTTATGATTATAACAAAACTAATGAGGCAGATGGCATATGAAGGCAAAACTTGAAAGCAAGAGATTGACACGTGAAGGAACTACAGCCTTTTCCTGACAAGGCTCATTATAACTGAAAACCCAGAGCCTTGTAGCTCCAATTTGTGCAGGTGTTGTTAACGTTACTAAATGGGAAATTTTGGAGGCTTCAGTGGAGTGGGAAGTGGCGGTCTGTTTCTATCAATCTTATTCTTTTACCTTGTTTGCTCCCCACGGACTCTGAACTCTAGTGTCAAGTAGCTAGAGAGCTTGGAGGACCATGGCCCCAATGCTCACAAGGTGTTGCAGTCTGAGGACTGTCAAATGAACAAGGTGTTTGGGAATGGTTTGTCTTCAGCTCCGTAACGCCCTTCACCATGGCAGTGCCATGAATAGTGGTGCACCATCACCATGTTAAAAGTTACTTCAATATGCTCAAATCATGATCTTAGGGATTGGATATCATCATGCCATCTTAAAATCTTTGCTATCAACAGGAGCCCTGGGGGTGTAGCTGCAGGTTAGAAAGTGGCAAAGGTTGTATCAGAAAGTGGGTCAAATCTTGAGGTAGGGGGCCACGGGAGTATTCCTTTCAAGCTTGGGCATGCCATGAATAGGCGTTGGTCTATGCCTATGAGTTATAGTGACTAACAAAAAGACTTGCTTCATAAATCTTCATTATAAGTCATAAATTCTTTGGAATTTGATGGCTAGGATTCTCTTTCCAAACTCATAAATTCTTTGGAATTTGATGCCTATGAGTTTGGTGATTATTCGAACTAGGAAAGTACCCTGGGAAGTAGGGATGAAGATGGAGTTGAGGAGAAATACTTGAGAACTAGGAAAGTCTTCTTGAGGAAAGGTAAAGGTGTAAATAATAAAAAAAATAGTACGCTCAGATCTAAAAATAGAAAAAGATTATGTCAATCTATCAGGACGTTTTAAATAATAAATAGTTTAACAATTTATGATACTCTCTTATTTAGCAAGGCATAGGTCTGTTCGGTTTGGTGTAAATAGGTCATATTTTTTTTAAATTAGGTTGTTGTGGAAACTCACTTCAGCTTTAGTTGGGTTAACCAAATACATGGAGTGGGCACCATATAGGCCGAACTGAGTACGTATGTCCACTTACAAGCAGGGGTGGCAATGGGTCGATTTGCCTCATATTTTGGTCGGATCAAGAAAGAACAATATACAAAACCATGATCCAAACCAGAATCGACCCAACATGAGTTCAAGACCTCTCAACCCATATCTATCCATGGGTCATTTCAGGTCACCTGTTTGATACTCATATTAATCTATTTTGCAAGATTGAACTCCTAATAGATAAAGCCTAACGTATCAAATCCAAATTTTATAATTTTATTGACTAGCTTTCAAAATGATTTAAACAACCAGTACTTTTAAAATATTAACCATTCAAAAATTTTTATCCAAAATCATAACTCAATCTGACTTGAATTATTTTGATTCAAATATAACTATGCTCATGACCTAAGTTGGGTAAAAGTTTCGACCCATATCTAACTCATTTAAAGTTCAGGTCAGAAAATATGACAAGCATTCATCCAAACCTGACTCAAATAGGGTTAGATTGATCGCGTTGGGTTTTGAAGTTAGGTCAAGTTTTGCCACCACTAGTTAATGAAAAGAGGAGAAAGCTCATCCAAAAAATATTGATGATAATCAATAATTTTCTACAATAAAATGGGACAAAAATGAGAGTATAGAATTAATTGTTAGAATTTTTTTTATTATCTATATAATTCAAAGTATGCTATAAAGTCTTCGAAACTATGCATTTAAAATAAATTTTTGATTGTCCCAACGTTGACCAACATCCAACTTGATCAAGTCGCCAATCAAAGTATATCAATCTTTTACTCAAAAAATAAAATGCTCAATTAATTTTTATGATCAACTCATTAAACTAATGGCATCATTGCTCAATTTACATCATGGATGAAGAAGTAGTCTTTGTTAAATTTCTGTTTTAACTATCCAATTTTCTTTAGGAAGCATGTAAGATTTATGTAATGAATCTAACTCCAAAAAAAAAATAAATGACAAAAAAATATTATTTAAAACTAAATAGCATAAAAAAGGTATAAGAAACATAAAAAAATAAAATATCATACTAGAAACAAGGCACAAATAGAAGAATTACATATGCTTGTTTTACTCTTTAGTCTAGGTTCGTTAGCACCACCTAATACGCCTCGGAATTGACCACAACTAATGTTAGTAGACCGTCCAATTAGAGCGCCATGAAGCCTTAGATCAACTAGTCAAAACCTACCATATAGCCAACCTAGAGGTGCAAGAAGAGTCCTTCAAATTGCAAATTCTCTCTAAACAACGGCATGTCAACTACGATCGTGAGCGGTTTCCATAGCCACATGGGAAAGATGCGCGACATTCTCTGGAAGAAGACTTTTCGTCTTGGTTGTTTTAGGTTGGATCCAATGTTGGAGCGAAGTACTGAGCATGTCCCCTCTTTCCAGCACCACCTCGAGAGCCACCAGCATTAGAGCCATCACTACCCAAGCATAGCAACCTTGACCAATCTCTCTAGCATGAACAACCAATTGTCCGAGCCTTCAACTACTTAGCTAGCTCGGTGCCTTGGTCAGGATGATTTTTAATATCAACATATTGGGTCTAGAGGAAGAGCTCATGATCCCACTACTCGAGGTTCCACTAGATGGTAAAGCACTCACAGTCATGAAGTCTCGAAGAGCATAGGCAGCACCCTCGACTACTTAGCCAAACACACCTATAGAATCCGATAGCACTGTATGAAGCCCTCGGAGAGCTCCGCTTCCATCAGAGCCACAGACGACCCAGCGGTTACTGTGAAGTAGTTTCAGCTGCTCGTATAGCAGGTTTAGGCACTGACTATATTTGTCCAAAACTTGTAGCAGACGACCGCCAATCAACACCAGCAGTAGTAGGCTCGCGAGCCAAGCGACCACGGAGTTCCGGCTTAGCCGAGTCACCACTCCCTTTCTCAAAGTCCAGGGTGGCTCAGCAAAGCCATCGCTCCCATCCTTAAAGCATGAAGAGGGACCTGCATAGCCACCATTATCATTCGTGGTGCCATGGACGAGAGAGGAGGCATCGATCCTCAAGCTCACCAACTTGGAAGGGATTAACGTTTGGCCACTCCTTACCTTACTGATTAGAGAGTGCCTCCAAGAGGGAGGTCAACCTTAACCACAACCTTGAAGAGATGGATCCCCATCTTGACAACTTTAGGTAGCACCATGCTGAGCTCGGAAACAATGTCAAGTTCACCACCAAGCCCATGGTTTTGGTGAAGATTATGGAGGAGCCTTTTTCTCCTCGATTCAAGATGCTACAGCATGAGATGTACGGCGAGACTGCCGACCCCTCGGACCACTTAGAGAGCTTCAAAAGCTCTTATGATCCTCCAGGGGCCACCGACTCGATATTGTGCAGAGCCTTCCCGACCATACTTTGAAAGGTGGCCGGACTGTGGTACACTAGGCTTTAGCTAAACTCCATCCATTATTTAGAGCAGTTTGGTTGGATGTTCATTGCAGCAGCTGGAGGCAGAGAAAGGATTTTGACACTCTTTTCGGTATCAAGCGATAAGAGGATGAGTCCTTTAGGGACTACGCCAACTGCTTCAACGTGGCCACTTTAGAGATCCGTGACCTAAATCATTCATCGCTGTGTCCACGATGAGGAGTGGACTGAAGATGTCCCAGTTCCTCCTCGGAGAAGAGGTTTTTGAGAGATTACACCAAGCTCTTGGCCCAAGATGGCAAGTAAATTAATGCAAAGGAGGCCATGTCAGCTCGGCAAGATTCAGCTGGGGGCAAACTTGGCAAGAAGAAGGAAAATAAGTGGGCTCAGGAGGACCTAGAACGGCCTAGCAAAAAGCCAAGGAAGAACAAAGAGAGTTCTCACTAATTGAGGAGTCCTCCTTGGAGGTTTGAGAGGTACATACCTCTCAATGCCTCCCGAGGATAGATCCTTATGGCGATTCGAAATCGGAGCTATGTAAAATGGCCTTAGAAGATGAAGCCAGCCACCCGTAAGGACATGACCAAATTTTGCAAGTTCACCGAGATTACAGGAACGACACCAAGGATATTGTCCATCTTAAAAATGAGATTGAGGTCCTCATCCAGCAAGGCTACCTTAGTGCATACATCAACAACTTGCAAGATTGAACCGACACCAGTGGGAAGTAGCTTGCTCCCAAGTTGCAGATCGACAATCGGCCGATCGTGGGGGGTTATCAACATCATCTCAGGTGGACTGGTGGATGGTGGAATGAGCTGATATGTACAAAGAATCTATGCATGGGCAACCTAGAAAGGGAGCTCGACGCCGAAGAGGTAGAGGACAGATAAGGTCATCTCCTTCTTGGGTGCTGATATAGAAGGCTTCCAAACTTCTGATAATGATGCCGTCGTAGTTTATATTACTATTGCTAATTTTGATGTAAAAAAAATTTAGTTGATAATGAAAGCTTGGCAAACCATTATGATGCTCGACTTTTTGTTCGTCAAAATCCCCTTGGCTAGAATGTTATCTTAGGACATCCTACCCTAAACACCCTACATGCTGTAGTCTCCAACTATAATTTGCTGATGAAGTTTCCGACTAGGAGCGGTGTAGAAGAAGTTTGAGGCGACCGAGCGATAGCTCGACAGTGCTACATTGCGACGCTCCGAGGAAAGAAGCCAATGAAGGCACTACCCATCCAAAGATTTAATGCTTGAGATGAGCAGAGGCCACAATGTGGGGAACTGGTCGAGGAACTCCTTCAGTCCCTTTTGATGAATCGGACTTGAGAAAGATGGTGCAGATTGGGGTTCACCTTGATGAAGCAGCCAAAGTTCAGCTCGTATATTTCCTTTAAGCAAATGCCGATGTTTTTGCCTAGTCTTCCTCCAATGCTAGGTATAAGTCCTGATGTCATTGCTCACACGTTGAGCATACACCCAGCGCATCGACTTGTTCAAAAATATAGCATACCATCAACGAATAGGTGGACTAGCTCCTAAATGTGTGCTCTATCCATAAAGTTGACTACCCTAACTAGTTGGTCAATGTTGTCCTGATGTAGAAGGCTAACGGAAAGTGGCGAGTGTGCATTAACTTTGCTAATCTCAACAAAGCATATCCTAAGAACAACTTTCCGTTGTTGAGAATCAACCAACTTGTAGATGCTACATCGAGGCACTAGATGCTAAACTTCATGTATGCATTCTTGGGTTACAACCAGATCCATATGGAACTTGAGATGAGGAAAAGATCTTGTTCATCACTGACAAAGGACTATATTGCTATAGAGTTATACCCTTTGATTTAAAGAATGCATGAGTCACCTACCAGTGCCTCGTCAACAAAATCTTCAAGAACTAGATCGACGATAATATAGAGGTATATGTTGAGGTCATGCTAGTTAAGAGCATGTAGGCAGAGCATCACATGACCAACCTCAAGAAAACCTTTTGAAATCTAAGAAAGTATTGCATGAAGCTCCATCCAAGCATGTGCACCTTCGAGGTTACCTCAGAAAAATTCCTTAGGCTTATAGTGACACAGCATGGGATTGAGGCTAATCCGGAGAAGATCCATATTGTGCTAGAAATGTGCCCCCGAGAATGAAGAAGGAGGTATAGTGCCTAGTAGGTTGCATCGCGGTTCTTTGCAAATTTATGGCAAGAATAACAGAGAAATGTCTTCCCTTCTTTAAAGAGCCGAGTCAGATTTTTAGTAGTCCGAAGAGTGTCACGATACCTTCGACTAGCTCCGAGACTACCTCAGCTCACGTTGCTACTTATAAAACCGAGCCTGAGGAAAATACTTTATTTTTATTTAGCCATATCACCCTCGGTGCTAAGGTCGGTTCTTGTCTGCGAAGAAGATAGAGCATAGAGTCCGATCTACTACATGCACCAAGTCTTCTAATATGCCAAGACTAGATATGCTAAGCTCGACAAAGTAGCATATACGCTCATCATCTTCGCTAGGAGACTTCGGCCCTACTTTCAAGCCTATTCATCACCGTGTTGACCGACCATCCACTAAGGCAAGTCCTACAGAAATTAAATACGTTAGAAAGGTTAACTAAATGGGCAGTCAGGCTCGGAGAGTTCGACATCTGCCCCAACCAGTCATCAAAGCTCAAACATTAGCCGACTTTCTCACGGAGTGCACAATCTCTGAGGATGCAGAGGTCAGCAAGGAGCCAAAGGAGCACAAGCAAGAAGGCTCCATGTTGACGGATCCTCCAACTTGAATAGAAGCACAGCTAGGTTAATCCTTACCAATTCGGATGAAGTTGTGGTAAAGAATGTCTTGCGTTTTAGCTTCAAGGCATCCAACAATGAACCTAAGTATGAGGCCCTCCTCACCAGCCTCAAGCTTGCCCAAGAACTTGGAGTTCAATGCTTGAAAGCTCTTAGAGACTCCCAATTGGTCATCAAGATAGGTCCGAGGAGCTTTGAAGCTAGGGTCCCTAGAATGGTAAAGTACCTTCAAAAGGTCAAGGACAACTCTTGACTTTTAAGGAGTCCAAAATTCTGCAAATCCCTAGGTTGGAAAATACTAGAGCTGACCTACTCTCGAAGCTCTCAACCTCGGAATGTGTTGATCTACAAAAGACAACCTACCTTGAGGTGCTTGACAAGCCGAGCATCAAGGAGGAACCAGCCCCAGTTCTGCAAGCTAACATCGAACTGAGCTGGATCAACCCCCTCGTCAACTACCTTCAAGATGGGAAACTCCCCAAAGACAATAGGAAAGCTCTGGGGCTCAACAACCAATCTGCACACTACATCCTTCTAGAGGGGAAGCTTTGCAAGAGATCATTAATCCTACGTCTCCTCCAATACCTTGAACCTTCCAAGGCCAAATACATACTTTGAGAGTTCATTAAAGAATCTGTGGAACCACCTAAGGGGCAGGGCCTTAGCTTACAAGATCCTACAATAGGCTATTACTGGCTAAGCATCCAAAATGAGGAAGCTGACTTCATGAGGAGGTGCGACCAATACCAAGGCATGCAAACATTTAGGGACAGCTCGTGGCCCCACTAACACCGATCAGCGCTTCTTGGCCTCTCTCCCAATAGGGGATGGAAATCCTCAGACCATTCCTATAGGCAACTAGACAGAGAAAATTCTTGATAGTGACCATTGACTACTTCACTAAGGGGTTCAAGGATGAGCCGTTAGCCCAAATCACCATAAAAAATGCCTGAGACTTTTTCTGGAAGTTCATCATATGCTGCTTCAGGCTTCCTTGGACCATCATTACCAACAATGGGAGGTAGTTCAATAATGCCTGCTTTAGGGAGTTCTATCTTGACCTACATATAGATCACCAGCTCATCTCGGTTGAACATCCCCAAGCCAACAGGTAGAAGATCTTCAAGGCAACTTAGAGTTTCTTGAAGAAGCAAGAAAATGAGCTAGGATCCAGATGGTTGCATACCAACGAAAAGTAGCTCAATATTACTATTCTTGAGTGAAAGTTAAGTTCTTACAATCTGGAGACCTGGTGCTCAGAAAGACTGAAGTGGCCCAACTAGTAGAACAAGAAAAGCTCACCCGATGTTCCACGTGTCCCTGTTGAAACCATTCAAAAAGGACACAACTGACCCTTCTCGGGCTCAAAGTGGGCGAGCTCCAGTGGCCGTACGAGTTCATTACACCAAGAAGGTTTCTGAAATCAAGGTGGATAGGAAAAAGAGTAACCGTGTGCAATACTTAGTCCGATGGAAAGGACTATCAGATTCAGAAGCGAGCTGGAAGTATGGTGACGAACTATGACAGTTCGAGGACATCATCAATGAGTACCGCCTAGCCTTGTCCGGGGCGACTTCAGCTTAGGTGGGGGAGGGTGTCACAGCACCTCGAATCGGGGCTGGACCGGACGCGGATCAAGGTATAAACCAGATCGGGTTGCTGGACGGGTTCGAGGTCTAACCGTGCTTTTTAGAGATTTGGACAACTTAGAGACCAAATCTGGGCCCTAGGATCACCTAGGGAAACGTGTGCAAGATCTAGGAGGAATACCCAAGAGCATGGGGTCGGGGGCACGTGTTCCAAGGCATGTATTGGCAAGAATACATGTTGGTTCATCATTAGGAGGAAAGCTGCTGCAACGAGTCTGATTCAGTATTGAGGGCTTATCTCGAAGCATGGGCTGAATCCGAAAAATTGGGATGCATAGAAGGCCGGATGTCTTGCAGTGGATTGATGCTCCGAAGGGTTCCTTCTTTGTTCGTGGTGTTTGGGAGTCGTTGCGCCCACATCATAGTAGAGTGGACTGGTGGAAGCTTATTTGGCATAGCCAAGCTATTCCAAGGATGTCCTTTATTCTTTGGTTAGCCATCCGGGATGCCTTGTATACTCAAGCTCAGCTTATATGCTTTGGCATTATTCAAGTCACCCAATGTGTCTTGTGTGGGGGTGGGCATGAGGAGTGGATCATTTATTTTTTGAGTGCCCATTCTCTTAGCGCATCTGGTTCGTTCTTTGTGCCAAGTGTAATATTCCGTGGGCCTCGCGTAGATGGATGGATACGATCTCTTGGCTTTCTCACATGGATGGTCGTTCACTCTTGGGTCGAACTGCAAAGCTTATGGTGGCAGCTGCAGTCTACTACATTTGGAGGGAATGTAATGCTCGTTTGCATGGCGATGGCCCTACACATGAGTGTGTTCTTCTGAGAGAGATTACTTTTTGTATTGTGACTCGGATTAATCTCACACGGGGTGTGATTCCATCTCCTGCTAATAGATGGCTTCACAGTTCGTGGGGATTCTCTGATGATATCTTTTGATACTCTCATCATTTTGTTCTTACAAGCTTTGTAGTTAGTTGTTGTGGCTAGAGGGGTATACCCTCCTAGCCTTTGATTTCTGGGGTATGCCCCTGTGCATTTGTACGTCATTTCTTCAATTTGGATATATACACAATTACCTTTATCCAAAAAAAAGAAATGTGTGCCACTGATGGAGGTACGTGGCATAAGTCTCCAGAAGGCAAGGGACACGTTTTAACACATTTTCATAACCGAAAGATGGATGGTTAGAAAACGTGGCTGTAATGCTGTTTCCACATGTTCTCACATTGAGGGGCATTTCGAAAACTCTACAGAAGTCCGTTCAAAGTGGAAAAGGTGCTATCTGGAAGGATTTTTCGTTCCGAATCCAATGAATCCAGTTTTGCTGTAATCCGAGTTCGGTTGGGGCATGAACTTGGCCGTTTCATCCTTCCAGATAGCGAGTACATTCTTGCAAGTGGAAAAGGTTGCGCAGAATCTTGCAAGAATGGGGGTTTTCCTATCTTTCTAGAATTCATCCTTATCTTGTACATGGAAAGTTGAGTTCGTGAGAAACTTGTAATTGGAGGTTGTTCCTCTATAAGAGGACCCTCAAAGGGGAGGGATTGGTATTGGGTAGAGCTCGAGAGACCAGAGAGACCAGGAGAGCTTATTGTAATCAGTTGAGTGGTTATTCAATAAAGTTCTTTTTCCCTATATTTCTCTCTCTCCTTCGTGGTATTTCTGGTGTTGTGCTTCGCTGCATTATAGTTGTTAGGCATGACCTAAGTCATAGAGACTAGGTTCCCACGTCAGAAAGGCTGATCGGTTATCTTCGGTAGACCAAGCCGCACGTTGTTGGGATCCACTCTGAAATCCCTTCATATGTGACATCAGCAAGGCCGAGGTTGCACATCCTAGACGGCCTTCCAAGGTTGCCTGTTTATCTTGTGAAGGTGTAGATGCCTTTATGCTTACTCGTTTTCAAAGTCCCGAAGAATTTTCCTCGGGCTTGCTGCTAGGTACAGATCCTTTGTCGAACTTTGTGCCACCTTGATGAGGGTAATAACTCTCAAGAAATTATGTTCTGAAAGACGACTCCGAGAGAATATTTTTTGAAAGCAAGGTAGACTGTCAGTGGCTCGGTGAGCTCAACACATAGCGAGTGATCAGGTAGGACGGTTGCTTGAGAACTCTATAAAAGGAGAGACCGTTTACCCCTCGTAGATGGAAGAATTTCCATCTTCTTCTTCCTCTCCATCTTCTTTCTTACTTGCCCTATCCGTCACGTACGAAGGGATCTCAGAGCGGATCCCAACAACATACAGCTCGATCTACCGAAGAGAACCGATCAGCCTTCTTGGCGTGGGAACCTAGTCTCTATGACTTAGGTCACGCCTAACAATAATAATGCAGCGAAGCACGACACCAGAAAATACCACGAAGGAGAAGGAGAAATACAAGGAAAGAGAACTTTATTGAATAACCACTCAACAATAACCCCTCCCCTTTGAGGGTCCTCTTATAGAGGAGCAACCTCCAATTACAAGTCCCTCACGAACTCCACTTTCCATGTACAAGATAAGGATGAATCCTAAATAAGATAGGAAAATCCGCATTCCTGCAGGATTCTGCGCAATCAGATGAAACGGCCAAGTTCGTGCCCCAACCGAACTCGGATTACCACGAAACTAGATTTCTTGGATTCAGAACGAAAAATCTTTCCAGATGGCATCTTTTCCACTTTGAATGGACTTCTGTAGAGTTTTCGAAATGCCTCTCAACGTGAGAATGCGTGGAAACAACATTACAGCCATGTTTTCTAACCATACATCTTTCAGTTATGAAAACGTGTTAAAACATGTCCCTTGCCTTCTGGAGATTTATGCCACGTACTTTCATTAGTGGCACACATTTTCATGCATCCTAATTTTTCGGATTCAGTCCATACTTCGAGATAAGCCCACAAAACTGAATGAGACTCGTTGCAGCAGCTTTCCTCCTAATGATGAACCAGCATGTATTCTTGCTAACACACGCCTTGAAGCACATGCCTCTGGCCCCATGCTCTTGGGTATTACTCCTAGATCTAGCACACATTTCCCTAGGTGATCCTAGGGCCTAGATTTGGTATCCAAGTTGCCCAATTCTCCAGAAAGCACGGTCAGACCTCGAGCACGTCCAGCGACCCGATTTGGGTTATACCTTGATCCGCGTTCGGTCCAGCCCCGATTCGAGGAACCGTGACACCCGCCCCCACCTAAGCTGAAGTCGCCCCGGACGAGGTTAGGCAGTACTCATTGATGATATCCTCGAACAGCCATAGTTCATCACCGTACTCCCAGCTTGCTTCTGAATCTTATAGTCCTTTCCATCGGACTAAGTATTGCACACAGTTACCCTTTTTTCTGTCTGCCTTGATTTCAGAAACCTTGTCTTGTTGGCATAGCAGACAAGTGCGAACATACTCCTCGATGTCATCCTGTATCTTCGGCCAATAGTAGTAATGTTCTATGAAAGCTTGTGATGCAAACCTCAACGAACCTGCCGTGAGACCCAACAACAATAGTTTGGAAAATTAATTCTCAGATCGTCCAAAAAGGTTAAAAGGAAAGGAATATAGACCCCGTTTCTATAAAGAGCAAGAAACCTATATTATCAAAGGATGAGGAATATTGACCCCGTGACTATAGAGAGTCAGAAACCAATATAATCAAGGGTTGGAGGTTCAAGTGGTTGTACTTGAAACTACCGTAAGTTCTACACAAGAACAATAGAGAGAAAATTCTCACAAAAAGATTATATTTCGGAATTGCTTGATTACAAGTGAAAACACTAAGTATTTATAGGCAAAACAAGCCTTGGGTGCATTGAACCAACTAGAAAAACATTAAATGAAAGTTGGTAAAGATGAAAGGAATTAATACTACTTAAAGTCTTGGCAGCAATTAATTAACCTTGGGAAGTTGCAGCAAAACTTCCAACCATTTTGACTAGGTTCATCCTTCATTTGCAAGCCTCAAAAATGTCCTTCAGCCTTCCAAAAGCCTATGATAAATGCACCATAAAGAGGAGTCCGAATTTGAAAAGATTAGACTCTTCTTTTTCATGTTTAAATTATTAATTGGGCAAGATATTGTCGAAATGGACTTGCCACATATTAACCATCTTCAAGTCCAAATCTTCATGTGGACTAGAACATTCTCCTTGGGCTTGAGTTAATAAAGTTTGGACAGCTTCTTGAAGTTTCTTGGCCCGAGCTCTTGTGATTGGCCCAATTGGAATCTCCACATCATCTTGAGCATCTTCTTTGTCCTTGTCAAAGTCCTTGAGCTGGATCATATCATTTGGATCCGATGCACCCCTGGTGTCCCGCCCACATAGAATCATGCTGTTCTTGCAACACCTCGCGCCTCAGCCCTCCACCTGAAGGCACATAGACACATCACCCTCGTGTCAAAATTAGCCCTCTTTCGGTCCAGAAACGGCGTGCCTTGCTGTCTTTGATGAGTGACCCATAGATCCTTCTCCATCTCGGTCTTGATCCTCTCCATTAGGTTACTTGCTGGTCTGGAATGGGAAGAAACCGCAACCAACTTTACCTTTCTACTCATGGCATCAAGGACCGAATTAGCTCGGCCCGGCTTATATTCGATGTCGAAATCGAATTTAGCGAGAAAATTGCTGCCATCTCGCCTGCTTGGGGGTGAGCTTTGGTTGGGTCTGAAAGTAGCTTATGGCCACGTTATCCGTGCGCACCACAAACTTAGATCCGAGTAGGTAATGAAGCCAGGTTAGAAGATAGTGCACAATCGCTGTCATCTCCTTTTCATGAACTGTATACCTGCGCTCGGTGTCTTCAACTTCCGACTCTCGTAGGCCACTGGGTGCCCTTCCTGCATGAGCACCCCTCCAATGGCAAAATTCGATGCGTCGTTGTGGACTTCAAAAGAAGTGGAAAAGTCCGGTAGCACGAGGACCGGCTCCACCATGACCACCTGCTTGAGACGAAAGGTACGCTGTCTCTCCAATTCGATGTGTGATGATGAAGGGACCTTTCTACCCCCTCACGAGTGCTTTGTGGTAGCCCGACTTTAATTTCATGTGATGGTAAAGCTTCACCAATACCCGATCACCAACCTGAAATTCAGCTGCCCGCCGTTTTATGTCAGCCCACTTCTTCATCCGTTTGGTCACCTTCAACAAGGAGATCTGAACCAAATCTATATCCTCCTTCGGATCCCTCACGAACCTGTAGGCGGTTGGACTACGTCCCATGTAGTCCGCTGCGATACTTTCCGGAGTGTCTGGTTGCAGCCCTGTAATCATCTCAAACAGTGATTTACCCGTCGACTCCGATCGCTGTAAGTTGTAGCTGAATTGGGCTTGGTCCAAGAGTCGCACCCAATCCCGTTGGTTGGCACTCTCATAGTGCCTCAAATACATCTCCAATAATGCATTGGTTCGCTCTGTTTGGCCGTCGGTCTGAGGGTGGAAGGCCGTGGACATCTTCAGCTCCGTTCCGAGTATTCGAAATAACTCCGTCCAGAACCTCCCCGTGAAGCGAGCATCGCGATCAGAAATATGTGAAGAACAAGCGCGCCACATCCTCTGCATGGCAAGTAGTAGGTGCTGGAATGAAGACTCTGTACTTAGAGAAACGATCCACCACGACCATGATAGAGCTGTTCCCATCCACCAGAGGTAATCCGATGATGAAGTCCATGGATACAATCTCCCACGGACGCTCAGGTAAAGGTTCCAACAACCCCGCAGGCTATCGATGTTCGACCTTGTCTTGTTGGCATAGCAGACAAGTGCGAACATACTCCTCGATGTCATCCCGCATCTTCGGCCAATAGTAGTTATGTTCTATGAGAGCTTGGGTCCGATGCACCTCCTGGTGTCCCGCCCATATAGAATCATGGTGTTCTCGCAACACCTCACGCCTCAGCCCTCCACCTGAAGGCACATAGATACATTGCCCTCGTGTCAAAATCAGCCCTCCTTTGGTCCAGAAATGGCGTGCCTTGCCGTCTTTGATGAGTTCACCAATGGAAGTGGCCCATGGACCTTCTCCATCTTGGTCTTGACCCTCTCCATTAGGTTACTTGCTGGTCCGAAAAAGGAAGAAATCACAGCCAACTGTAC
Organism: Phoenix dactylifera; assembly: GCF_051530095.1. Classification (NCBI taxonomy): domain Eukaryota; kingdom Viridiplantae; phylum Streptophyta; class Magnoliopsida; order Arecales; family Arecaceae; genus Phoenix; species Phoenix dactylifera. The sequence goes on from NC_143207.1 coordinate 4,052,763, forward strand.
CTTCCTACTCAAGGCATCAGGGATCGAATTAGTTCGGCCCGGCTTGTACTCGATGTCGAAATCGAATTCAGCAAGAAATTGCTGCCACCTCGCCTGCTTGGGGGTGAGCTTTGGTTGGGTCTGAAAGTAGCTTATGGCCACGTTATCCGTGCGCGACACAAACTTAAATCCGAGTAGGTAATGACGCTAGGTTCGAAGATAGTGCACAATCGTTGTCATCTCCTTTTCATGAACTGCATACCTGCGCTCGGTGTCGTTCAACTTTCGACTCTCGTAGGCCACTGGGTGCTCTTCCTGCATGAGCACCCCTCCAATGGCAAAATCCGATGCGTCGGTGTGGACTTCAAAAGAAGTGGAAAAGTCCGGTAGCACGAGGACCGACTCCACCATGACCGCTTGCTTGAGACGATCAAACACCTCCTAACAAATCCGAGAGCTGATTTTGACAAATCCGCCATGGTCGATCCTTCTTTAACAAATCCGTCAGTGGGACGCATAACTTCGAATATCCGGTGATGAACCTCTACATTACATTAACAGATTGCAATAATATGAAATGCCATTACTTAATTGTCTATTCATTATAGTAACACCATTCATAATGATATCACAATAACTCTTCTTTACTGAAATTTCATAATCATTCTTAGCCAAAAGGCCGACAGAAAAACATTCAATAAAAATGTCGGACAAATGACAATCACTCAAGACAATTACACGAGAATTGAAAACTAATTTGAGAGTTCCTAAAGCTAGAACTGGAAATGATCTTTCATATCCAATGTTTAGGAATCTTTCGCTGTCTCCAAATCTCTCACTGACCTGAAGTCCTGAAACGATTAATAAGTGTTAAACGGACTTTCAGTATCCAATACCTAGGTCGAATTATTACAAATAGAGAAATTACAAGGTGTTATAGGTACCTTGATCTGCAACTATTTGCACTTTTCTCTTGCTCGGTTTGTTCGGTTCATGTGAGACAATGTACTGAGGACAGTTCCTCTTCCAGTGCCCCTGCTTCTTGTAGTAGAAGCATTCTGCCTGACAATGGTCAGCTTTCTTCTTGGTCTGATTCTGCTTAGATGTCTTAGCACATTGCACTTTATTGTTCTTATTTTTCTTCTTCTTCCCTTTCTTAAAGGGACGAAGCCCTTCCGATGATCCTCCCACCACATGCACCAACTTCTTTTGGAGATGATGGTCCTTCTCAAAGGTCTGCAGTAATCCCAGCAATCCGTGGTAATTAACTGCAAGCTTTGTCATTCTATAATGAGTAAGGAACGGTAAGATCCTGGAAGGGAATTCAGAATCGCATCCTTCCCTAGTTGATCGTGCAAGAAAAATTCGAGAGTATTTAGGCGCTCAATTAACTCGATCATGTACAGTACGTGATCAGTAACTGAAGCCCCATCCTTCATTCGGGCGCTAAAAATGGCACAACTGGTCTTATGCCTTTCAACATCATCGGAAATGCCAAAAGACTCGTTCAACATTTGAAGCATGTCCTCGGGCTGAGCGTTCTCGAATCTATGACTGAACTCATCGCTCACCGCAGCTAGCATAATGCACCAGACTGTGACTCAGTCACTGAGCCATTTCTGATAAATTTCTCGGACCGTTTTTCCGGGCATTGAGTGCGGGCTGCTCAGGTGCCGAATCTGTCAAAATTTACAGAGTCCATTCGTGCTCTAAGACTGTCTTAAGTTTTCTATGCCAGTAGTTAAAGTTTGGTCCTGTCAGCTTGTCGCTATCTAACAGGGATCGAAGCGACAAATTTGTGGCCATTTTTGCATAGAAAAAAATCATGAACCTTATTAGTATATGAATTAATTAGACCCAAAGAGTTGGACTTTAGTCTAAAGGTTCTTCCACTATTTTATACAAACTATTAACCTCTACATTCAATTTGAAGAGTTATCCTAATCCTTTAGTGGGCATTAGAATCCACATGATCGCATATGGGCCCGAATGTGGCTTGGCTGACCCATGTGTATCAATAGCTAGATTCTTAATCAATTGTTTTATCTAAACAATTTCTAGTGTTAATTTGCCCCAGGCACCTCTTCAGCAGATGTGTGGCGCCTTCACTAAAAGTCTTGGTTAGGTCTAACCATTAACATGACAGAATTCAATATAACCCACTAACAAATAGTCAGGCCCGAGTGTGGCTCGGCTAATCTGATTACCTATCAGAGAGCACAATTGAATCATCATATTATTGATGATAATTCCAACGGCCGATAAGCACCAGGCGTGTGGCGCCTCCAATGATTATCGAACTATTGGACCCATTATCATTCAACTTAATGGGAGGCTTTGAGCTAGTTATCTCAAAAACTATTTTATTTTAGGGACCTAATAATTTTAGAGGATTTGATTTAATAGAGAGAAGAGAAGAGAAGAACCGGTTAATCTTGATCCTCCCACTGACTTCACTAAGTCAGATTAAAAGGGAGCTAGATTCAACCCGATTCTTTGGCACCTAAATCAGTCACACTGATTTTTCTTACATGCATGGGTCAACTCGAATCATTAAGTAATCTAATAAAAAATGATTGACCAAGTCGGCCAGGTAAGGGAGATCGGTGGGAGGGATATGTCATTAACTCGACAAAGACGAATCAGTGCGAGTAGCTCCCAATTAAAAACCACCGATCAAAACTGCCAAACTTACCTTAGACACTGACTGGTTAATCAATTTTGATTTTGACCATCCTAATGACTCGGGCTCAACCACTGAACCTCAATCAAGTTCCATTTGGTCTAATCAAAGACATGGACTTGATCAAGTACAACTATTGTATTTGATTTGAGTATCCTTGACCTAATCTAATTACTACTTAGTTAGATTTGATCAATTACTCCAATTAGTCCAACTTTGATTTTAACCTAGGTCTAACCAAGTTCACAAAAACTTGTTTGAGCTCACCCAAAAAATCCCCAAGATTTATGCCATGTCAATTAGGTTTCAATTCACAATTCTAGATCACTTAATTCTCAATTAAGTGTAGGTTTATGAAAAAATTTCAGATCATTGCATAAGTCTTGAATCACATGTTAATTACAAACTTTTAGTTCTTAAAACTTATTTTTCAGAGCCACTGACTAGTGACTTAGAACTTTTAGTCATACAACTGCAGCATCAAGTAAGTCACTGACTAGTGGATAGACATTCAAGTGACCCACCCATTCAGTGACTTCTTGGAGTACTACTAGAGCCATTCGTCGAGGTCTAAGTACTTTTAGGACAGACATATTGCATGGGTGGTTCTAGAGGAGTTCCAGCGCATGGACCTAGATCTCTTGGAGTACTACCAGAGTCATTCGTCAGGGTCGACTTCTTCTTATCCGGAGGGAGTTGGTGCGGACACCAGTACTGAACTGATTGTCTTGTGGGGTCACAATCGTCGCAGGAGGACAGCCACTTTCATTGTGGTTGGATTGATTTATGTTATTTTATTTTATGTTGGTTGGATTTATTTGCATATTGTCATTTGAGGATCCTTTTTGGATTGTTTTCTTTGGAGGGACCTATTTGTTATTTTGTGACCCTATATATATGGGGCATGCATTTGTTTAGGGTTAATGAACGATAAATGAAAATTGGCCTCCTTTCTTCTTCCTCTTCCTCCTCCTCCTCCTTTCTCTTCTCCTTTCCCCTCTTCTTCTCTCCTTCCTCTCTGTCTCTCCTTTTCTACCTCCGTCCTACATCAGAGAACTTCATCCATCAAAAGTGATCTCTGCAAGAGAGCTAGCATCTTGATGAGATCTAGATACTTGGATCGGTCTATTCCTCGTGTGGATACCCGTAGAAGCCGGACGCGTGTGCGGCTTCAAGTGAACCTTTCAAGTATTTCACGATTATCAGATTACGGTGAAAATCTACCTGCACAAGGTAAAGATACGATCTTTTCTTTTGTTTTAATTTAATCTATCTACGAACGATTTTTGATTTGTTCATGAGATGAACAATCGTGCATGCATCTTCCGCTGCGATTTTTGCAGCATGCATGATTTTCCAACAATATCATGGGGTATGTCTGATCGTGTGCCGCAGGCATTTGATCATGTTTTGTCTTATAACTGCTCTGGGCCTTCTCACGGTCGTGTGTAGTGAGACGCTGGTTCACCAAAAAAAACTCCGACAAGGAGACTCCTTCACTTTTGTTGTTTCAGGTCGGAGCTTAGGTGTAGACTAAGGATGTAATCATCCATTCCAAAGCAGCCTCAAATAGACCACGGCTTCGCATAATTCAAGCGGCTCACTGTCGAGCCTTCCAACATTTTTTCTGGTCAACGCCTGGGTCAAGTCGGTCCTCAGCAGCAATAGAATGCAAACAAAATCAAAAAAAAAAAGTAGAGCTCTGCAATCTCATCAAACATTACAAATACGTCAGCCTAATGAAATCAGCTCTTGCATTCATATTTTTATAACCAAGTCACATTCATAGAACAATGAGGCAAATATGAAAGCTAAAAATATCACTTATCAAACTACCAAAGAGTTGAAAGCTTCTCATATTATTTTTGAGAGAGATTCTTTGGCAGTTGTTAAGTGGCTATTATGTTCATATTGGTTCTTATCTCTTGCTTCAAAATTATTGGGGAATGATATCTTCACTTGAATAAGGTTAAAAGTATTTATAGAGAAACTAATAGCGTGGATTGCTACTCTTTGTATATTTCACTTTCTGACATTTTTATATTATTTATATTAGATTGATGCAATAAATTTAATTTATTAAAATAAAAAAATATTATTGTGGTATAAGAGTAGACCGATGGCGTCTTTTGCGTATAGCTCAAGTTCGAATGCCAATCTCTGAGTCAGTCAACATTATTAGGGTTGTTGAAACCATCGGAGTCCAGCCGCACAGATATCACGGGCCCCGGAAATAACTCCTGGTCCTCACCCGTCCTGCTCCATGCGAAGAGGCGAGAAGCATTCAACTCCACCCAGCCCAGGGAGCCCGAAGGCGACCGATGACCTCATCCCTGACGCAATCTAACTCCCGGAGAAAAAAACAAAACAAAACAAAACACAACAAAACAGGCATCTTATAGCCTCCAAATCTTCTTCACGAGGTAAAAATAAAGAACATTTCTGAAAACCAAAATAAAACCCCACGTTATCACACCACTCCTCCATCATTAAATACCCCCATCCGATCCACCACACAGTGAAGGAAAAGAAGAAGACATGGAGGGCGGTGAAAGGATGGCAGCAGTCGGAGGAGAGGAGGTGAAGCTATTGGGGGGGTGGGCGAGCCCATATGTGATGAGGCCGAGGATCGCCCTGAACTTGAAAGGCGTGGAGTATGAGTTCTTGGAGGAATCGTTTGGGGTGAAAAGCGAGCTGCTGCTCAAATCCAACCCGGTGTACAAGAAAATACCGGTGCTGATCCACGCCGGCAAGCCTATTTGTGAGTCCATGATCATCGTCCAGTACATTGACGAGGCCTGGGCTGCCAAGGGCTCCGCCATCCTCCCCTCCGATCCCTACGACCGCGCCCTTCACCGCTTCTGGGCAGTCTACATTGATGATAAGGTAATTGGGCATTTTATTTCTACTCCTCGGTTTCAACATTTGTTCTATGTTTACTCTTTGCTCTGTGTACAAAATATAGGTCTGATTTTGGATGAAGAAATAATTGTCAAAGTGGTAGTCAGATAATGGACTAGTGATATGATTTTTTTTTCACTTTGATTAAAGAGGGAGTAAGAATTATGGATGTTATCAATGGCATTTTCAGTGAGAGGTTAAATAGTTTTACAGATATTTAGAAGGTGCAATATGTTGGGAAGAAATATCTCCAAAATGATTCAAATAAAAAATTCCCAACAAATAATAATTTTAAGAATTGGTTTTGGTGTATGAAACTCAACCAAAACTAATGAGAAAAAAAAAGAGCTGGGTAGCCAGGACCAGAAATCCTATCAGAGTAGCCTAGTGGAATGGTAATTTTTTTCCTCCATTGATCAACAATTTTGGTCTTTTCAGAATTATCATCATCATCCAATAAAAATAAATGGGTTTCAATTTATTCAAATGAATGATTTGAAGAGTGCATAATCTTATATATAAGCTCAGACTAACCCATCAATCTAGGATCTCATTCGGGATTTTCCTTGGGAGGTATCGGGAAGGAATTGGAATGTAATAAAATGGATTGATACAGAAGAAGAAAAGGTTCTCTATTAATTCAAATGCGATACCTACGGGATAGGGGACAGGAAGAGAGAGAGAGAGAGGGGGGAAAAAAAAACTGAAGATTTCACACAGTACTTTTTTATCGAAATATCGATTTGAAGGATTTTGTACCGTTTCAGATTCTATAGGAACACAAACCAGTGGGACTTGTGGAATGATGGAAAGGAATAAGAAGGAAAGAGAGAGAAACGAAATCGACCAATTGGTTGGGTGGTACGAAGTTTGTTTGAAAGTGGTACATGATAAATATTCTATCTTTCCAATTCAAAAAAAAAAAGACAGGTATTCTATCGTTTTAAAGAATGATGGCACGCTTCAGTTTTCTGCTGTTCAGATCTGAAGTTGTCGGACTAGATCATCATGGTCAGCTGGAAAATTAAAAACTGCAGAACCATTTCTAGAGTGAATAAAGAAATATGTCTCGGATCATTAGTGGTTTCCCACTACAGAAATAGAGCACTCGTAGGTGTTAATCATAGATCAGTATTGAAATAACATATAAGCCTCATAAATATCCTTGGAAAATGGGGTTAGTTTGCCTACAATATCTGGGAATAAGGTATTTTAGCATTTTGCTGAGACATTTTTCAGGTTCTTATAACTTTTCAATGTAAATTAATAAATAATAAACATAAAAATCTGTCCCATTATTTGTCATTATAAATTTTTCTTGTTATTTCTCAACCTCCAAATAAACAATCATAGAAAAATGTTTAAAGGTAGTCCCCCAAAAATCGTGATTAAAAAAAAAATGTTTCTAGCCTTAATGACTCAGAAATCATCTTTTATCGTCCATTATGACTAATTCAGTTTTTCTTTCTTTTGTCTTCCATTTTCATTTCATGCAGTGGTTCCCTTCACTGTCAGGAATCTTACGGGCACAAACAGAGGAGTCTAAGGCAGAACCAGTGGAGCAGGTTTTTGCTGGGCTGAAACTTTTGGAAGAGGCTTTTGAGAAGTGCAGCAAAGGGAAGGGCTTCTTTGGTGGTGACAGCATTAGGTACCTCGACATTGCCCTTGGCTGTTTCTTGGGGTGGCTCAAGGCGATAGAGAAAATGACTGGCATCAAGTTTCTCGATGAAGGGAAGACGCCTCTCTTGGTTGGATGGATGGAGAGATTCTGTGCCAACGATGCTGTGAAAGGGGTGATGCCAGAGACAGACAAGCTGGTGGAGTTTGCCAAGGTGCTTCAGGCTAAGTTTAAGGCTGCTCCTGCAAAGTGAAGTCTACTTTGGCAGCTTAGTTGATGATATCTTTAGTAATGGGAAACATTACCTAGTATAAGTTCTACTAGTGGTAATAAGAAGAAATAGTAAAATATGATGAAATGGTTGAAAGTTGTCTGTTGGTGATTGCAGATTTTGCTATTTAATTATATCTTATATGTTGTGTTTCTAAGTTTCTTGACGCAAATATCTTGAGTGAAATTTTTAGTTAATCATTTTCCATAATTTTCTTTGTGAATCTAAAGAATGAGAAAGCATATGAATCACAAAAAATCAACGTCAAAGACGTGCAACATATACTAAGTTATTAACAAACTAGTTCAACCTCCCTTCATGTTTGAAATATTTATGCATATATTTTGAATTAGCATGCTTAGCTGATTTGTGGTATGAGAGCCTCTGAAAGGAATTTTGATCAGTACAGCCTCAGCTAGGTGTTGCAATCCAGAAGTCATAATTTTATCTCAGGCCTGGTTTATTGGGTCGACGAGTTGGATATGGGAGGTAGTCTCGAATTTCCTGTAACTCAGGTTGCTATCTGATTTATAGATTTGAGCTGCCTAGGGATGGTTTTTTTTTCAGGTTTATGAAATTAAATTATGATGGTGGTAAACAACTTTTTTATTCATCTAACAACTGTTAGCACAGTTGGCTAGCACCTTACTTTCAAGCACTTGCCCTTCTTGCTGTTAGTTTTGCTCTAATTAAAAAACCAAAGGCAAAATTTTCCAAGAATCTCTTAATATATATACTTCTGCAAAATGGATAATCCAATCTTTTTTCTGCAAAATTAATAATACGATGAAGTTTTTATATAAAATGGTGTGTCTAAAGCTGGTTGATGATAACAATTATATACGGCATCTAAAGCCTTGTGAACTGATTTCTATAGGCATGCCCAAATTTGTTAGTACAATGCTTAAAATAACAGCTTATTAGGTCAAAATTCAATTTCTGTAGCTTATAGGTTTTTGTTGCATCTTGCTACAGCATATGATCATATTGTTGACGAACACAAGCCTCTTTTTCTTGATGAACTTAGCGAACACACTCAGATATGCATATAGTGCAAATCAGTGTCAGAATCAAGCATGATCAAGACTTGCTTAGACAAATCTTACTTATGGATCATGCTTTTTGGTCCATATAAAAGCCAACAGGCATGGGTTGCCTCTATTTGGTTCTAGTTTGTTTGGTTTGAAACTAGCATTAATCAGAATATAGACCAAGTAATAGTTGATCATACTCGGATTTGAGCAGAGTTCTTTATTTCTCGAAACTTTTTCTTGAAGTTGTCTGGTCCTTCTGATCGGGTCATGTCACCTTGGGAGAATCAACTCGCCCTCTATAAGAAAACTCCAAGGGTAGGATTAAGGCTTCTAATTCATTTGATCAATGTTGATCTGCTGACACAATACCAGCTCGTTCCAACCCAACTCGTCCCTAACACTAGAAGGATGATAGTTAAGTTTTTCTATTTTTTGAGGCTCCATGGAATCATCCCGACTATTGGGTTGTTTCAAGCCTCCTTCTAGGTGAAGATACATTCTTGGAACAAGGGATGATGGTACCTTTTCTGCAAGAAAGATTATAGTATCCTTCAATCCAGTCCTTCCCCTATCCATAGTTGGAAGGGTAAATTTTTCGTTGTGACCTCAATAGATATGTGGGGCTTTTCGATGAAATGGAAGATGCCGAGAAAGAAGGCATTGAGCCTCTTTCCTATTCTGTTGGACAAAGAGCAGGGATCAGTTTGTCACGACTCCTCAAATCGGGGCTGGACCGAACACAGATCAAGGTATAAACCAGATCGGTTCGCTGGACGGGTACGAGGTCTGACCGTGCTTTCTGGAAATTTGGGCAACTTGGAGACCAAATCGAGGCCCTAGGATCACCTAGGGAAACATGTGCAAGATCTAGGAGTAATACCTAAGAGCATGGGGCCGGAGGCACGTGCTCCAAGACGTGTATTGGCAAGAATACATGCTGGTTCATCATTAGAAGGAAAGCTGCTGCAACGAGTCTGATTCAGTGTTGTGGGCTTATCTCGAAGCATGGACTGAATCTGGAAAATTGGGATGCATAGAAATGTGTACCACTGATGGAGGTACGTGGCACAAGTCTCCAGAAGGCAAAGGACACATTTTAACACATTTTCATAAATGAAAGATGTATGGTTAGAAAACATGGCTGTAACGCTATTTCCACATGTTCTCACGTTGAGGGGCATTTCTGGAACTCTACAGAAGTCCGTTCAAAGTGGGAAAGGTGCCATCTAGAAGAATTTTTCGTTCCGAATCCAGCAGATCTAGTTTCGTGGTAATCCGAGTTCGGATCTTATCCAGAATTCATCCTTATCTTGTGCATGGGAAGTTGAGTTCGTGAGGGACTTGTAACTGGAGGTTGCTCCTCTATAAGAGGACCCTCAAAGGGGAGGGATTGGTATCCGGTAGAGCTGGAGAGGCCAAGAGAGTTTATTGTAATCAGTTGAGTGGTTATTCAATAAAGTTCTCTTCCCCTACATTTCTTCTTCTCCTTCGTGGTATTTTCTGGTGTTGTGTTTCGCTGCATTATTGTTGTTAGGCGTGACCTAAGTCATAGAGACTAGGTACCCACGCCAGGAAGGCTGATCGGTTATCTTTGATAGACTGAGCCGCACGTTGTTGGGATTCGCTTTGTAATCCCTTCGTTCGTGTCAATCGGCATGTCTTTGCTTACCCAGCTACAAGCCATGATAAAGCCGGATTTAGATGTGGTGGTGGTCCTGAATTCGAGTGGAGCTTGCGTAGTTCCAAGGAAGCGAGTTAAAGGGACTCCGCAGCGAGTCCTATCGGCGATGCAACTTGCTAAGGGGCTGAGAAGGGGACTTCCAACATATATTGCGTCCCTTCAGGAGGAAGAACTACTGGAAGGAGAGAAGATTTCAGCGCCCATCGAGGGTGTTCTCACTGAATTCGGGGATGTGATGCCCCCCGAGTTACCCAAGCAATTGCCGCCAAAAAGAAAAATCGATCATCGGATTGATTTGGTGCATGGAGCACGTCCACCAGCTCAAGCACCATATAGGATGGCCCCACCTGAACTCCAGGAGCTGAGGAGGCATCTAACGGAGTTGGTGGACAGCGGGTTCATTCGACCTTCGAAGAGTCCGTATGGAGCACCGGTACTTTTTCAGAAGAAGCACGATGGTTCGTTGAGACTCTGCATCGACTACAGGGCCCTCAACAAGCTCACAGTGAAGAACAAGTACTCCATTCCTCGGATTGATGATTTGTTCGATCAACTTGGCAAGGCACGATGGATTTCCAAGTTGGATCTTCGCAGCGAGTACTATCAGGTTCGCGTGGCGGAGGAGGACATTGAGAAGACTGCATATGTGACAAGATACGGAAGCTTCGAGTACCTTGTCATGCCTTTCGGCCTCACCAACGCACCAGCAACTTTCTGTGCTTTGATGCAGCGTGTACTCCATGACTTTATCGATAAATTTGTGGTAGTATACTTGGATGACATTGTTGTGTACAGTCGGACGTTGGATGAGCATATGGCACACCTGAGGCAAGTCTTCTCTGTTGCCCAAGGTGACAAGCCAAGAGGGGGGGGTGAATTGGTTTCTCTTAATTTTAACTATCTTACTTATGTTAAATGATGAGTTAGTAGAATTAAACAAATCACAGTACAAACAACAAGAAGTATAGTGGTTTGGTGCTCTCCTTAGCACCTACGTCCACTCTCCAAGCGACCCCTTGGGAATTCACTATAATCCCGCGGATTACAGTTGGATTATTTTTCGGGCTCACAATCCAAAAACCTTTACACTTTGGTTTTTCGGGTTCACCAAAAATCTATGTTGGTTTTACGGGCTCACCAACGAACCTGATGACCCAAAGATTGATTCATAGATTGATTTTGATGATCACAAAACCTTGAAGTATGGATACTAATGTTTATGTTGCAAGGAGAAAGATATTTATTTTGCAAGGAACATAGCAAGTTGGAAGAACACAAGAAGGCCTCCAAAAGCTCTCAAGAAAAGTTAGAAGAAAGCTACAATTCATTGGCCCAAGTTTAAAGTTCAAAAGGTTCAAATTGGAGGAGTAAAATCAAAGGAAAAATTCGAAAGAATAGTCTTCGAGTCGACTCCTGAGGAATTCGAGTCGACTCCAATGTTTACCGAGTCGACTCCGGGGAAGTATGAGTCGACTCCTAGGAGTCACAGACAGAAAAGTCAGAGAGCAGTTTTCGGGTCTGAGATTCGAGTCGACTCCAGTGGAACGCGAGTCGACTCCGATGGTTGGTAGGTCGACTCCAAAGAAAGCAAGAGTCGACTCTCAGCGGAACACAAAGAAAAAGTCAGAGAGCATTTTTGGGACTCTGAGATTCGAGTCGACTCCCGCATTGCACGAGTCGACTCCGAGACTCCGCGACCATCAACAGACAGAAAAACCAAGTTACTGCCTCTGAGATTCGAGTCGACTCCCAGACAGCTCGAGTCGACTCCAAGGCAGCGCTACACCAAGATGGCAGAAGGCTGTGTTTCGCAAACTGAGAGCCGAGTCGACTCTAAGGAAGTTCGAGTCGACTCCAAGACTGGACGAGCCAAAAGACAGAGGATCGGGAGTTCGGGCTCTGAGATTCGAGTCGACTCCCAGGACAGTCGAGTCGACTCGAGAGGACAAAATTCAAAATTGGATCCACGGACTTCAGTGGATGAGCCGACTCCGAAATTGCCAAGTCAGCTCCAGAAGTTGGCGAGTCGACTCCAGGTTAAGACGAGTCGACTCCCAGTCGAGGCAAGCACATTAATTCAAATTTGGAACAGTGGCCGAGTCGTCTCCGGTAAAACACGAGCCGACTCCTGCAACAGGCGAGCCGACTCCTGATCGCGCGAGTCGACTCCGATCCCAACGGTCATATTGTCAGGAGCTGCAGACTGGTTCCAACGGCTCTATTTTTGTCTCTAACGGCTATATTCTTGTTTCCACTCCATCTAAAGCTATAAAAACAAGAAGAGAGCTAGGGGAGAATGCATGGAAGTGGGAGAGATCATCTAGGAAAGAGATCTCAAAGAGATTACAAAGGAAATCTCCCAAAAGCACAAAAGGGCCATTCAAAGTGAAATAGAGGGAAGAAGAGCATCCAAGTGAATCCCAAAGCTTCCTCTCCATCCGTGTGCTGCCTCAGTGATCCTCCACTTCGTGCCAAATCAGAAGAGGGTCAAGTAAAGAAGAAGTCGAGCTCCTTCATCTTCCAAACTCGTTTGAGGACTTCACTTTACTCTATTTGCTTATAGTGTTATATTTGCTTGTTTAAGAAGCTTTGATTTATCTTAAACTTTGTTATAATATCTTGTAACTTGATTCAATCACGGGATTGAATCAAGGGGTAAAGGTTTGTTGGTGAGCCAAAGGGAAAACCAACGGTGTAAGGTTTGTTGGTGAGCCAAAGGGAAAACCAACGGGGTTTAGGTTTGTTGGTGAGCCGAGGGTAAAACCAACGTGTAAGGGTTTGATTGTGAGCCCGGGAAAACAATCGGAGTGGTTCTAGTCGGTGAGCCTGGGAAAACCGACCGAGTTCGTTGTGCGCTCGTAAAACAACAAGTTGGGTTGTGAGCTTGTAAAACAACCGGCTGTAATCGCTAGGATTATAGTGAAATTCCCAAGAGGTCTTGGGGAGTGGATGTAGGTGCTGGGGTGCACCGAACCACTATATTTTTGTTGTGTTTGTGATGCTCTTTGTTGACTGACCTCCTCACTCACTTACTTAGATATTAAGCTTGCTTAACTCTTCTTCGTGCATCCTTTAGTTGCAAGCATAATCAATTTACTCAATCATTAAATTGAATAGCATACTAGGGCAAAATTAGACTAATCTTTTATTGAACCCACTGCTTAATAGTTGATTAGATTAGAATCATACTCTTGCTAAGGTTAAGCTTCACTAAGCATCCATACAACTTAGCATAATTAATCTAAAAGATTAGAAGTAGTTTAAAAGGTTTTAAAAGACCCAATTCACCCCCCCCTCTTGGGTTGTCACCTTGGGCAACAAGTGGTATCAGAGCAGGTGCTCAAATATTATTTGTAGTCTTAACCGACTAGAGCCAAAGATCATGACAACTCAAATAGATAGTTTTCTAGGAGAAGGACAATCAATTGATACACCACCACTATTTAATGGCATAAACTATACACATTGGAAAATACGCATGCGCATCTTTATTCAATCACAAAACTATTATTTATGGAAAATCATAATAAATGATCTTCACACACTCTCTCAAACTTTTAATGAAAAGGATTTAGCACAATTGAATGCTGATGCCATGAACCTTTTATATTGTGCATTAGATAGGAATGAGTTTAATTGCATATCTTCTTGCATGACTGCTAAAGAAATATGGAATATGCTTGAAGACAAATATGAATGCACTAACAAATCTGAAATATCATGTGTAGAAGGAGAGCAGTATCATATTGAAAATCTATGCTTGGTGGCACAAGAGGTACATGCTGAAACTGAAAGCAATTTTACATTTGATGAGCTCCATGATGCCTTTTCTGATTTGTATTTAGAATATAAGAAACTTATTTGTAAGAACAAAAACTTGAAGATTGAAAATCAAATTCTAATAGATGAAAAACTGAAACTAACCAGTAAAACTGAAATCTTAATTAAAGAAAATCAAGAACTAAATCAAAGAGATCAACTTCTCACTGAAAGTCATGATAAACTTAAGAAAAACAATGAGTTACTTTCAGAAGATAACAGAAGATTAACTAAAGAAGTTGACAGATTAAAACCTGTTGTTGAAAGATTTACCCTCAGCTCTGAAAAATTGAACCTAATGATAAATGATCAAGGAGCTGAATTTGATAAAGTTACATTAGGATATCAACCTTGGTACACCCAAAAACCTTTTAAGAATATGTTTGTTAAAACAGTTTTTAATTACTCTAAAACAGATTCTCATAAACAAAAGCTAAGTAAAATCTCTTCTGTTGTCCCTAAATCTATACATTACAAATTTAATGAACCAAAAAGGGAGAAACAGAAAATTAAAAGTTTTCCTACTACTCATGTTCGATCTAAGTTTGTTAAATTCAACAAGAGGATACAGAAATACATCCCTTGTAATCCTAAAATCTGTAAATTCATGGACAAAATAGCTATTAAGAGAATATGGGTTCCAAAAGGAACAATTATAGCTAACCTACAAGGACCCAAAAGAGCTTGGGTTCCTAAGTTGAAAATATGATTATTCTTTCAGCAAGCATGTCTAGCTATCCAAGGTTCTAATGAAAGATGTTATCTAAACAATGGGTGCTCTAGACATGTGTTAAAGAATTGAATTTAAAATGTAATTAAAAAGAATGATTTAAATGAAAGAAAGGATGAAATAAGTAATTCTTACATCTTCTCGTATTGAAATTACTTTATTAGTTGATTAAAACATAACTTGAAAGTATTAATCATTTTTGTGATATAAGTGATATTTGTCTTTTTGGGTATGAAAAGAAAATATATTCAAATCACTTCATTTTTTAGTATACTTTACTCACTATTGGATAAGTTGCTAAATGATTAATCAATTTATTAAGAATAACTCTATGAATTCTCTATATGCTTGATTGAGAGTTATTATCCATGGCATTATTGTTTATTGATCATAGATATGATAATGTGTACTTGGTATGCTTTTGAATATATGCACTATGAATACCAAGAAACCATCCTTGGCATATAAAATCAACTCATGCTAGTATGTACTTAATCTCAAAAGACCTTGCCATAGGCTTACTTAGATTATCTACTTAAAGGTCAAAGTTTTGCTATGCATGCTAACTAAGGAAACAAACAAAAATCATTTCTAAATCTTAAGATGTTGTTTCCATCTCCAAGTTTTTCAAAAGCTTACATTGAATTTATTCTTGAAAAATAAAACTGAAGTATTTTTCTGTATTTACTAAATCTTGTAAAAGTGGTTCAAATGATAAAGGTTTCCAAACTGTGAAGATAAAGAGTATCATGGCACAGTGTTGAAAACCAAAATCCTGATAAAGGTTATACAGAAAATAATATTAAATCCAATGATTTCAGCACCAAGGACACCATAAGCAAAATAGGATTAATAGAATTCTTGAAGAAATGAAAAAGACAATTATGTATGATAGTCATCTACTTAAATAAATTTTTAAAAGACTATCATCACTGCTTGTCATACATATGATTTCTATTTTTGATGAAAATTTTGATCTTCTGAAAAATGGAAAATGAACCATTGCATATCTTTCATATTTTTCAGTCGTACATGTTATTATGAAAATAATGCCAAATCTGATAAAGATACTTCTATCCTTGGATATCATTCATCAAGCAATGCATATAGAACATTCATGAAAAATTCTAGTTGTAGAAGTATCAATTCATTTTATTCTTTATGAGACTAATGATTTATTATCAAAATACTAAGATCAAATTATATATGGTTAATCTTTTACATATAACAATCTGAAAACTTGTTAATAATTATAACAAAATTGAGTTTTTCAGAAATGCACTTAATGAAGAAAAATTGATAACTACTAAAAGACTGAATCAAGAAAAGATGAAATAGATCTTGATTCTTGCATGATTAAAAGTAAAGATCACCACTATCATTTGCTTGACTCATGAGCTTTATATTCTGTCAAATGAATGTGTAGAATTCACTCCTATGTGGTTATTTCATTAAAAAGTAGATCTATGTTAAATAACCACCATATTTAAAAATTACACATTACATATATGATAAAGCAATATGTGATTTGAAACAAGCATCAAAAGCATGATATAAAAGCTTAAGCAACCTTTTTGATAGAAAGTAATAATGATAAATCTATGTATCAAAAGGAAGAATTTGTGACATTATTTTTGGTTCTACTAATGAAGATTTATATTTTTACTAAGCTCATACAAGGTGAGTTTGAAATATATATGATGAATGAATTAACATCTTCTCTCAAACTCCAAATTAAGACAAACAGGAAAGGGGATCTTCATTGACCAACGTTAGTCCACAAGAAAATCCTTATAGAAGATTGGCATGAAGAAGGTATATCTATGACCCCATCTTGTAGAATTTGAAAAGGATGAGCAAAGTAGATCTATTGTTTAAAGCTGTATTGAAGCATGATAGAATAATTATTTTATCATACAGCTAGTAGACCTGAATGTATGCTTATTATGTGACCTTGTGCAAGACTTCAATCTAACTTTAATTAATCATATTTTATTGATAACAAATAAATCATAATCTGAATTTTGATAGAAACAAATGTTTAAGATAAATTGATTAAAACATAGTTAACATATCTTATTGATAATTATCTTAAGCAAATAGAATCTAAACTAAATTGACTTAAACTATCTTGGTTAATGAATCTATCTCTTTAGTTCAAATGATATGTGCTTGCTTATATTTAGGCAATCTCTTGAGTAAAGTGACTCAACATGCAACTATTGTCATATCTTATATTGAGTCATCTAGTTAAAAAATATATATGTTGGATGAATGCTTTGTATCTTAAAGAAACTAATGACCTTCCTTCAAGAAAGAAAAATGAGAGATTTCAACTTGAAGGATATCTTCATGTAAGATACACTAAACATTTACATGCAAACAAGAGAGAGGATCTTCTTCAGCCAAAAGTTCACACATAAGAAATCTAGTTTGGCTTGAAGAACATATAATGAATAGGTAATTTAGATACCTTTCTCACAAATTAGTTGAGCAAAGTCAGTAACTTAAATCTTATTATGGCATGATTAAATTCTTTAATTATTAATTTTTGATATCATGTCTATATGTGTATTGACTGACTTATACTTTTAGAAATTATTTCATGGTTTGCCCAAACTAAAATATATCTTTGCCTATGTCATAACCATGAAATACACAAGTATATGCTTAAAATGTTGATGTAAAATAACTTGTGAGAAGTTATGAAACCTTGAGCATAATGAAAATATTGTTTGCATGATATACATATATATGATACGTAAGATTAATTCTCTATTCTGCTCTCTCATGAAAATTACTTGAGAATAACAAAAAGAGAGAGAGATAAAGAAAAGAAAATGGATATTATTCAAGAGAAGTAAAATCCAAGTAGAGGCAAACACTTCAACCTTAAGGAAAAGCAAAACAAACTTAATATATTCGACACATTTGTGAGACTTGTGTGAGCATTCTTTTGGAAGGGATAAAATCCATAATTAATTACACTTAAATAGGGAGGTTTTGAAGTAAACATTTTAACCTTTCTATATTGCTCATCATAGGGATGGTGCCAATGGGGAGGCTAGTGGTAGTACCCGGCACTATTTGACCCAACTATTCGGTGTAGGGCATATTAGGGACGGCACAAGAGGGAGGCTAGTGGTAGTACCTCGTGCCCCTTCCCAACTCCACCGGATAGGGAGCAAATAGAGTATAGAGCATAAGAAAGTTATAAATGAAAAACAAAGTAAATGAAAGTAGAATTAAGTCAAATTTTTAATCACTTGAAAACACACTTTAAGGATGAAATTATTGCAAGATTATATTTAAATAGGGGGAGTTTATTTGAAAAGAATTGATTTTGATCCTTGACATTCTTGTACTTAGTATTTTAATGCATGACTTAACACATGGTATATTTTGCATATGGTATGATGTCTTGATTTATGGATTCTCAATATTTTGTAATGTTTCATACTTGGACAATTTGATTGAATGTTTGAATTGCTACATAACATCTTTTGTCTAGTTTTATTGAAAAGAAATTTCAGATTTGTCATTCACAATCATTGTTAAAATCTGAAAGCTAAATAAAATTGTAGAAAGGAGAAGAGAAGAACATCTCTATTTAGGGAAAATAAATTGATTTTGTTTTATCCTTCAACTTGCCTAAATTTGGTATATAATGTTCAAATTCGTACCAAAACTCAACATTTAATACAAAGATTCTGAATATGCTCTTATATGTTTGAAATATGTATTTTCAATCGTAATCATTTAAGATGAGCTATAATGTGGAAGATACATATCTCAAAGTATGATTGAAAATCCTATGTAATTCCGAATCTGATTTTGTATAAAAGCTTAAACTAAATGTGATTTTTAAAATAAAGTCTTACTTTAAGAAAAACAGAATTAATTTTGATGCCTTTGATGATTGCTCCGATACGCATCCGAAACATATCATTTCTTATCTTCAAAGTATACTAATATTGGTTCAAATGATGTGTCTTTCGATGATCTTGATTGCAAACAAAAATTTCTAAATATATGATTCTATTTTGATATAAAAAAAAAATATATTTATTGTGCTTCATGTATACATTGCTGAAAAACTATGATTAAGAAATTGAGTTCTATAAATATATATACCTCAATGATCATCTATATATTTTTCTCTTCTACATTATTGAAGACTTCCATCAATAGAGTGAATGATCTTAAAGCTAGAAACATTTCACCTCACTCAAATGACTCTAAAAGAAAGAAAATGTAAATGCGTTTGAAAGAAACTGAGCTTCAATTGAATCATTTTATGATTAATACTTTTATACATTTTCTCTAAGATTAGGAGAAAGCATAACTTGTTCTTAAAGGATTAGAAAGAGTGATTACTATAAATTCTGAATAATTCTAGATCACTCTACATTCTCGATATTACAGAATTTCAGTGTTATTCACGTTTATTACTAAAATCTGAAATTCAACAATTTAAAATGATTAAAGAAGAATGCATCTTTTGAGGGGGAGCTTTAGATATTCAGTATCCTATCCCAAAGACACTTTATTTTGATACATACTTTGAATTTTATGGATTGATTTTGATGAACCTCCTTATATTGCAAGACATGTTTTAATTTCCTTGAGATGAGTTCTATAAAGGTTGTCTTATCTCAAACCTTGAGTCTTATGAAAATAAGCTGAAATATATTTTTGAGATTGACAATCTTATTGAACATTATCTTAGGATTCTAAACTCTTAAATGGAATGATCATTTGAGGGGGAGAAAGAAAATTTCAGAAGGAAAGGTCTTATGGAACTTAATCGCATAAATCTATAACTAAAGGAGAGAGAAAGAATACTAAATGAAAAGTGATTCTAATACTCTCCAATATGTATCATCTGAAATTTAAATCTGAAAATCTTTATGATACACCTTGAGGCGTGTTATTTGGTTAGTATATCTCATGCATCACTCTTGAACCAAATTGCAAATCTTAAGAGCCTCTAATTTAATGAAAAAGGAGGAGAATAATGTGTTAAATTTTCTTGAGTATCTCTTAGAAAATCTATTTTTTTTAAACTTCACTAATGAGCTCTAATTGGCTTGCTTTTTGGAACTTCAATTTTGTGCAAATTCATTATTTTATGTATCAAATTGTGCTTATTTTCTAAAGAAATAAAAGAAAGTCTTTAAAAGAGCTCTAAGATGTATCAAAAATTGCATGAATGTATATTTTGATATTTGTGCCCCAATGCTCCTATTATCATAAAAGAACTTTGAAGTCATTAAGAGAATTAATTAATTTGCTCTCATGGTTGATAAAATACTTAATAGATTGGGCAAAAGGTCCTAAATGAACAAGCCTTCATACTTATTATTGAAGAGAGGTTAGATTTCCATTCGTGTGGTACTTCTTGAATTAACTTAAGAAAGATTCCACCTACACTTGCTTAGAAAACTATCTGTGGTATCACATTCGATGTGTTCTGCTCTGAAATTATCTTAATTGGCTCTGATCTATGCTCATTAATCTGATTCTAATATTATTGCCTTGAGTTATATGATTCATATCCTTGCAATAATTTGACTTGCAAATCAGAGTACAATAAGGAAAAGAAATATATGAGCATTCTGATCTTTGTGCTTAATGTTTCACTATCTTTTGATGTTGTCAAAAAGGGGGAGAAATATCTAAGTATATGCTCATAATGCCTTTATGCTTTGAATTGAATACAAATCAGCTTAAATTGAAATATGTTGATTGTGTTAAGCTGATTAAATCTAAAGCATTATCATGAAGTATGTTTTTTTAAATATATATGTTTTCTACTTCATGCAACTTAGCTATGTATTACTTCTAGAAAACAATATCTTTTATATTGCATATACTCCAAGTTTTGTCATCATCAAAAAGGGGGAGATTGATGACCCAAAGATTGATTCATAGATTGATTTTGATGATCACAAAACCTTGAAGTATGGATACTAATGTTTATGTTGCAAGGAGAAAGATATTTATTTTGCAAGGAACATAGCAAGTTGGAAGAACACAAGAAGGCCTCCAAAAGCTCTCAAGAAAAGTTAGAAGAAAGCTACAATTCATTGGCCCAAGTTTAAAGTTCAAAAGGTTCAAATTGGAGGAGTAAAATCAAAGGAAAAATTCGAAAGAATAGTCTTCGAGTCGACTCCTGAGGAATTCGAGTCGACTCCAATGTTTACCGAGTCGACTCCGGGGAAGTATGAGTCGACTCCTAGGAGTCACAGACAGAAAAGTCAGAGAGCAGTTTTCGGGTCTGAGATTCGAGTCGACTCCAGTGGAACGCGAGTCGACTCCGATGGTTGGTAGGTCGACTCCAAAGAAAGCAAGAGTCGACTCTCAGCGGAACACAAAGAAAAAGTCAGAGAGCATTTTTGGGACTCTGAGATTCGAGTCGACTCCCGCATTGCACGAGTCGACTCCGAGACTCCGCGACCATCAACAGACAGAAAAACCAAGTTACTGCCTCTGAGATTCGAGTCGACTCCCAGACAGCTCGAGTCGACTCCAAGGCAGCGCTACACCAAGATGGCAGAAGGCTGTGTTTCGCAAACTGAGAGCCGAGTCGACTCTAAGGAAGTTCGAGTCGACTCCAAGACTGGACGAGCCAAAAGACAGAGGATCGGGAGTTCGGGCTCTGAGATTCGAGTCGACTCCCAGGACAGTCGAGTCGACTCGAGAGGACAAAATTCAAAATTGGATCCACGGACTTCAGTGGATGAGCCGACTCCGAAATTGCCAAGTCAGCTCCAGAAGTTGGCGAGTCGACTCCAGGTTAAGACGAGTCGACTCCCAGTCGAGGCAAGCACATTAATTCAAATTTGGAACAGTGGCCGAGTCGTCTCCGGTAAAACACGAGCCGACTCCTGCAACAGGCGAGCCGACTCCTGATCGCGCGAGTCGACTCCGATCCCAACGGTCATATTGTCAGGAGCTGCAGACTGGTTCCAACGGCTCTATTTTTGTCTCTAACGGCTATATTCTTGTTTCCACTCCATCTAAAGCTATAAAAACAAGAAGAGAGCTAGGGGAGAATGCATGGAAGTGGGAGAGATCATCTAGGAAAGAGATCTCAAAGAGATTACAAAGGAAATCTCCCAAAAGCACAAAAGGGCCATTCAAAGTGAAATAGAGGGAAGAAGAGCATCCAAGTGAATCCCAAAGCTTCCTCTCCATCCGTGTGCTGCCTCAGTGATCCTCCACTTCGTGCCAAATCAGAAGAGGGTCAAGTAAAGAAGAAGTCGAGCTCCTTCATCTTCCAAACTCGTTTGAGGACTTCACTTTACTCTATTTGCTTATAGTGTTATATTTGCTTGTTTAAGAAGCTTTGATTTATCTTAAACTTTGTTATAATATCTTGTAACTTGATTCAATCACGGGATTGAATCAAGGGGTAAAGGTTTGTTGGTGAGCCAAAGGGAAAACCAACGGTGTAAGGTTTGTTGGTGAGCCAAAGGGAAAACCAACGGGGTTTAGGTTTGTTGGTGAGCCGAGGGTAAAACCAACGTGTAAGGGTTTGATTGTGAGCCCGGGAAAACAATCGGAGTGGTTCTAGTCGGTGAGCCTGGGAAAACCGACCGAGTTCGTTGTGCGCTCGTAAAACAACAAGTTGGGTTGTGAGCTTGTAAAACAACCGGCTGTAATCGCTAGGATTATAGTGAAATTCCCAAGAGGTCTTGGGGAGTGGATGTAGGTGCTGGGGTGCACCGAACCACTATATTTTTGTTGTGTTTGTGATGCTCTTTGTTGACTGACCTCCTCACTCACTTACTTAGATATTAAGCTTGCTTAACTCTTCTTCGTGCATCCTTTAGTTGCAAGCATAATCAATTTACTCAATCATTAAATTGAATAGCATACTAGGGCAAAATTAGACTAATCTTTTATTGAACCCACTGCTTAATAGTTGATTAGATTAGAATCATACTCTTGCTAAGGTTAAGCTTCACTAAGCATCCATACAACTTAGCATAATTAATCTAAAAGATTAGAAGTAGTTTAAAAGGTTTTAAAAGACCCAATTCACCCCCCCCTCTTGGGTTGTCACCTTGGGCAACAGAACCTATGTTGGTTTTCCGGGCTCACCAACGAACCTTTACAATTGGTTTTACGGGTTCACCAATCAACCTATACCGTTGGTTTTGCAGGCTTACCAACTAACCTTTACAAGGAGTTTAATAAACAAAGAAAGAAGATTTAAGCTCCTAGATGAGCAAATATAACAATATAATCTACAAAGAAGAGTTTAGAGAATAGTTATCGCTTGATGTGACTTCTCTCTTCTTTGTCAAGGATGCTTCACTCTTCAAGGGTGGATGGAGCTCTTAATGACTCTTTGAATCTGCTCAACCACTTTCTTTTGACTCTTGAATGAAACACTTGGATGAAGAAGATTAGGGCACTTTCTCTTTCTTGTGTACACTTTGATATTCTTTGGAAAGGATGTTCTCTCTGATGAATAGTGCCACTTTAAATAGTTTTCTTCATCCATTGGACAAGCTCCAATGGTTAGAATTCAAAAACTAGCCGTTACTCACTGTTGGAAGGACAAAAAGTACTTCTGCAGAACTAGCCGTTATGCTTCTGCCCGTGTTTGGGTCGGCTCAACCTGTCCTTGGGTCGACCCAACTTTCACTTGGGTCGACTCAAACTTTCCTTGGGTCGACCCTCTCAGAACCACAGAAACTTGCAATTCAGCCTTCCTTCACTTGGGTCGACCCAACATTTCTTTGGATCGACTCAAGGTTTAGTTGGGTCGACTCAACTTCTTCTTGGGTCGACCCTCTCAGGGTTTCCAGAGAACCTTTTCTGTCATCTGTTCTGTCTTGCCTTTGGGTCGACCCTCTCAGGGTTTGGGTTGACTCAAGCTTGGGTCGACTCAACTTCATCTTGGGTCGACCCTCTCAGTATTTCCAGAGAACCATTTTTTGAGTTATTGAGAAGCTTGAAGTTTGGGTCGACTCATGCTTTCCTTGGGTCGACCCAACTTACTGTTCATCTATGCCATTTTTCCAGAAGTGTGCCAAATGCTTTCTTGATATGTCGGGGTCGACCCAATCAACCTCGGGGTCGACTCAATCCACACTTTGCTGCAACTCAAGGTTAGATTCATCCAAGTAAACAATGAAATACATCTTTAACTTGTTATACAAATATACTGAGAGTAACAGACTTATAAATGAAGTATCGAATTAACTTATAACATACTCTCGATTATTGCTTGTTAATTATCAAAATAACACTATCATCCTCAATCTCCCCCTTTTTGATGATTACAAAATATAGAGTATGAGCCTATTGATACTTGTCTTATAATCAGTTTTAAAAGGGCTCAAGTTGCTGAATTTCAGCTTTTCAAATATGAGAGTGAAGTCTCCCCCTATATCATTCAAATGTTTCCAATTTAACTTTTTGAATTGCTCCCCCTTTCATTTATATTTTATTAAAGATGAAACTCCAAAAATTCGAGATAAAGCATGAGTTTCAGGTTATGTATCGAGGTGTGAAAGGTGCGTGCCAAATTCTAAAATTCTATGTGCCAAATTCTGAAATTTAATAAAAAATTTAGATTTGATCATTTTCATTGTTACAAATTGCTGCCCCTAAAATGTATATGCTTTTCCATTATAATTTTTAATTTGTTTTACAACTTATTTCTCTTTTCTTACACAGCTTATTTCTCTTTCTTTACTTCTCCCCCTTTTTGTTATCATCAAATAGGTGCATGAGAATAGACACAATAAATAACAAACATTCAAATTTCATTGATCAGAATAGGAACATTTTAGTACAATCATGCCAAAAATAAAAGCAAATACAATGTTCCTCAATCAAGGTTCAAAATACATGATCAACACAAAATACATATGAAAACTAGATACATATCCTAGGCTCTAAACAAGATCGTGAGACTCTTCCGGATCGCTTGGCTACGGCTCTCTTGGGTTCCATTTCTCCAAGATCTTGAAGTAATCTACTGTTTGGAGATGATTGGAGAAGATTTGAGAGTGGAGAATAGGATTTTCGGAAGAGGACAAAGGGTAAACAGTGCCCTAAAAAAGCTCTCGGGTCCCCCTTTTAACAGTGGGGTCCCAACGTTGGGTCGACTCAAGAATTTTCTTGGGTGCGACTCAACGTTGGGTCGACCCTATTCTGGGTTGGGTCGACCCAAGTTCAGAAATTTTTTCTTTCTCTTCCTTTTCGCTTCTAAAAATTTTCCTTGCTTCCAATCCTTACAAATTCTTTCTGGGACAATGATACATGAGTAAGGAATCTATAGATTACAAGTTTGACTCATGTTTCATGGGTTTCTAGAAATGGGAGGAATGTATCATGAGACTGCTTGCTCCCTTTTATATTTCTTCAATAAAAAAAGGATCACATATGCCTAATTCCCTCCTTAGCATGCAGAATCTATCTTCACTCAAGGGTTTTGTGAATATGTCAGCTAATTGTTTTTCAGTGCATATATGTTCAATACATATGTTTCCATTTTGCACATGATCCCTAATAAAATGATATCTTATTTCTATGTGTTTGGCTTTAGAATGCTGAACCGGATTTTTAGTGAGGTTGATGGCACTAGTATTATCACACTTAATAGGAATGTTATCTAGCTTAACTCCATAGTCCTCTAGTTGTTGCTTAAGCCATAGTACTTGAGCACAACAACTGCCAGCAGCTATATATTCAGCTTCAGCTATTGACAATGCCACTGAATTCTGCTTTTTGCTAACCATGATACTAAGTTGTTTCCTAAGAATTGACATGTTCTACTAGTGCTCTTCCTATCTAATTTGCATCCAGCAAAATCAGCATCTGAGTATGCAAACAAATCTAGACAGGAGTCTCTTGAGTACCATAATCCTATGTTCGTAGTTCCTCTTAAATATCTAAGGATTCTTTTAACAGCACTTAAATGTGACTCCTTAGGATCTGATTGGTATCTAGCACATATTCCTACACTAAACACGATGTCTGGTCTACTAGCAGTAAGGTAGAGCAAGGATCCAATTAGTCCTCTATAAAGCTTAATATCAATACTCTTTCCTTTCTCATCTTTGTCTAGCTTACTAGTAGGATTCATTGGAGTGCCTACTCCCTTATGATTTTCATTCCCAAACTTCTTTAGTATTTCCTTTGTATACTTAGTTTGATGAATGAAGATACCTTTTCTTTTTGTAAATCTATTTAACTTTCAAAGATAATCGTGAATGATAAAACTGAAATTTCTTTTTTTTAATATTACTTAAAAAAAATTTATGTAGTATTTCAAACATTCAAGCATTGGAACACAAGTTAGTTTGAGGCAAGGGTGAAGCAAAGACTTGTGAGCAAAGTTAAAACATATTTCAATCAACTTATCCAAGCATGGAGCATTACAAAATATTGAAAACCCATAATTCAAAACATCATGCCACATGCAAAATATATTATGTGTTAAATCATGCATTAAAATATTAAAAACAAGCATGTCAAGGATCAAAATCAATTCTTTTCAAATAAACTCCCCTTATTTAAATATAATCTTGCACTGATTTCATCCTTAAAGTGTGTTTTCAAGTGATTAAAAAATTTGACTTGATTCTTCTTATATACTTTCATTTATTTTGTCTTTCATTTTTACCTTCTTATGCTCTATACTCTATTTGCTCCCTATCCGGTGGAGTTGGAAGGGGCACGAGGTACTACCACTAGTCTTCCTCTTGTGCCGTCCCTAATATACCCTACACCGAATAGTTGGGTCAAATAGTGCCGGGTACTACCACTAGCCTTCCCATTGGCACCATCCCTATGATGAGCAATATAGAAATGTTAAAATGTTCACTTCAAACTCTCCCTGTTTAAGTGTAATTAATTACGGATTTTATCCCTTTCACAAGTCTCACAAATGTGCCGAATGTATTATGCTTGTTTTGCTTTTCCTTAAGATTGAAGTATTTGCCTTTACTTAGATTTTACTTCTCTTGAATAATATCCATTTTTTTTTCTTTATCTCTCTCTCTTTTTGTTATTCTCAAGTAATTTACATGAAAGAGCAGAATAAAGAAATAATCTTATGTATCATATAGATGTATATCATGCAAACAACATTTTCATTATGCTCAAGAATTCATAGCTTCTCATAAGTCAATTCAAATCAGCATTTTAAGCATATACTTGTGTATTTCATGGTTATGATATAGGCAAAGGAACATTTTAGTTTGAGCAAACCATGAATCAATTTCTAAAAGCATAAGTCAATTAATACATATATAGACATGATATCAAGAAATTAATAATTAAAGATTTTAACCATGCCACAATAAGATTTAAGTTATTGACTTTGCTCAGCTAATTTATGAGAGAGATATCTAAAATTACCGATTCATTTTATATTCTTCAAAGTCAAACTAGATTTTTTATGTGTGAACGTTTGGCTGAAGAAGGTCCTCTCTCTTGTTTGCATGTGAATGTTTATTGTATCTTATGTGGAGGTGTCCTTCAAGTTGAAATCTCTCATTTTCTTGCTCAAGGATCCTGCATTATTAACAAACTCCTTTTCTTTCTTGAAAGAAAGTCATTAGTTTCTTCAAGATACAAAACATTCATCCAACATATTTTTAACTAGATGACTCAATATAAGATATGACAATAGTTGAATGTTGAGTCACTTTACTCAAGAGATTGCCTAAATATAAGCAAGCACATATCACTTGAACTAAAAAGATAGTTTCATTAACCAAGATAGTTCAAGGACAAGCATGTGAGGCAATAGAAAGATTCATCAAGATCAAATCAATTTCTTATTTTCAAAATCAATTTAGCTTAGATTCTATTTGCTTAAGATAAATGTCAATAAGGCATGCTAGCTAAGTTTTGATCAAATTGTCTTAAACAATTATTTCTATCAAAATTCAGATTATGATTCATTTGTTATCAATAAAATATGATTCATTAGAGTTAGATTGAAGTCTTGCATAAGGGCACATAATGAGCATACAATCTGGTCTACTAGCTGTATGATAAAATAATTATTCTATCATGCTTCAATATAGCTTTAAAACAATAGATCTACTTTGCTCATCCTTTTCAAATTCTACAAGATGGGGTCATAGACATACCTTCTTCATGCCAATCTTCTATAAGAGTTTTCTTGTGGACTAACTTTGGTCAATGAAGATCCCCTTCCTTGTTTATCTTAATTTGGAGTTCGAAAGAAAATGTTGATTCATTCATTATACATATTTCAAACTTACTTTGTATGAGCATAGTAGAATCTCCATATAAATTTTCATTAGTAGAACCAAAAATGATGCCATCAATGTATGCTTTGAGCAAGCAAGATATCACAAATTCTTCTTTTTAATGTATTGATTTATCATTATTACTTTTTATCAAAAAGTTACTCAAACTTTTATATCATGCTTTTGATGCTTGTTCCAAATCATATATTGCTTTATCATATTTGTAATAAGTGTTTTCAAATAAGGTGGTTATTTTACATAGATCTTTTTAATGAAATAACCACATAGGAGTGCATTCTACACATTCATTTGACAGAATATAAAGCTCATAAAGTAAGCAAATGATAATGGTGATCTTTACTTCTATGCAAGAATTTCATCAAGATCTATTTCATCTTTTCTTAATTTAATCTTTAGGGTGTCCATATGCATACCTCCATTTCTTTGGCAAGTTTTGAGATTGTGGTGGCACGCAATCATCTCCCTTATCTTGAATTGGCACGTCATCAATATTCAACTTTTCAAAGTTAATAATTCCTGTATCATCATCAAGAATATTTTCTTTCCTAGCAGACTCACTATCAGA
Organism: Phoenix dactylifera; assembly: GCF_051530095.1. NCBI lineage: Eukaryota > Viridiplantae > Streptophyta > Magnoliopsida > Arecales > Arecaceae > Phoenix > Phoenix dactylifera. The sequence goes on from NC_143207.1 coordinate 4,081,315, forward strand.
CTCATCAAATATGATATTAACTGACTCTTCGACTACAAGAGTTCTTTTATTGAATACTCTGTATGCCTTGCTTAAAGAGTAATATCCAAAGAAGCACTTGTTTTATCAGATTTGGCATATATTTCATTCTTGAGAACATAATATGTATAACTGAAAAACATGAAGGTATGCACCATTTGATTTTCTGTTTTTCATTAGTTCATATAGGGTTTTCTTCAAAAATAGATTTAATAGAAACCTTATAATATGACAAGTTGTGATGATAGCATTAATCAACTGCTATCACAAGGCATTATCCTTACACAACCAAGGTTCTATTTCTATAACCCCTATATGCAATAGTGTTCTTGGTGCAAAAATAATTGTATTCAATATTATTTTCTATGCAAACCTTATTAACAAATTGCAAACCTTTTTCATTTGAAATCTTTTGTAAGTTTGTGCTAATGCAGAAAATATTTCAATTTAAGTGCCAAGAACAAAACCAATATTAGCTTTGAGAAATTATCCATAATTACAAAATCAGAAAGCTTATCTCCTAGGTTCACAATCCTAGAGATCCAAATAAGTTCTTATGGAGAATTTTCAAAGGCTAAAGGTGAAAACAATATTTTCAGATTTAGAAATGATTCTAGTTTGTTTTTCTAGATGACATACATAGCAAACTTTGACCTTGCAAAAATTAATCTAAGTGAACCAATGACAAGGTCTTTTGAGATTAAGTCCATACTAGTATGAGTTGATTTTATATGCCAAAACTAGTCTATTTAATCTTGGTATTCTTAATGTATATATTAAAAAAAATATACCAAGTAGACATTCTTGTGTTTATGATCAATAGAAGATAATGCCGAGGATAAGAACTCTCAATCAAGTATTTAGAGAATTCAAAGAGTTATTCTAAGAGTATTGATTAAGTAAATTATCCATCAATAACTAAAGCATAATATAGGAAGATGGAGTGATTTGGATATATTTTCTTTTCATACCAAAAGTATCACTTATATCACAGAAATGATTAATACTAGCTACAATTTCAATATGAGAGGATGCAAGGATTACTAATTTCATTATTTCTTCCATTTTGGTCACTCTTCTTAATTATATTTTAAGTTTCATTCTTTAACACGTGTCTAGAGAACCCATTGTCCAGATAACATCTTTCATTGGAATCTTGGGTAGCTAGACACATTTGCTAAAAATGATCATGTTTTCAACTTAGAAACCCAAGCTCTTTTGGGTCCTTGCAGGTTAGCTATAATTGTTTCTTTTGGAACCCATATTCTCTTAATTACCATTTTGTCTCTTAGTTTGCAGGTTTTAGGATTACAAGTAATATACTTCTGCATACTCTTGCTAAATTTAAACAACATAGATTTAGCAAAAACAGATAATGAATTTTCAGTTTTCTGTTTTTGTTTATTAGTTTCACCAGATTTGTAAAAAATTGTTTTAGGATGAATAGTGGAGGATTTAAGAAATATATTCTCGAAAGATTTTTGAGTGTACCAAGGTTGATATCCCAATCCAGCTTTGTCATATACAGCTCTTGAATTTTCTATCATTAAATTCAGTTTTTCAGAGCTGAGAGTGAATCTTTCAATAGTAGGTTTCAAATTATCAACTTCTTTAGTTAATTTTTCATTATCTTCTGAAAGCAACTCATTGTTTTTCTTAAGTTTATCATGGCTTTCAGTGAGAAGTTGATTTCTCTGATTTAGTTCTTTATTTTCTTTAATTAAGATTTCAATTTCATTAGTCAGTTTTAGTTTTTCATCTATTAGAATTTGATTTTCATTCTTCAAGTTCTTGTTCCTAAAAATAAGTTTCTTATGTTCTAAATATAAATCAGAAAAGACATCACGAAGTTCATCAAATGTAAAATCATTTTTAGTTTTAGCATGTACCTCATATATCTCATCTTCATGTGCCATTAAGCATGAATTTGCAATATGATGCTGCTCTTCTTCTACACATGATGTTTCAGATTTGTTAGTGCATTCATATTTAACTTCAAGCATATTCCATATTTCCTTAGCAGTTGTGCAAAAAGATATGCAATTAAGTTCACTATCATCTAATGCACAAAATAGCACATTCATGGCTTTTGCATTTTGCTGATCCATTTTCTTATCATGATTAGTGCTTGTGTGTGGTCCATTGACTATGATACTCCATAAATCATAGTCATGTGCTTGAATGAAAAGTGGAGGTCTATCAATTAATTGTCCCTCTCCTAGAAAACTATCTATTTGAGTTGTCATGATCTTTGGCTCTTGATCTTGAGATCAATAATTAATATTAGAGCACCTGCTCTGATACCACTTGTTGCCCAAGGTGACAAGCCAAGAGGGGGGGTGAATTGGTTTCTCTTAATTTTAACTATCTTACTTATGTTAAATGATGAGTTAGTAGAATTAAACAAATCATAATACAAACAACAAGAAGTATAGTGGTTCGGTGCTCTCCTTAGCACCTACGTCCACTTTCCAAGCGACCTCTTAGGAATTCACTATAATCCCGCGGATTACAGTTGGATTATTTTTCGGGCTCACAATCCAAAAACCTTTACACTTTGGTTTTCCGGGTTCACCAAAAACCTATGTTGGTTTTACGGGCTCACCAACGAACCTATGTTGGTTTTCCGGGCTCACCAACGAACCTTTACAATTGGTTTTACGGGTTCACCAATCAACCTATACCGTTGGTTTTGCGGACTTACCAACTAACCTTTACAAGGAGTTTAATAAACAAAGAAAGAAGATTTAAGCTCCTAGATGAGCAAATATAACAATATAATCTACAAAGAAGAGTTTAGAGAATAGTTATCGCTTGATGTGACTTCTCTCTTCTTTGTCAAGGATGCTTCACTCTTCAAGGGTGGATGGAGCTCTTAATGACTCTTTGAATCTGCTCAACCACTTTCTTTTGACTCTTGAATGAAGCACTTGGATGAAGAAGATTAGGGCACTTTCTCTTTCTTGTGTACACTTTGATATTCTTTGGAAAGGATGTTCTCTCTGATGAATAGTGCCACTTTAAATAGTTTTCTTCATCCATTGGACAAGCCCCAATGGTTAGAATTCAAAAACTAGCCGTTACTCACTGTTGGAAGGACAAAAAGTACTTCTGCAGAACTAGCCGTTATGCTTCTGTCCGTGTTTGGGTCGGCTCAACCTGTCCTTGGGTCGACCCAACTTTCACTAGAGTCGACTCAAACTTTCCTTGGGTCGACCCTCTCAGAACCACAGAAACTTGCAATTCAGCCTTCCTTCACTTGGGTCGACCCAATATTTCTTTGGGTCGACTCAAGGCTCAGTTGGGTCGACTCAACTTCTTCTTGGGTCGACCCTCTCAGGGTTTCCAGAGAACCTTTTCTGTCATCTGTTCTGTCTTGCCTTTGGGTCGACCCTCTCAGGGTTTGGGTCGACTCAAGCTTGGGTCGACTCAACTTCATCTTGGGTCGACCCTCTCAGTATTTCCAGAGAACCATTTTCTGAGTTGTTGAGAAGCTTGAAGTTTGGGCCGACTCATGCTTTCCTTGGGTCGACCTAACTTACTGTTCATCTGTGCCATTTTTGCAGAAGTGTGCCAAATGCTTTCTTGATGTGCCGGGGTCGACCCAATCAACCTTGGGGTCGACTCAATCCACACTTTGCTGCAACTCAAGGTTAGATTCATCCAAGTAAACAATGAAATGCATCTTTAACTTGTTATACAAATATACTGAGAGTAACAGACTTATAAATGAAGTATCGAATTAACTTATAACATACTCTCGATTATTGCTTGTTAATCATCAAAATAACACTATCATCCTCATTCTCTACCCTACGGCAGCACCAACTCTTTGTGAAGAGGGAGAAGTGTGCGTTTGCGCAGCGGAGGGTGCCGTTCCTCAGGCACATCATTGGGGATGGCAGGCTCATGATGGATCCCTCAAAAATTTCAGCCATAGTCGAGTGGGAGGTACCTACACGTGTTATACACTTACGCTCTTTTCTTGGCTTGGCAAATTACTATAGGAGGTTCATCACCGGATATTCGAAGTTATGCGCCACACTGACGAATTTGTTAAAGAAGGATCGACCATGGCGATGGTCAAACCAATTTCCGGAGGCATTTGATCGTCTCAAGTAGGCGGTCACAGTAGAGCCGGTCCTCGTGCTACCGGACTTTTTTATTTCTTTTGAAGTCCACACCGACGCATCAGATTTCGCCATTGGAGGGGTGCTCATGCAGGAAGGGCACCCAGTGACCTACGAGAGTCGGAAGTTGAACGACACCGAACGCAGGTATACGGTTCATGAAAAGGAGATGACAGCGATTGTGCACTGTCTTCGAACCTGGCGTCATTACCTCCTCAGATCTAAGTTTGTGGTGCGCACGGATAACGTGGCCACAAGCTACTTTCAGACCCAACCAAAACTCACCCCCAAGCAGGCGAGATGGCAGCAGTTTCTGGCTGAATTCGATTTCGACATCGAGTACAAGCCGGGCCGAACTAATTCAGTCCCTGATGCTTTGAGTAGAAAGGCACAGCTGGCTGCAGTCTCTTCCTTTTCCAAACCAGCAAGTAACCTAATGGAGAGGGTCAAGACCGAGATGGAGAAGGATCAATGGGCCACTTCCATGGGTGAACTCATCAAAGACGGCAAGGCGCGCCGTTTCTGGACCGAAGGAGGGCTGATTTTGACACGAGGGTGACGTGTCTATGTGCCTTCAGGTGGAGGGCTAAGGCACGAGGTGTTGCGAGAACACCATGATTCTATGTGGGCGGGACACCAGGGGGTGCATCGGACCCAAGCTCTTATAGAACATAACTACTATTGGCCGAAGATGCGGGATGACATCGAGGAGTATGTTCGCACTTGTCTACTATGCCAACAAGACAAGGTTGAACATCGACGGCCTGCAGGGTTGTTGGAGCCATTACCTATACCAGAGCGTCCATGGGAGAGTGTCTCCATGGACTTCATCATCGGGCTACCTCTGGTGGATGGGAACAGCTCTATCATGGTAGTGGTGGATCGCTTCTCGAAGTACGAGTCTTCATTGCAGCACCTACTACTTGCCATGCGGAGGACGTGGCGCGGTTGTTCTTCACATATGTGGTGAAATATTGGGGGATACCGCGGAGTATCGTTTCTGATCGCAATGCTCGCTTCACGGGGAGGTTCTGGACGGAGTTATTTCGGATACTCGGAACGGAGCTGAAGATGTCCACGGCCTTCCACCCTCAGACCGATGGCCAAACAGAGCGAACCAATGCATTACTGGAGATATATTTGAGGCACTATGTGAGTGCCAACCAGCGGGATTGGGTGCGACTCTTGGACCAAGCCCAATTCAGCTACAACTTACAGCGATCAGAGTCGATAGGTAAATCACCATTCGAGGTGATTACAGGGCTGCAACGCCTGCAACCAGACACTCCGGAAAGTATCGCAGCGGACTACATGGGACGTAGTCCGACCGCCTACAGGTTCGTGAGGGATCTGAAGGAGGATACAGATTTGGTTCAGGTTTCCTTGTGGAAGGCGACCAAACGGATGAAGAAGTGGGCTGACATAAAGCGGCGGGTAGCTGAATTTCGGGTTGGTGATCGGGTATTGGTGAAGCTTTATCATCACATGAAATTGAAGTCGGGCTACCACAAAGTACTTGTGAGGAGGTATGAAGGTCCCTTCATCATCACACATCGAATTGGAGAGACAGCATACCGATTGTCGCTGCCTTCCAAGCTGAAAGTGCACCCGGTGTTCCATGTGTCCCTATTGAAACTATTCAAAGAGGACACAACTGACCCTTCTCGGGCTCGAAGCGGGCGAGCTCCAGTGGCCGTACGAGTTCATTACACCAAGAAGGTTTCTGAAATCAAGGCGGACAGGAAAAAGAGTAACCATGTGCAATACTTAGTCCGATGGAAAGGACTATCAGATTCAGAAGCAAGCTGGGAATATAATGACGAACTATGGCAGTTCGAGGACATCATCAACGAGTACCGCCTAGCCTCGTCAGGGGCGACTTCGGCTTAGGTGGGGGAGGGTGTCACGGCTCCTCGAATCGGGGCTGGACCGGATGCGGATCAAGGTATAAACCAGATCAGGTCGCTGGACAGGTTCGAGGTCTGACGGTGCTCTCTAGAGATTTGGGCAACTTGGAGACCAAATCTGGACCCTAGGATCACCTAGGGAAACGTGTGCAAGATGTAGGTGGAATACCCAAGAGCATGGGGCCGTGGGCACGTGCTCCAAGGCATGTATTGTTGAGAATACATGTTGATTCATCATTAGGAGGAAAGCTGCTGCAACGAGACTGATTCAGCGTTGTGGGCTTTTCTCGAAGCATGGACTGAATCCGGAAAATTGGGATGCATAGAAATGTGTGCCACTGATGGAGAAACGTGGCATAAGTCTCCAGAAGGCAAGGGACACGTTTTAACACATTTTTATAACTGAAAACGTGTATGGTTAGAAGACGTGGCTGTAATGCTGTTTCCACGCGCTTTCACTTTGAGGGGCATTTCGGAAACTCTACAGAAGTCCGTTCAAAGTGGAAAAGGTGCCATCTGGAAGGGTTTTTCGTCCCGAATCCAACGAATATAGTTTCATGGTAATCCGAGTTCGTTTGAGGCATAAACTTGGCTGTTTTATCTGATTGCGCAGAATCCTACGGGAATCGGGGTTTTCCTATCTTATCTAGAATTCATCCTTATCTTGTGCATGGGAAGTTGAATTCGTGAGGGACTTGTAACTGGAGGTTGCTCCTCTATAAGAGGACCCTCAAAGGGGAGGGATTGGTATCCGGTAGAGCTGGAGAGGCCAAGAGAGCTTATTGTAATCAGTTGAGTGGTTATTCAATAAAGTTCTCTTCCCCTACATTTCTTCTTCTCCTTCGTAGTATTTTTTGGTGTTGTGTTTCGCTGCATTATTGTTGTTAGGCGTGACCTAAGTCATAGAGACTAGGTACCCACGCTAGGAAGGCTGATCGGTTATCTTCGATAGTCCGAGCCGCACGTTGTTGGGATTTGCTTTGTAATCCCTTCGTACGTGTCAGAAGGATGTCCTATCGGGCACATTCCGACAATCTGTGATCGCTTCATTTTGGTTGCGAGTCATCTCTTACACTGCGCATTCCAACTTCAACTAAGCCGAGCAGCCCAGTCTCCACCATAGCGCCAACTCCTCCAGGTCGGATTTTGGACAGCAACACATAACAAAGTCATGGATGGTGAAAGAAGTCTTGCCTGAGAATGTCCAAACCCTAATTGTCTATTTGATTATTTTAAAATTTGTATTTCACCCAAGTCTGCAGATAATGGATGTAGCTTGGAACGATCTCCACAAGCTGCACAATAAATGACAAAATAGAAGATTAATAAATCAATAAACACAGCTAGAAACCAGGGATTATTCACCACGTCAACTTGGATCCAATCTAGCTCACAAGCAATGTAGTTCATTTTTTTTTTATTTTTTTTTATTTTCGGTAGTTTAGGGGAAAGAACCCAGTTATGTTCTTATGAAATGAACATTAGATGCATCAGCCGAAACAGAGTGACAAACATCACAATGGAAGTTAGCCATCCAGTTGAAGGAATTTGGGAACAGATCAAGCGGCTGTAAGAGCTAGACAATCATCAGGTTCATCACTGTTATGGAACATATGACTGGCATGGAAGCCCCAAAGGAAGCGACAGTACTTTGGGAAGCAGGTTACGCACCACGGTGTCCGCTGCAGCTTGAAGGCCTTCCCATCCGCCACTCAGTTCAGCACAACGGACACTCGCAGTTCGAACCAGGATAGCTCCAGCAGGTATTCTACCATCATAAACAAACCTAATTTCAATTCAGTCACCAAGGCCAGAAGGTTTTTCCAATCTGATAGTCTTAGGAATCAGCATAGATAGCAAAGGCCGGCTACCATGCAATATCAACATCTCACCAGAAAGCTAATCACGGATCATGTTTGGGTATGGAGCATCTTGAATTTTAAATAGGCTGGGACCTTGGCCACGACAAATAAATACAGTTTGGCCCGAGGCCCAGCCCATGATCAGCTTAGCACCACACTGCCATCCGATCCAAAATCTTTATAAGCTTCAATCAACACAATCGGACGCCAACTATACATATGAATCAAACACAATTATCAATAATATACATCAGACACCAAATTATGTCCAGCAAAACAGTATCTATTCAGGGAACAATGAAATGCATAAACAAGAAAACAGCGTTATACTTTCCAAGCATCCATCCTCACTATTCACAAATGTGCACAGCACTAATACATAGGACAGGTGGCTCAATTCATCAACCTTCTACTGAAACTTCATTGGGAGCATTTCCAGGAAAGGAAAGGTTACACATAGTTTGAGTTTCGTCAAATGTGTTCTCCAGAATGGCTTTAGCTTCTTCAGTAGCATTTTCTGGAACAGCATTAGCTTCTTCACTTGTGTTCTCCAGAGAGACCGACTCCACTGCCACACCTGCTTCAGGAGGGACTGCTGACGATTTGCCATCACTCTCCCCTACCATTGGTTTCTCAATTCTGGGTTTCTGGTCTGATGCTTTTGGCTCTGTGCGAAGGGGTTCGGTTTCAACCTTTGCAGCTGTTGATTTCTGAGTCGGCAGCCTCGAAAGTGATTTCTGAATCGGTTTCTTCAAAGCTGTGGAGGCTCCTTTATTGTTTGCTACACCTTTCTTTGACTTGTTTGTGCCAGAAGAGGGGTGTGGGTTCTGACTTGAACCTTCCAAAGGGTTGTCAGCAGCAGCGATGGATGGCTTGTTCCGTCCAAGCTTTGGCGACCTAGCACGTGTTGGTGGGATCTGTTACATGATCAAACAATTAGTAGCAGTAACAAGCAATCATGTTCTTATAACGTAAAACTTTATTTAAAAATAAGGTCAACATATAAGCATACATCAACAAGCAATACATGTTAATGTAAGCATTATGATCACAAAGCTTCTAAGGCAGCCACCTCCTACTGATACAATAATTAATATGAGAAATGAAGAATAAATGTAGAGCATGATCTTAAAAAAACATATTGAAATATAGAAATCAAGAAAAATTTAGACATCTGCAGTTGACAAACATGATTGTGAACCTCTTCAGGGCTATTGGTGTACTCTATTAGTTGCAATAAGCTCACAAATATATAATTTCAAGTGCTGGGCCAGTATTGACACCTGACACGGATTGGCATGACATGCACTAATAAATTTTTAAGATTTTTTGATTTACAACAGATTTTTTTCCTTCCTGGTATAGAATGGCACCAAATGCTAGCACTGCACATGCCATGTCAGCAGGTGATTGGTTGGGGTACTAGCAAGTGAAAACAATATCCAAATCATTGAAAATTATGATGAAGTGCATGATATTCAAAATCGAATAGTGGTGAAAGTAGATTGAATCCATTTTCTTATCCGAAATTATTTGGATATAGAAAGAAATTTGAGCATCCGACTAATATCCGTATCCATATCTATCAAAGAAAAATAGATATGGATATGGATAGACAACCATTCGATCTCTATCTGAATATCCAATTCCATTTGTAACCCCTTTTAATTTTACATAGCACTCGTAAACTTTTAAGAAAAATAAATAACCACATTAACATTGTATTAACTTAATTTATCAGCCACTTAGTAATATCTTTGATTCTATAGTCATAAAGTTTAGTTATATCCATATTTATATCCATACTTTCAGTATCCGATTTGTATTTGTATCCATTTAAAAGAAATATGAATATAGATTTTTACATCCAACTGACATCTATATCTGTATTCGTTAAACAAAATAAATATGGAGATAGACATACTAGTATCCGATCTGTATCCGATCTGATTTCAGCCCTAGAATCGAAAGAATACATGTAATGATTACGAATGTTTCATTTCAACTTTCAAAAGCCAACATTCATGTTCCATAACTTCACCAGCCATGGCATTTATGGATTCCATTGACCAGCTCTTTAATGGATGAATAAATATTGTACAAACCTCATTATAACGAAGTCCAAAGGATGTCAATTCAATGATCTCAAATTTAGGAGATTCTTACACAAGCCAATACAATATGGCTTTGGAATGGTCATATCTAAGGAGATATTATTAAAAGCATGCAGCACCCTCATGTAGCATCATATTCAAGATACAATTATAAACAACAAACCTCAACAACTATGTGGAATCTATATATGGATCACCATATACCCCAGGAATTTGGAAAGGCTTTACGAGCAACTCTCAATCTGACATCATCCTATTTGGAATTGGTGCCAAATTTTTGGCCAATGCTACTTTGGGCAAAACAACCTTGAGATAACTATGATGCATCTGTATTTGTTCAGTACAATGCCACTAGGACTTTATTCATTTCCAATCCATCCAACCAGTCACGATTAGAAACTTATCTAAACAATATTCAGCATCAGCATCAGCATCATCATAGCTTACAAAAATGATGGGTAGCAACAACAAAGGGCAATTGTTGGCTGCTCAAAGGGGTAATTAGCAGAAAGGGGTAATTATTATAAAAGGTGATAGGAGAGTAGTCATGAAAGTGGTGACAACATGGGCAGGAAGGTTAGGGAGCTGAAGACAAATGATAGTGGTGGGAGTATTTAAGGGTAGGAAAGGGTAGCAGAAGTCATATAGAGCTGAAGGCAATGAAGAAGGGTCAGAAGACGGTAGCCACATTGCTCGCATAAAATGGAAATGGGACAACAAGAGAAACAAAAATCAGATAGTTCAACCTATTTATTGAACTGAGTATGTGAGACGCTGAGACTGAGCCTGGTTCATTTGACCAGCCCAGCCCCTTGGCTTGGGCCTCATGTGCGTTGCACATGAGGGCAACAGGGAGGAAAACTCTGGCTGGAGTCGTCTTCCTCCCCGATCGCGATGAGGATGAGGTTCATCGCAATCCGGACACCGACCGATAAGGCCGAAATCCGCTATTTAGAGACCTCCTCCTCCGAGTTCATCCAAGGTTGACCAACCGAAGTCCAACATTCTCTTAGGATTCGGATCTTCTTCTTCCTCGGTTTGTTGCTAGAGAGCCGACGAAACCTCGCCAAATCGAGGTAAGAGTTCCTCATCTTCCTCTCTTGGTGTTTTGGCCATGAATCGTCGTGAATTTGAGCCAGCAAATTGCCGGAATTGATGCGAAACAGGGTGCTCTATTTCAGCCTGTGTTCTTTCGCCGCCGGCCTTGTTCGCCACCGTCGGCGGCCGGGGTTGGCTGAGCCTGCTTCGTCATATCCCCTGTTTGGAGAAGAGAAAGAGTCTCTCTTCTTTTCTCTCCTCTCTCTTCTCTTTGTTGTTGGACTTTCTCTCTCTTGACTCATGCTAGTCACGTTGCTTGATCCAGTTGACTTATGCCATTGACGACCAAACCCAGACCCCTAATTGAATCGAACTGAGACTCTCTTTTCCATCTTTTTTCTTTTGTTTCTCTCTCCATCTGAACTTTTTCTCTACTCTCTAGAGTATTTGGATCTAGTAGGGACTCTTTGCAGTAATTTTGAATTGACCCTAATGAAGGATCCTAATATGGAGTCATCGGGCGACATGTCAACCCCACTCTGGCTCTTGCCAAATACTGTTAGATTTGATCGCTCCAATATTTATAGAACTATTTGTGCTCTAGTCTGAGCATGATTCAATGAATTTCACGTTGATCAGACCGATCAGAATGTCAGGCACTCCTGCTTGATCAACTTTATGAGAATGTTGGAAATAGAATTTTTATTTTAATAAAATTTTAAGAAAAAAATATAATTTTGGAATATTAGGCTCTGAGAAGAATTTTCGAAATTAATTGGATCTCTTAGTTGAATCACATTTGCAAGATAAGTAATAATCTGCTTCTTCTAGATTCTTCATTTATATAATATTATTTTTATATCGAATAAATTGTTAATGAATATATGTGTGATTTATGAATTTTACGAGATGATGATTTGACTAAAAATAGATATATAACTTGGAGTAATATTTTTTGGACTATTGTTATATTTACGGTTCTTGCATCATACTATACATATTTGATCGGATTATGATATATTTATTATTTTACAAAAAAAAATTTGATGTGCATCAGATTTGAAACTCCTAGCCTATGTTCTAAACCCTGCCAATTGGGGGTTATACATTGCCACTCTGATTCTGGCCCCACTACAAGTTATAAGCGCGGTATTCTAGCCTACTCCACAAGGTATAAGTACGATATTCTATCTCACTCTACAGAGTATAAGTGCGGTATTCTTGCCTACTCCGTAAGATATAAGTGTGGTTCTATTTCTAGCCGAGCCACAGGGTGCAAATGTGGCCATAGTTAAAGGTTGTTGAGTTGAATGTGATTTGTTTCAAATTAGATTTATGTTTACATATACGAATATTTGAAAGACATGAATTTTTAATGGATGTGTTTTAAAACAAAATTAATTTCTTTATACTGATTCATCATAATTTACATTTATATTTTATTATATGATTGTCTAGTTAAGATATTCATTACTTACTGGATTGTCTAGCTCATTATACGATTTCTTACTATTTTTACATATTCAAAAAATTAGCTCAACCCAGAATTTTTCAATTTGAGAGAGCGACTAGCAGAATTGTGGTACAAGTTATCTTAGATTAGAGTTTATTTAAATTGATGTATTACCTTAGACTAATGTTAGAATTGTAAGACATTATAAGTTGAATTAGTTAATGAAATAATGATTGCATATCATGTTTAAATTGTTCCGCTGCATATTAATGATATCACGTTGAGATGCCTTGCATGCTCGTAAGAAGAGCTCCTTAGGAGTCTGCGACGGTTGCCGTGACCCCCATCTCGTGATCTTGGGTCGAGGGCATGACAGAGTAATTGACCAACTATATTGCTGATGACCCAATCCAGTGCTTGTATGTACAACTAGCTGATCATCATAGGAAAATACTTGATGGAAATCAAATCCTGAAAGCCATGAGGAAAAAAATCTTGTTACACATCCAATGTTGCGACTAGATTGGATTGTGTGGAGTGATTGATTATAACCCTATTTGATTTTGATGAGCTCAAAGCATTTGAGTATATCTTATATTATACTAATGAAATTCAATCTAGTGTTTCAGCCAAATATTTGTGAATTTATGTTTAATTATCTCTAGCCTTGGTTCAATACATTTTGGCTAAGTATGGAACTCAGTTTGAACCAAAGTCTGGAACGCGAGTCGACTCCGGAAGATTACGAGTCGACTCCAAGTGTTTCAGAAGCTCTGGCACAGACTCGAGTCGACTCCGGCACACTACGAGTCGACTCCAAATGAGAACTGACAACAGGACAGAAGGATGAATCTCAGACCCTGTCACCGAGTCGACTCCTGAAGAATTCGAGTCGACTCCGATGCTTGCCGAGTCGACCCCCGATAGTTCCGAGTCGACTCCAAGGAGTAACAAACAGAAAGACAGAGAAGTTTTTTTTGGACTCTGAGAACCGAGTCGACTCCAGAAGAACTCGAGTCGACTCCAACGGTTGGCGAGTCGACTCCAAAGAAAGCAAGAGTCGACTCTCAGAGGAATGCAAGACTAAAAGTCAGAGAGCCAACTTCGGTCTCTGAGAACCGAGTCGACTCCCGCAAAGTCCGAGTCGACTCCGAGGCAGTTCAACTCCAAAGACAGAAGACCAGTTTTCAGGCTCTGAGAGCCGGGTCGACTCCAAGAGAATCCGAGTCAACTCGAGGAAGTAAACCCGAAAGAAAGATCTTTGGATCCCTAAAAACGAGTCGTCTCCAGAAGGCAGAGTCGTCTCCGGATATTGGCGAGTCGACTCCAAGTTTGGCCGAGTCGACTCTAGAACGGGACAGCACTTTAATTCAAATCCTGAACAGTGGGCGAGTCGTCTCCAGCAACAGCCGAGTCGACTCCAGATCGAGCGAGTCGACTCCGATCCCAACGGACACTGTGTCAGGAGTTGCAGATTGTGCAGAACGGCCCTAAAAGTGAGTCTAACGGCTAGTTTTCAATGGAGATTGCTTAAATAGCCAGATTGAACGGTAATAGACACTAAGAAAGCTATTCCATTCAAACAAAAAGGGATTTCCACCTACCAAAGGCTCTCAAGAGTAAATACAAGAGAAAGAAGGAAAAAGCGCATTCAACTCCATCCAACCAACGTTCTCCTTCGCATTCAAAGCTCCCCTTCTGACAGCAAATCTTCAGCACATTCAAGAGGAGTTGAAGAGTTTGAGAAGCCCCTTTCTCCACCTCCAAAAATCTGTTTGAGGGCTTCTAACTCTTCTTTGTTTATATTGTTTAAATACGCTTTTCAAGAAGCTATCTTTTTACTTGTTTCAAACTGTTTTCTCTTACTTGATTCAATCAGGAAATTGAATCAAGGGTGTTAAGGTTGGTTGGTTAGCCTAGGGTAAAACCAACGTGTAAGGGTTCGATTGTGATCCCGGAAAAACAATCGGGTGGTTCTAGTCGGTGAGCTTGTGAAAACCGACCGAGTTCGTTGTGATCTCGTAAAACAACAAGTTGGATTGTGAGCTTGTAAAACAACCGGCTGTAATCCGAGGGATTATAGTGAACTCCCAAGTGAAGCTTGGGGAGTGGACGTAGGAGCAAGGGTTAGCTCCGAACCACTATAAAATCTCTTATGTTTGTGATTGTTTCATTGTCTCTTCCATTCCCTTCATTCACTGCATATAGTAACTAATTAATCCACTTGAAATAAGTTTTAATTAGTTACTCACAAGGTTTTTTAATTGCAATAATTACTTAAAACCCAATTCACCCCCCCTCTTGCGTTGTCTTTTTGGGCAACAAGTGGTATCAGAGCCGGAACTCTTCTATCAAAAGAGTAAAAGATCAAAATGACAATCCCATTTGGATCTTCTCATATTGAGGGGCAATCCACCCATAGACCTCCATTCTTTAATGGAACCGACTACTCCTATTGGAAGGCTAGGATGAGGATATTTATCCAAGCTCAAGACTATGAGATTTGGAGCACTATAGTTAATGGACCATACACCCCATCTATTTTTGTAGAGGGTGTTACTATACCCAAACTTGAAAAAGATTGGGATGACAATGATATTAGGAAGGCACAACTAAACGCCAAAGCAATGAATGTGCTTTATTGTGCCTTAGACCGTAATGAATTCAATAGAGTCTCAACTTATAATTCTGCAAAACAAATATAGGATAGGCTTAAAGTGACCCACGAAGGCACGAATCAAGTAAAAGAATCTAAAATAAACATACTAGTTCATAAATATGAACTATTTAAGATGGAATCTAATGAAACTATCACTTGCATGTTTACTAGATTTACTGATATTGTCAATGGCCTAAAAAGCCTTGGCAAAAATTATACTAACAGTGACCTTGTCAGGAAGATTCTTCGATGTTTGCCAAGATCATGAGAGGCCAAGATAACGACAATTCAAGAAGCCAAGGACTTGAACAAGCTTCCACTTGAGGAGCTTCTTGGATCCCTAATGACGCACGAGCTCACAATGAAACAACACAGCGAAAAAGAATCCTCTCATAAGAAAAAGGTAATAGCTCTCAAATCTACTTCTTCTAACAAGGATTTATCTTGCAGTAGCAGCAGTGAAGAAGAAAATCATGAGGGAGATGATGATGAGGCTCTTCTCGTGCGAAAGTTCAGAAAATTCATCAACCGAAAGAAGTTCTTTCATCAGAGGAGAGGTCCCTCAAGTTCCTACTACAAGGATAAAGGTAAGGAAAGGAAAAATGAAGGAATCGGATGCTATGAATGCAAGAAGCCGGGACATTTCAGAGCTGACTGTCCTTTGCTCAAAAAGGCCAGCAAATATAAGAAAAAGAAAGTCCTCGTCTCCACCTTATCGGATTCCGATTCATCATCATCATCATCGGATGAGGAACAAGAGAAAAAGGCCAACTTCTGTTTTATGGCAAACGAAAATGAGGTAACATCTGAAACGCATTTAGATTTTACCTTTGATGAATTGTATGATGCGTTTAATGAATTAATGGATGAATATAAGACAATAAATCTTAAGAATAAAGAGCTAAAACTAACCAATCAATCTCACTTCCATAAATACGATAAATTAGTTAAGGATAAGGATTTTATCATTAAAGAAAATTTAGAACTTAAAACAAGCAAGCAAATGTTAATTCAAAAAACTAATACCTTAATTAAAGATAACGAAAAACTAACCAAGGAAATTTCAGAACTTAAAAATGACAAACAAACTATAAGAGATAATCTCACAAAAGACTTAAACATACTAAAAACAGAAAAACAAAAGTTGGCACAAGAACTTGAAAAATACAAACCTTTTGTAGAAAAGTTTACATATAGTTCTGAAAAATTGGAAATGATACTTAATAATCAACGAGCTGTGTTCAATAGAGCTGGTTTAGGGTATAAACCTAAGAATAAGCAAAAGCTCCTTAGTAATTTTTTTGTGAAAGCAGAGGAAAGCAAAATTAAGAATATAACCTGTTTTTGCTGTGGAAAAACAGGACATAAAGCTAATGTGTGTGACCATAAAAAAGGAAAAGCTAAAAGAAAAATTAAAAAGGTTTGGATTCCAAAAGGAATCAACATTACGAACCATGAAGGACCCAAGAAAACTTGGGTACCTAAAATTGTATGATTTCCATGTGTAGGAGTGTCTTGCAGCCAAGGTCGACAAAAACTGTTGGTACTTGGATAGTGGCTGCTCAAGACACATGACGAGTGACAAAGACCAATTCTTCACCCTTGAGCCTAAAAAGGGAGGTGCAGTGACATTTGGAGACAATAACCAAGGTCACATCGTTGGTATAGGTAAAGTACAAATCACCTCCTCAACCTTTGTTGATAATGTACGATTTGTAGATGGTCTTAAGCATAACTTACTTAGCATAAGTCAATTATGTGATAGGAGTTTTGATGTTCTGTTTAAGCCAACCCTATGCATCATAACCAACTCAATTGACAATAGCTTAGTATTCAAAGGAATAAGACGTGAAAATGTGTACGTAGTAGATCTTGAAGATCTTATCAAAAATAACCCTTGCTTAGTAGCTAGTGATACTAAGGCTAATGATATAAGTTGGCTATGGCACCGTAAGTTAAGTCATGCAAGTATGGATACAATATCAAAACTAGTTAAAAGAGATTCTGTAATAAGTTTGCCAAAACTAAAATTTGAGAAAAATAAAATTTGTGAAGCGTGTCAATATGGAAAACAATCTAGGAGCTCTTTTAAATCCATAAATTGTGTCACTACTACTAGACCCCTTGAACTACTACACATGGATCTATTTGGACCAACTAGAGCTAAAAGTCTTGGTGGAAACAAGTATGGCCTTGTCATTGTAGATGATTTTTCTAGATACACATGGATCATGTTCTTAGCTCATAAAGATGAAGCATTTTTTATGTTTAAGAAATTTCATAAAGAAGTTACTAATTCAAGAAGTGTTTCAGTTATAGCTATTAGGAGTGATCATGGAACGGAATTTGAAAATCATCTATTTGACGAATTTTGTAGTAAAAAGGGGATAACTCATAATTTCTCTGCACCTAGGACACCACAACAAAATGGAGTTGTAGAAAGAAAGAATAGAACCCTAGAGGAAATGGCTAGGACCATGTTATGTGAAAGTAACCTCCCTAAGTATTTTTGGGGAGAAGCCATTAATACATCATGTCATATACTAAATAGAGTTTTATTGAGACCCATTATAAAGAAAACACCCTATGAACTTTGGAAAAATAGAAAGCCCAAAGTAAACTATTTTCATGTTTTTGGATGTAGGTGTTTCATTCATAATAATGGCAAGGATAACTTAGGTAAATTTGATTCTAAATCTGATGAAGGTATCTTTTTGGGATATTCTACATCAAGTAAAGCATATAGAGTATTTAACAAAAGAAACCTTGTTATTGAAGAGTCTATACATGTTGTTTTTTATGATACTAATGATATCTCTTCTAGCAAGATAGTTGCTCCTGATGATGATGCAGAAATTCTTGAAGAAAAGATTGATGAGATTACATTACAAGAAGATGAACAAAAGCTAATTGGAAATGCATCAACAAGCCAAGAAGCAATTGTGGATCATGGGCTGACTAAGGCTTGGAGGTATGCTCATGGGCATCCTAAGGAATTAATTTTAGATGATCCATCTCAACCTGTTAGAACTAGAGCATCTCTTAGGAACTTAAATAATCATCTAGCATTTGTCTCACACTTTGAACTTAAAAACATAGAAGAAGCTGAAAATGATGTAAATTGGATAAATGCAATGCAAGAAGAACTAAACCAATTCACTAGAAACAAGGTGTGGAATCTAGTTGAACGACCCTCTGAATACTCAATAATAGGAACCAAATGGATATATAAAAATGAACTTGATGAACATGGAATCGTGATTAGGAACAAGGCTAGACTAGTAGCAAAGGGCTATAATCAAGAAGAAGGTATAGACTTTGATGAAACTTTTGCTCCTGTAGCTAGACTTGAAGCAATTAGATTGTTACTAGCATTTGCATGCTCTAAAGACTTCAAATTATTTCAAATGGATGTAAAAAGTGCCTTTTTGAATGGGCATATTAATGAGGAGGTGTATGTAGAACAACCTCCTGATTTTGAAAATCATCAATACCCCAATCATGTGTATAAATTAAACAAAGCACTTTATGGTTTAAAACAAGCACCTAGAGCATGGTATGAAAGACTTAGCAAATTTCTGTTAGACCATGAATTCTCTAGAGGGAACGTTGATACAACATTATTTTTAAAAAGAAAAAACAAAGATATGTTAGTAGTTCAGATTTATGTAGATGATATTATTTTCGGTGCTACTAACAATCGCCTCTGCGAAGAATTTGCTGACCTAATGCAGAGTGAATTTGAAATGAGCATGATGGGAGAGCTGAACTATTTCCTCGGGCTCCAAATCAAACAATCTGAAGAAGGGATCTTCATCAATCAAGCTAAATACATCAAGGAGATGCTTAAGAAGTTTGATATGGAAGGAAACAAGTCAATCAGCACACCCATGAGTTCATCATGCAAACTAGACCAAGATGAATCAGGTAAATCAGTAGATCAAAAGATGTATAGAGGTATGATAGGATCTTTATTATATCTCACTGCAAGTAGACCTGATATCATGTTTAGTGTATGCATGTGTGCTAGATATCAATCTAATCCTAAGGAATCACATTTAATCGCAGTTAAGAGAATTTTTAAATACCTAATAGGAACAAAAAATATAGGTTTATGGTACTCTAAAGAATCTAGCATAAACTTAATAGGGTATACAGATTCAGATTTTGCTGGTTGTAAACTTGATAGAAAAAGCACCAGCGGGTCATGTCAATTCTTAGGAAAAAATTTAATCTCTTGGTTTAGCAAGAAACAAAACTCGGTTGCACTATCTACGGCGGAAGCCGAATATGTTGCTGCCGGGAGTTGTTGTGCTCAAATCTTGTGAATTAAACAACAGCTTGAAGATTATAGCATTAAACAAGATAAAATTTTCATTAACTGTGATAATACAAGTGCCATTAATCTAACTAAAAATCCAATTCAGCACTCAAGAACTAAACACATTGAGATAAGACATCATTTCATAAGAGATCATGTACTGAATGGTGATGTGACACTTCAATTTGTGTGTACTGATAATCAACTTGCTGATATCTTCACAAAACCTCTGAGGATCGATTTTGCATACTTAGAAGAGGATTAGGAGTGATTGATCCATTCTCGTGATACTCTCCTCTAGTTCATAGATTTTGAGGATTAGTCTATGGTGGACATAGGACTTCTTATCTACGATCATCAAATCAGTTCCTAAATCCTGGATAAGTCCATAACTCTCTTTTGTGGCACGAAAATAACTTGATTTTGGGTGTGTGCCAGAGTTCGAGTCGACTCGGACACATTTTAGAGTCGGCTCATGGGGGAGTCGACTCGCGCATATTTTGGAGTCGACTCGAGGTCGAGTCGACTCGCGACTTACTGGAGTCGACTCGAGGTCGGGAATCCGATGTTTTAACCCTAATCGAAACGTTCAATCCCCACTTCTATTCACAGCCGACACTGTTCCAAAACCCTAGAGCCGTCTCCGACCTCGTCTCCGACCCATTCTAGGTCTTCTCCATCGAGTTTTTCCTCCATTTTCCTAGTTCTTCTCCCGTGTTTAGGTCAAAAATGCCTAGGAAAGCAGTTGTCCCAAGCCGGAAGAGACCTATCTCTGCGAGCGGGGCCGAGCGACGGTCAAAGGCTCGGAACGAACCCGCGAGGCCACCACCTCCGGTTTCTTCCCCGCCTAGGCCGGTTCCCTCGCGTCCGTGCGCCGGGAGGGCGGTCTCCACCGGAAGAAAAGTCAACTTTGACTTCCTCTCCCGGGAAGGCTTCACCCTAGGGCACCGTCTTAGGGTACAAGGGCTAGAGTTTTTCTGTTCCTTAGACCTCCCAACTTACCCGGGGTTAGTTAGGGAATTTTATGGGACTAGCCCGGGGTAGTGGTGGTATCCAGGGAACCGTAGCAGGTGTCCCTATATTCATCTCGGAGGACTTCATTGCTCAAGTCCTCCATCTTTCCCAAGAAGGGATCTCTCCCAGTCACCCTCTTGATAGGACTGAGGTCCTTACAGCAGTCTTAGGGAGTCCTCCACAGTCCCCCATAGAGGAGGTGTTCGCAAATCAGCTGTCGGCTGAAATGCGGCTTCTCCTTAGTGTTATCTCTAGGACTCTCTTCCCAAAGACTGGGAGGTTTGACTTTATCTCCGAGAGGGACCTAGCCCTGATGTACCATATACTCCAGGACACTCCTATCAACTTTCCTAAACTTATCTACAAATATATCTGTGAACCCCTAGATAAGCCAAGGTTGAGTCTCCCCTACGGTATGCTTTTCACTCTCATCTTTAGGGAGTTAGATGAACCTATTCCTGAGGGGGAACCCTCTCGCTCACTGCGTCACACAGATCGCATGGGTGAGGGTACTCTTCATCGGATGGGATTTCATAGAGTAGAGGGAGTCTGGGTACGGAGACCATCCACTTCATCTGAGCCAACCACTCATCACTCTCCTGCCTCTGACCATGACCAGGACCACCATACAGATCTACCCACCCATCCTTCTACCTCTGGTCCTGCACATACAGAGCCCTCCACCTCCACTGCCCCATCTACTCAGCAGCAGCCACTGGAGGTCCGCATATCTTCTGAGCAGCTCCGAGAGTTGCGGCAGGAGATAGTGAGGGATCTGAGAGATGATCTGCTGAGGGAGCTCCGAGGTCCTCAGAGTGCTCCCTCCACCGAGCTAGTTCCCTCCTTAGCAGTCGTGACAGAGATGGTTGCAAATCTGGAGGAGATATTCAACATTCGAAGCCTAGTTCAAGGTCAATACTGGAACATAAGTGACGTCAAGAACGACACAAGGGAGATGCGAGATAGCATCAAACATGAACTAGGCAACCAGAGTCAGGGTGCAGAGAGACTAGCCAATGTACTGATCTTCAAACTTGACACCCTCCAGGAGAGTGTGAACAACATTTCTACAATTCAGTCTAGAACCACCTCGGAGATTCTTGAACAACTGGGGAACATCAATGAGAGGTTAAGCATGGTCATCAAACACACTAGACTGAGCAAGGAAGCCACATCCTCCACCACGAAGAAACCCTAGTGTTTTTTGTTCTTTTTACTTTATGATGTACAGTCCCTTGAGGACTTCTTTTGATATGTAATCACACTTGTACTCAAATTTGAATTTAATACAATGAGTAGAAATTTCCTTTCAAAATTGTGCATTCTTGAGTTCTTGTACTTTTCTGTGCTTTCTGCCTTTTTGCTATGATGACAAAAAGAGGGAGAAAATATATTGAATTGAAATGTAAAGGGAATCAATAAAAAGAAAATTCTTAAAGCACAAAGTAATTTGTTCTAAGTGGATTCGATACCTCGAGGCTCATTATCTCTCTGTTGGGACTCCTAAAGGAATAATCTCCAGAATCTATTCAAGGGATATTCGGAGATTAGTTGAATCATACTCAAGAACAAATTGGCAGATTTTCCCTCTAAAACCAAAAATTTAAGCTCAAAAGCTTCAAGACATTAAAAGAAAATTCAGAGAATCTAAACAAAATTGAATGCATATGTTGAGGGGGAGAATCTGAAATCTTAAGAAAGCAAATTCATTAAACACATATAAGCCAAACAATTGATTGCATGACATGAAGGCTTATATAATTCCAAATGAAAGGAGGAGCTTTAACTTCAGGATTTACTGTTTCACACCTTTCAATTTTGGATAAATTAAATGACTAGACACTTGAATTCATTTCAAAACTTTATTATAAATCTTCTTTTTGGTTGAGCAATTCACTTTACAAATACTCAATGTTTTGTCATCATCAAAAAGGGGGAGATTGTGGAGTGATTGATTATAACCCTATTTTATTTTGATGAGCTCAAAGCATTTGAGTATATCTTATGTTATACTAATGAATTCAATCTAGTGTTTCAGCCAAATATTTGTGAATTTATGTTTAATTATCTCTAGCCTTGGTTCAATACATTTTGGCTAAGTATGGAACTCAGTTTGAACCAAAGTCTGGAACGCGAGTCGACTCCGGAAGATTACGAGTCGACTCCAAGTGTTTCAGAAGCTCTGGCACAGACTCGAGTCGACTCCGGCACACTACGAGTCGACTCCGACTGAGAACTGACAACAGGACAGAAGGATGAATCTCAGACCCTGTCACCGAGTCGACTCCTGAAGAATTCGAGTCGACTCCGATGCTTGCCGAGTCGACCCCCGATAGTTCCGAGTCGACTCCAAGGAGTAACAGACATAAAGACAGAGAAGTTGTTTTTGGACTCTGAGAACCGAGTCGACTCCAGAAGAACTCGAGTCGACTCCAACGGTTGGCGAGTCGACTCCAAAGAAAGCAAGAGTCGACTCTCAGAGGAATGCAAGACTAAAAATCAGAGAGCCAACTTCGGTCTCTGAGAGCCGAGTCGACTCCCGCAAAGTCTGAGTCGACTCCGAGGCAGTTCAACTCCAAAAGACAGAAGACCAGTTTTCAGGCTCTGAGAGCCGAGTCGACTCCAAGAGAATCCGAGTCGACTCCAAGAGAATCCGAGTCGATCGGAGTCGACTCCAGATCGAGCGAGTCGACTCCGATCCGAACGGACACTGTGTCAGGAGTTGCAGATTGTGCAGAACGGCCCTAAAAGTGAGTCTAACGACTAGTTTTCAATGGAGATTGCTTAAATAGCCAGATTGAACGGTAATAGACACTAAGAAAGCTATTCCATTCAAACAAAAAGGAATTTCCACCTACCAAAGGCTCTCAAAAGTAAATACAAGAGAAAGAAGGAAAAAGCGCATTCAACTCCATCCAACCAACGTTCTCCTTCGCATTCAAAGCTCCCCTTCTGACAGCAAATCTTCAGCACATTCAAGAGGAGTTGAAGAGTTTGAGAAGCCCCTTTCTCCACCTCCAAAAATCTGTTTGAGGGCTTCTAACTCTTCTTTGTTTATATTGTTTAAATACGCTTTTCAAGAAGCTATCTTTTTACTTGTTTCAAACTGTTTTCTCTTACTTGATTCAATCAAGGGATTGAATCAAGGGTGTTAAGGTTGGTTGGTTAGCCTAGGGTAAAACCAACGTGTAAGGGTTCGATTGTGATTCCGGAAAAACAATCGGGTGGTTCTAGTCAGTGAGCCTGTGAAAACCGACCGAGTTCGTTGTGATCTCGTAAAACAACAAGTTTGGTTGTGAGCTTGTAAAACAACCGGCTGTAATCCGAGGGATTATAGTGAACTCCCAAGTGAAGCTTGGGGAGTGGACGTAGGAGCAAGGGTTAGCTCCGAACCACTATAAAATCTCTTGTGTTTGTGACTGTTTCATTGTCTCTTCCATTCCCTTCATTCACTGCATATAGTAACTAATTAATCCACTTGAAATAAGTTTTAATTAGTTACTCACAAGGTTTTTTAATTGCAGTAATTACTTAAAACCCAATTCACCCCCCCCTCTTGGGTTGTCTTTTTGGGCAACAGATTGCAGAACAAACCTTGAAAACCTTGGAAGACAACAGAATATATTTTTCTACTCCAAGTTCAACAGGTTTTCTGACGAATATAAGTTCAAATCATATAGTGGTGAATGGGTTAGCATGGAGTTGAAGGAGCTAGGCGAAAATATAAAGAACAAGGAGTACCTTGAGATTATATAATTACCCTCCAGCAGGATTACTATTTACGCATACATTTTGTCCAGGTAACTCCATCTCCTCGGTAGCATGCCCAAACTTTCGAAACCTAAAATTTCTATGGTTGTCAAATATAAGGTACCTAACTGATATATTTATGAAGTTATATGTCCACACTGACTAACTCCAAAATGCTAAACTTGTTCAAATGATTCACTTTGGCAGTCTATATGTTACGCCATGCTAAAACAAGTTACATATGGCTTAAATTGGAGATGAATAAGCACAAGAATATATTTATTCTAC
Organism: Phoenix dactylifera; assembly: GCF_051530095.1. Classification (NCBI taxonomy): domain Eukaryota; kingdom Viridiplantae; phylum Streptophyta; class Magnoliopsida; order Arecales; family Arecaceae; genus Phoenix; species Phoenix dactylifera. Next base: position 4,105,869 of record NC_143207.1, read on the forward strand.
AGCTGTTTAGACATCAATATATTTGCTGCTTTAGATTGCATACTTTTCAATTAATATTTAAATTAAACTTAATCAAATATTAGTTCAATTTCTGCCAAAGAAATCCTAAAACTCAAACTTCGCAAGATACTCGGTAGTTGTTGTTGGCAACCCGCCCATGCCGCTGATATTTCAAAAAAATTCAAATGGCAGCGGAATCGGCATAAGCGGGATCGACGTTCATCGCATGAATGTTGTTTCATGAATCGTTCGTAGATAGATAAGGATTAAAAACTTTTAATAACCTTTAGGAAGATCAGATCTTCACCTTGTGCGGGTAGATGATCACCGCAAACTGAAGTTCGTGGTCTAGGATGAAGGTTTGCTTGAAGCCGTTCAAGTGTCCGGCCTCTACGGGTATCCACACAAAGCAGTGATCCGATCAAAGCTCTCTTGTCTTCCCGGGGTGCTAGCTCCCTTGCAAAGACTTCTTTTGATGGCTGATTTCCTCTCTTTCAATCAACCCTTGATTGTGCTTGAGAGGAGGAAGAAGAAGGATGAAGAAGATGAAGAAGAAGAATCCCCACGCAGCCTTCTTTCTTTTCCCTGCGTTGGAAGGAAGAAGGGAGGAAGAGGATGCCGCCAACACCTTTGGCTTTTATCTTCCTTGCTTGCGGCTGAACCAAGAGGAGAGGAGAGGGAGGCGTACGGCAAGGAGGAAGAGGACTTCTTCTATGCCCTAGGTGCCGCCCACAAGTCCCTTTTTATAGACATGTGGAGCTCCTAACATTTAGGAGTTCTTGATGTCTTTCCTAAGAGGGGGCGCCGTCTCTTCTCCCTTCTCCACGTGGAAAGGGGAGGGGCTTATCCCCTTCCTCATGGTAAACCCTAATCCATATTAGGTAGGGATTGGAATGCCCTAATGTGGTCAAGCCCTAATCCAATTAGGCTTAGCCCAAGGGTGAACCAATTTGGATCCAATCTAGGTAAGTCCTAATCCAATTAGAACTTAAATCAATTTTGACTCAATTGAACTCTTCAATCCTAATCCAATTAGGAGTCTTATTGATTCATTAGATTAATAATTAATTGTGACTTAAGAAACCCTAATCCAAATTAGGACATATATAATTTTAGTCCTAATCCAATTAGGACTCTATTTGAATCCGAAGTCCTAATCCGATTAGGACTCTAGGAATCCTACTCCAAGTAGGAATCCAATTTTGATTCAAAACTTCTAATCTCATTAGGATTGCAGGAATCCTATTCCAAGTAGGAATTCCAGTCATACTCCAACTAGGATTCCCAGTCCTAATCCAATTAGGACTCTAGGAATCCTACTCGAAGTAGGACTCTTGTTTCAAGTCTAATTAATTAATTCCCTTTGTTCCTTCTTCAACTGAATATCAATCGAATTGATTACTTGTGATTCATAATCACTTTTCAACCATCGGATCGGTCAATACTTCTAGTGTGTGTGACCCCATAGGTTCTACTCTGACTGGTAGTGAGATATATTGTGATCTCTATCACTATATCATTGAAAACTCCTTTCAATGGGTTGGAACGATTCCAACTCAACTCATTAGGGTTTATCGATCATCGAGATAATCCCTGTGAGTCCCACCATCCACCAGTGACACCTAGCAGCATGTAGTGGCTATCCAGTAGAATAGAAAGATGAACCTCTAGGTGCAGTTACCATGTGATACAGTCCTACTATCGTGGATCCCTACAGGACGGAGGTCATGGACAACTCGTCAAACCCCATCGTCTGTCATATGTCAAAATTTATTCGACTCGAGTTCGATAGTGGAAAACTCTTTCTCCACTTTATATTACTGCCCTGGCCAAGGTCTTAGAACTCAGTCTAACAAATCACATAGGATCACTCCTCTTCTATCAAGGTTGATAGATTCCTTGTAGGTGCATACCCTACTCCTACAGTGAACCTACTGCAGCCAATCTACACTGCATGGAGCCATATGGCTAGAGACCATGTATGTGTGCAGTCAAACTACAATAACCTCACTGTGAGTAGCCGAAGCACCGCAGGTCAAAGGACCAGTCACACTACTGCAACATCAAGCAAGTCACTGACGAGTGGATAGACATCCAAGTGACTTCTTGTCTTGGTCACGCTCAGTACCCTTCTTCTCTAACAAGCACCTGCACTATCACTTCAGTGTCCCTACACTGTGGACTCAAGTCTCATCCATCCAGAAGGAAAGTGATCTGTGCACTGATCGGATCGATCACCGTCCTCGTGATGATCCATTGATCAGGAGCATTTAGAAATTAATCACCAATGATACATGGCTCAAATTCTCAACTCTTGAGAATATGTATCATCATCTTATTAATTTCTTGTACGATTCATAGACACATAAATAATATGAATGAAAAGATGCCTTTTATTTATTCAATAATAAATAGTCAAGTACAAAATTATGTCCCTAGAATTAACAATGTGTCAGCCAGAGGGCATACATCTAACAGTTGTAACATATGAATGAGTATTGTCGATCTGCATTCAGAAATCACTATCAAGATCTATGTTTCCTAGTTCATTGGTTTGCTTGGTACAGATTCTGATTTGTAATTTAAATTCGTTGCTAATTAATGAACCCAATATGATAGAGGTAGGATTCGAAAATAAATTTTGTAAATATTAAAAATATATTCTAATTTTGATTATGATTACAAAAGTTAATGAAAAAAATAATAAAACCCTCTGACCAATAAAAAATGACAAGTAAAACATGCAAAAAATTGAAGCTTATACATCCATTGAGTTTTATATAGGACTATCATGCCTTGTTTCGAAAAACATTCCGCTTGACAGATTTCAGGAAGCATATCACTTTCACATGTTTCCCGGTGTGACCCCTCACTTCCTTGTCTCCCAACAGCACAAAATCTCCTACTATTCTAGAATCCCATTCTCAGCAGCTTTCATGCAATTTTAAGTACCCTCCTCTTTAGAGCCTTACAAAATGTAAGAATTGCAAACTCTCCATAAAAATGTACTGCAAATGGATCCAAAACATACTGATTTGCAAAATGCTTATGCGACAAGCAACTTAGGTAACCCTGGGCAAGGCAAGAAACTCATTGAATCATGTGCCATTGCTGTTCTTTTTACACCAATATGTTTTGAAGTCCTAGAATGTATGCCTTTCCGACCGACAATCAAGTTTATTTATGATAAATCAATCAGACTGCCACCTAAGGTTTCTTTCCATTGTTCTGTTAAAATACTTAGTCATTAGTTTCACTAGAAATAGCGCATTAATCAGCACTCTCTGCACCAGAATATCACACTGTCAAGAAACCCGTGAAATCATGTGTGATTGCTATGTGATGCCCCTATATCACTTATTCTTGTAACACACATTTCTCTTGACAACTAAACAGGTACAAATGCTATACAAAGTTGCAAACATATTGGATGCAACAAAAATGGACTAGTAGATTTGTTTCAGCAATCTTAAAAAGATGAGGAGGTATTACCAAACTCTTAATCTAAAACAAGAATAGAAGGTATCCACCAAATTACGATTGCCGTAATGCAAATACAAGAAAGCTCAAGACTTATTTCAAAGAGTACTATAAAAAGAAATGCCACAATACACTTCCCAGCTATCACAACGTCATCAGTAGGATGCTAAATTTAAGATGTAGATAGGAAATGCACCTTCTCATGCATGCATAATTGAACGTGAAGGGTAAAAAGAATAATTACGCCACTACCTTCTTTAGTTCAACTTTTGGAGGACCGGGTTCTTGATAGAAGCTTGGCATTGGTGTGGCTTTAAAAGTCAAGCTTTTCCTCAGTTGTCTGATCTCAGCCTCCTGGTTTTCCTGGAATATAACATTTTCTAGAGAACTCAATTAACAGTTAACGTGGAAAAGCTTTCAAGAAGAACAATTAAGAAAAGCTTCAATATTTGTACGAGGAGATTACCTTAGATCTTGCCTGCAAGTTAGTCTTTTCCAATTCCTTTTGCTGGATCTTCTCTTCTAACTTCAAGAAAAACTGAGAAACCAACATTTATCGATTCTTTACATGCTAACTAAGAGAGACCAAACCAAGAAAGAAGCAAGAACACAATCTATTAACCAACCTCCTTGCGTTTCTTGGCACGCTCATCCAACCTGAAGTTAAAACCAGAACTAGTGCTCTTTTGTTGGGCCATTGCACAAGAAGTTGCACTAATTCTGGATAAATGACAAAGCATGAAAACCAAATTCTAAAACATATATAAGAAAGTATCAATCTACATATGAATGCAGTGGGCATCATCATCCTTTTTTGCTGGTAAGGAGCATCTCAAGGGCCTTGTATTTCCAACATGTGACCTGTTATAATGTGCTAATCCTTGCAAACCAAATGAAAGTAATCTACCTATCATGTCAAACCAGTTTGGTCAGGTAGTAGTCATTCAATCATAGAAGGGAACTGAGATGGCAAACTATAAAGCCTGAAACGTGCAATGGATGCGCTGCACTGGCAGTATTATGCTATTTTATTCATATCGATGCATATATATCATGCATTGGACTTTGACCGATATCATAGTTGTTAAATATTTAGTATTCCATATTCTCATACAAATCTGATATGTCTATTGAACACTACAGCCCCATAATTAAAGTTACCAAATGTTTAAGATCTTTATAAACTTCATTACTATTATAGCAATAAGATAAAGAGTAAAGAGGACTTGATGAGCGCCAGGAGAGAAAGAACTGAAGAAAAAAGCACTAGTTTAGCCTGCTTAACAGACAAGAACTTACTTCATGGCTTCAGAAGAAGTACCATTGATGGTTGCATCCACTGAGCCATATTTCACTTGCTGGTTTCAAGCAAGGATTGGAAAGAGTCAGTAGAATAGGAGGATGCCATGGGTAAAAACACAGCATTTATGCAGATTCTGGAGCAGTTCTTTAACAAAGAGCAGTGTGTCAGCCTGCATTCAGAGACTCACCAATGATGGCCGAGTACTGCATGCGGCAGCTGAGTTGGATTGCTTAGCAGGAAGCTCACCTGCATTCCATCCCACAGAATTAAGCCCGGAAGAAGGTTGAGCATCAGAATGTATCAGATGAAGAAAGATGAAAGCAAACCATTGGTAATTGAGGGTGGATCTTCTGATCCATTTGAGCCCAAGCCTTTTACATCTGCTTTCCCCTGCTTCCCAGAAGTGGTACTCTTCCTCAGACTGCTGGCAAGAGTACCTCTGGCAGGGAATGAAAGACCCTGTGAAAGGCTAGGTTTTTTGTTTTGTGATTTGACCTGGGCACCATTCTGACCATCTCGATCCTTCTGCACCTTGACACTCTTCAATCGATTATCTCCATCAGATCCGGTTTCCTACAAAAATAATCCCTCACCTTGCATCACTCAATTTACACTTCTCACAGAGCTGGAAACAAGAAGGGAAAGAAGAAAGTAACAGTCCTATACCTTTGAAAGATTCGAGACTTTGTTTTCCAAAATAGCCTCAGAGGCTTCATTCCCTGCTCCAGATGTCTGAAGATCATCTTCGTTTAATGGATCTTCAATCAGGACACCATTGGCTTGCACAGCATTGGAACCATTTTCAATAACTTTGTTATCCTTGTTTACATTTGAACCGAATCTGTTGACCTCTGGAGCTTTCTCCCAAGTCCCATTATCGACCTTCAGTTCAACACCATAGCCAGCTTCCATCGTACTACTATGGAAACCTAGAACCAACCACTCTGAAACCTGTTCACTTCAAAAGTCACATCTTTGGCACAAGCACAAGCCTTAATAACAAACTACATGACAACTAGAAACATACTACAAATCTAACAACAAACAAAGCCTCTACTTCTGTTCTTCTTCTTCTTCTACTACTAGTAGACTAACTTCCAACTTCCTTTACGGAATGTGTCTCGATTGTACTTTCAAATCAATCGCACTCGATATGATCTAGCATCTCAACCTAATTCTACCGAATTGGACCAACATAACCATAAAAAATCAGAACAGGTCAACATTTTGGAAAGACATACATCGATTTTTTCATGAAAAACATAGATCCCGACTAAAAAACACTTGTGATCGAGTGAAAACACCGCCTTTCTCAAATCCACGCTGAGAACTCCAAAAATCGAGAAAAATGGGAGGCACAAACAGATCAGGACAGTAAGAATAGATCCTGACATACCTATGGAGCTCAATCGCTGAATTCAGCGTCAGAGAGAGAAAATCCTCGAGCGATTAGCGGAAGAAGCGAGAACCGCCACGACGTGAACTGGCCAAATAGATCGAAGCGCAGGAAATCGGATCTAACGATCCGAGAAGGTTCTCTACTTCCCTCGGCATAGAGATCTTTCCCCTTCTCGCAAACCCTAATTCGGTTGTCGGCGATCTGAAATTCGCTTCGCACCTCACTGCCGTGCAACCACCTCTCTCCCCCAAAACCAACCAAAAAAAAAAAAAAACGATCGACGGTGAGAAGCGACCGATTTTTTTCAAACTAAGGGATAGACGGCGCCGATTTACGAAGATGTCATAGTCTTTTGTGACCAAAGTGCCCCTAATCTCCGTCCCGAATGGCGCTGGGTCTACATGGGGAAGCAGGCTAAGAAAAACGGCCGCTATAGGGACGGTAATAACTACTTTGAGCCGTCAAATAAAAAAATTGTCAACTTTCATTCCAGCTATTTATTTAAAAAAATATTTTTATTTCGATTTTTGACAGAAATGGGATAAAAAAATTATTTTTATTTTGATTTTAGACAAAAATGAAAAGCTCAAATTTCTGTAAATTAAATTTAGACTCTCATTTAGTATTCAAATTCTATTCCAATTTCAATTCTGATTCCAATAATGAACCAAATATGTCGAAGAAGATGACCATTTCGATTTCCATTTCAATCCACTTCAATTCTAGTTTTGATTCCAGTTGTGAACCAAACGCATCCTTAATCATAATAGATTTATAATTGGTGACAATTCTTTAGCTATTATCATGTTGTGTGTCGGTTAACATATATCCGGATGTAGAATGCAATTATTATGATCTTATATGTATTAAGATCACATCCGATGGCCTTTGTATAGTGCACTAACTCTCCATCTATTTGCAAATAAATCGACACAAGGATGCATGGAGATTATTGGTTATGCAAAAAAGTCATTGTATCATTTACGCAACAAATTTTAGCCTATTATATGTTAGAAGTATGCCCTACAAGTCAATTTTGGCAGACGCATTGTAATTGTTCTGGGACATAAAATTTGTACTTGACCTTTTTATTGATTAATAAAATTGGGCATTTTGTTCATTCATGTTGTTATGTATCCATGATTCATCCTAGGAATTAATAAGATAATAATACATATTCTCAAGAGTTGAGAATTTAAGATATGTGTCATTAGATAGTTAATTCCTAAATTGCTCCTGATCGATGGATCATCACGAAGGACGGTGATCGATTCGATGAGATTAGTGCACAAATCATTTTTCTTAATGGACGAGTCTTAAGTCCACAGTGTGAGGACACTAGAATAATTGTGCAAGTGCTTGTTAGAGAACAAGAGTACTGAGTGTAACGAAAGCAAGAAGTCACTTGGATGACTATCCACTCGTCAGTGACTTACTTGATGCTGCAGTTGTATGACTAGTACTTAGACCTGCGATGCCTCAGCTAATCATGGTGAGTTTACTATAGTTTGACGAGCACATAAACATGGGTCCTAAGAATTCTTATGGTGTAAATTGGCTGCAGTAGGTTCACTATCGGATTAAGGTTGCATCTAAATGGAATCTATCGATCTTGATAGATTAAGAGTGATCCTATGTGATTTATGAGACTAAGTTCGAAAAATCTTGGTCAGGACAGTTTTGGAAAAAGAGTTTTCCAATCTCGAACTTGAGTCAAATAAATTTGACATATGACAGACAATGGGGTTTGACGAGTTATCCATAACCTCTGTCATGTCAGAATCCACGATAGAAGTACTGTATCATACGCTAACTACATCTAGATGTTTATCCATTCCGTTCTACTGTGTTGCCATTATATGATGCTAGGTGTCACTAGTGGATTATGAAACTCGAATGTATTCACTTGATGATCAGTGAATCCTGAAGAGAAGAGTTGAAATTGTTTCAACATATTGAAAGAAGTTTTCAATGATATTGTGATAGAGATCACAATATATCTCACTACCAAATAGAATAGAACCTATGGAGTCACACATATAAGAGGTTTTGATCATTCCGATGGTTGGATTGCGATTTAGAATCACAATAGATCTTGATTGTCTATTTGATTGACAATTGATTTAACCCACTAAAGAGTTAGTGAGTTAAAGAAGAAGGATTTGCAATTAGATTGTAATTTGATTGATTCAATTAGGCTTAATCAATTAGAACTCCTTATTAGATAAGGAACTTAATTCATGAAGTTCAATTTGGATCCTAATTGAATTAGGATTCATATAAATTAATATGGAGGACACATTGGGTTCTAATTGGATTAGGATTCAATTAATCAAGAGGAACCAAATGTTTCCTAATTGGATTAGAAAATTTAGCATGAAAGGAAGGGAGTATCCTTCCTTCATGCAGGCCATAATAAGGGAGAAAAACAAGGAGGGGCGTCCTCCTTGTCTCACGCCCAAAGGAAGGAGGGGGCATCCCCCTCCTTTTCTTCTTTGGTTCCACATGCCACATGGAGGGGCATCCGCCCCTCCTCTTTCTCCTCTTCCCCTGGATCGCCACACGGCTCAAGGAGAGCCCTTGATTCTCTCCAATCTCTTTTAAGTAAGGGATGTAGAAGAATTAAGTAAGGGGTGTGCAAGAATTAAGTAAAGAGTGTGGTAGAATTTGGAGGGATGAATCAAGGAGTGATTTCTCATTGAAATTATTACTTGTTTAGATGGGCATTAGATGCCTATAAAAGGAGAGGGGACATGAGGGCTTAAGAGTATTGGAGATCCCTTGTTTCAGCCGCCCACCCTCTTCCTCTTCCTCCTCCAGCCGTAAGCAAGAAAGAAGAAAAGAAGAGTTGCGCCCTCTTCTTCCTTTCAAAGCAATCAAAGGGTTGATTAAGGAGAGCGGAAATCAGCCATCAAAGGTGATCTTTGCAAAAGAGCTAGCACCCTGATAAGATCTTGGAATGATCTGTACCTCGTGTAGATACCTATAGAGGCCAGACGCTTGTGCGGCTTCAAACGAACCAAATCCAACGATCATCAGATAGCGGTGAAAATCTACCCGCTCAAAGATAAAGATATGGTCTTTATAATTCTGAATAGTAGATCTGAAAATTAATCTAGTCTTTAATTTTAATCTTTTCTTAAGATTTCATAATTTTCTGAGTTAGAGAACTCAGAATTTTTTTTTAAAATCTACGTTCTCTAGGATGTTCATGAGATGAACAACTCCACGCGTGGCTTTCCACTGCGATCGTCGCAACGCGTGTGGGGATAACCTGACAATGGTATCAGAGCCGCATTTTTGAAATTTAGATTAAGATTAATAGATTTGATTATGATTTAATTTAGATCTAAAATTTTTATATGCTTGCTGAAATTTCTGTGTGCTGAAATTTCAGATTTCAGCATGCTGATTTTTGTTTTAAAATCCAGATCTTGCATAATTAATTTTTATTACAATAAGATTACAATAATTGAAATCATATCTTGCATGATCAAAATTTTAGTTGATCGCATATTTAATTAAAACTTTCAGATTTGAAAATTATATGCATGAGATGCATGAGGTATGATCAAATTATGAATTCATGATCATTAAAGGATAATTTTGTTTAGGCTTATGCTTAAAATAAAATTGATATATGCATGAGATGTATATATATGTTAAACAATATTCGCATGAGATGTGAATAAGGTCTAAACAAATTTACATAGGATGTAAACTTGAACATATATGTCATTTACATAAGATGTAAACACATAACATATGAAAGGAGTTTCATATTCGCATAAGATATGAAAAAGACCAAAACAATTATGACATTTACATAAGATGTAAACCCTAATCGAGACCTAAAAGCTCCTCAATCAGTCGAGAGTGAACGATACATTGAGCTAGCCATATTTGATTAATTGATCTAATTAGTGTTTAGGAAAGTATCAAATGTGGTTACTTAATTAGGACCTTACTCTCTAAGTAAGTGGAGCCTTCCACTTGCTTACCTGGCCAATTGATCGATTACCTCCTATGAAAAGTTCAAAGTTGGAATCACTAAGACTAGATTTCCTAATATTAAGTCTAGAGATCTTCCACCATAGTAGAGTTGCTAAGGTCTTTCCGGCGTTAATTTATCTCAGTTGGACACAGTAGGCAAGTTGCATTAGAGAACTGGACCTCTTTATTGGCATGCGATGTTGTGGGGATAAAAATAGGGTTGGGGACTAATAACTGTTAGGTGATGATCTAATGACGACTTTACTTCTGCGGAAATTATGGTGGGTCTGACTTAACCAAGGAATAGGACTAATAACTGTTAGGTGAGGCCTTATGACTTGGAGACCAAGTGGGCTACAACTTGCTTAAGAAGTATTATACAAAGAGTTGTACACTCATCGTTTATGTATCACCAATAACTGTTAGGTGAGGTGACATGTAAATTGGTGGGACTGTAGCACCCCACTTGAAATCTAGAGGCGCAGTTTTTATTTCTCTACTAGAGGAGTGTAGGAGATTCGAAGAAATAGTGGAAGATGTTTGTTTTAAAAGTTCCTAAAACAAATAAAAATTCATATTCAAGTACAAAATTCTAACTAGAATTTTTATTCTCTGTAGATAAAAATGTCGGCCTCTAATCTCTTGACCTGCATCCTTGAGAACAACTGATTGACCGGACCCAATTATAAGGATTGGCTCTGCAACTTGAAAATTATTTTAAGTTGTGAGAAATTAGGGTATGTACTGGACCATGACACCCTGGTGTTACTAGCCCGTCTGACTATTACACAGCGTGAGACGCATGCTAAGTGGACGGACAATGACAATAAAGTTAGGTGCTACATATTGGCATCTATGTCCAACGAACTACAATGCCAGTAATAAGAACATGAAGACTGCCATGGACATATTGAATCACCCGCAAGAGTTGTATGGTGAATAGAGTCGCACAGCTCGGTTTGAAGTATCCAAGAGGCTCTTTAAGGCCAAGATGTACAATGGGCAGTCTCTCCATGATCATGGTTTAACCATGATAAAGGACTTGGAAGAGCTTGAGAAGCTCGACATGAACATGCACAAGAAATTGCAAACTGATTTAATCCTGCAATCTCTTCCTTCTTCATATGGGCAGTTTATAGTAAATTTACCACATTAACAAGATTGAATGCACCAAACTTGAATTGTTAAACATGTTGGTAATAACTGAGGAAGCCTTGAAGAGTTCAAGAGGCACAGTGTCACATACGAAGGGATCTCAGAGCGGATCCCAACAACGTGCGGCTCGGTCTACCGAAGAGAAACTGATCAGCCTTCCTCGCATGGGAACCTAGTCTCTATGACTTAGGTCACGCCTAACAACAATAATGCAGCGAAGCACGATATCAAAAAATACCACGAAGGAGAAGGAGAAATACAGGGGAAGAGAACTTTATTGAATAACCACTCAACTGATTACAATAAACTCTTCTGGTCTCTCCAGCTCTACCTGATACCAACCCCTCCCCTTTGAGGGTCTTTTTATAGAGGAGCAACCTCCAATTACAAGTCCCTCATGAACTCCACTTCCCATGTACAAGATAAGGATAAATCCTAGATAAGATAGGAAAACCCCCATTCCCGTAGGATTCTGTACAATCAGATGAAACGGCCAAGTTCGTGCCCCAACCAAACTCGGATTATCACAAAACTAGATTTGTTGAATTCAAGACGAAAAATCCTTCTAGATGGCACCTTTCCCACTTTGAACAGACTTCTGTAGAGTTTCTGAAATGCCCCACAACATGAGAATGCGTGGAAACAACGTTACAGCCACATTTTCTAACCATACATCTTTCAGTTATGAAAACGTGTTAAAACGTGTCCCTTGCCTTCTGAAGACTTATGCCACGTACCTCCATCAGTGGCACACATTTTCATGCATCCCAATTTCTCGGATTCAGTCCATGCTTCGACATAAGCCCACAATACTGATCAGACTCGTTGCAGCAGCTTTCCTCCTAATGATGAACCAGCATGTATTCTTGCCAATACATGCCTTGGAGCACGTGCCCCCGGCCCCATGCTCTTAGGTATTCCTCCTAGATCTTGCACATATTTCCCTAGGTGATCCTTGGGCCCAGATTTGGTCTCCAAGTTACCCAAATCTCCAGAAAGCCCGGTCAGACCTTGAAACCGTCCAGCGACCCGATCTGGTTTACACCTTGATTCACGTCCGGTCCAGCCCCGATTCGAGGAGTCGTGACACCCTCCCCCACCTAAACCGATGTCGCCCCCGATGAAACTAGGTGGTACTCATTGATGATGTCCTTGAACTGCTATAGTTCGTTACCATATTTCCAGCTTGCTCCTTTCCATCGGATTAAGATTGCACATGGTTACCCTTTCCCTGTCTGCCTTGATTTCAGAAACCTTCTTGGTGTAATGAACTCGTACAGCCACTGGAGCTCGCCCGCTTTGAGCCCGAGAAGAGTCAATTGTGTCCTCTTTGAACGATTTCAACAGGAACACGTGGAACACCGGATGTACTTTCAGCTTGGAAGACAGCAATAATTGGTACGCTGTTTCTCCAATTCGATGTGTGATGATGAAGGGACCTTCATACCTCCTCACGAGTGCTTTGTGGTAGCCCGACTTCAATTTCATGTGATGGTAAAGCTGAAAGAGTAGATGCCCTACAAGCCAATCGCAATATGTATTGCGAAGGGTTTTCTTTTGATTTTCCAAATCATATACATGAAATTTAAATATAAATAAAGGCATTGTGTTTTATCATATGCTGTTGATTATATTTGTGATAAACCCCTTAGATTAGAGCAATGATTTTGAGGCTATGATGAGATCATACTAGTGAGACCTAAAATCCTAAAATCCTAATCTTAAATATTTCCAGTCATTGATACATTGAGTCGGAGATCAATGTTTACCGGAAAGACTGGCACATCTTATGTATGCTCGGTGCAGAGGGTGATTGATCTTACAATCACTTGTGTGGACACACTAATACAAAGATGTGGGTGCTCATTAGAGGAATGAATTCACTGAATTGACCTACAAAGAGAAATCTTATGAAGTCTTACTTACATATCAAAAGATGATTCTCTTAGTAGAAGTTGTACAACTGATCCTTTGACCTGAGATCACCATAGTATCTTATGCACATAAATCCATATTTTGGTTTACACTCATTCATGACAATAAGTTGTGTACGAGATCTTCTGGATATGGTGGATTGTGTACGAAGGTTATGAGTAGGTCAATAAGGAATTAATCACTTTTAGTAAGAGAAGATTGCATCCTATTTATACTAATCATATGATAATTCAGAGAGCCTTTGATCAAAGCACAACGAAAATTAGAAAGAGTTTCTAATATTTCATTATTCGAATTATCATTAGAAGATTGAGAAATATATATGAATATGAAATTGAGTTTGACATATATTCATACTCATATACATATTCGGGATGCAGTTTGATTAAAGGATTGAATTGCATGGTAACTTGCCACTAAAGGGTATTTTTGGTATTTCCACCAAGTTTCATATTTTTTCGGTAGACATGACACGTTGCTAGACGTCAATCTTGTCTTATAAGTTTGATTGAATTAAAGAGATTAATTCGATCACCAATTAGAAAGAATTCTAATTGTTAAGTTCGGGATCGCGCAGTTTGGACCTAAATCGATTAGAAGAGTTCTAATCAAGTTGGGTCGACTCGCACTCACACCTATTGCTGGCTAAGTATGGAACCCAATGGGTCACACACAAAAAAACTTATCAAGGATCTAATTGGATTAGATCATGTTTGTAAGATAGACATCCTAGCAGGTGTTGCAAACCCTTAGCTCCTGATTCGAATTGGATTCGAATCTGATTCTTAATTGATCTAATTTGATTAGATCATGTTCTAATATAGGTTAGCCAAGAGTTGGGATCTAATTAGCTTGTTTTGAGTCTAATTGGATTAGATTTGATAAATCATTCAATTTAGACCATTAGATCTTGATCTACCGTTGGATGAAGACATAATGGTGATTTGGTTTGAACCCAATTGGATTGGGTTAGATGTGGCTTTTAATCATGACCATTGGATCTTCATCAGCCATTGGATGAAGATATAATGGGATGATTGGATGGCGCCATGAAGGAGAACCATTGGATCATCCTAGAGCCATTGGATGATCACTTAATTCCCCTTCATGATGGCGCCTTGATCCTAAGCCCTTGGATCATATGGAGATGCATCAAAAGATGTGAGGCATGATGGACTTGTGATGTTGACTTGGTCAACATCTAATGGCGTGAAGAGAAGTGAGGCGTGAGCTTTAAATGGATAAGGATGAAAGACACCCTTTGATCTTATCCATTTAATTATTCTCTCTTCATCACTTCTAAGGGATATATGGCGCCATCAATTAAGGCCTTTGGATCACCATCAAGGCTTTGATCAATGGACAAGGATTACCCCTATTTTTCATGCGTGAGAAGGGAGGGGACCACATGGCGTTTGGATAAGAATGAAGCGCCTTATTTAGCGCTTCATCTTATCACGCCTCTTCATGAATACGCCTCTCCCTATTTTTGTGGCGCCTCCTCTCCTCTTATCACGCCCCATCTGAAGGATGTGTGGATGGGATGCATCCTTTGGTGATGCGTCCCCACGCCATCTATAAAAGAAAATCGCTTCCGGTGATTTAATTCATCCCGATTCCAATCCAACTCTCTCTCTCTCTTTTCCTTCTTTCTTACAAGCCTTCTTTCTTTCTAACATCCCTCTTATGTTGTCCTAATCTAAGACAAGGAGGTCTTCTTTAGGACAAATAGCTTAGAAAGATATTTAGAAAAAGAAAAAAATTAGAAAGGAAGGAAAGCAAGCCATTAGAGTTCTTTAGAAAAATTCTGCATTAAGGATCAAAAGTTTTTGGAGCTAAAGTCTTGATCAAGTTTTTCGTGTGGATCACTGTTGGAGGGCGGATACTTGGACGCCTCGTGGAGATTTTACAAACTTGGATTTAGCGTTACAGGCATTTTTCTATTTCAGTATTTATATTTATATTGTTTGATTGTTACCATTAAGGTGATCTAGGCTTATAAGGGTTTCATGTTAAGGGACTTTATTAAGAAATTTTTAAAATTCCTAGCTTCCGCTGCGCATTATGAAATGTTAAAACCCTTCAAAAGCTTCACTAATACCCGATCACCAACCTGAAATTCAGCTGCCCGTCGCTTTATGTCAGCCCACTTCTTCATCTGTTTAGTCGCCTTCAATAAGGAGACTTGAACCAAATCTGTATCCTCCTTCAGATCCCTCATGAACCTATAGGCGGTCGGACTACGTCCCATGTAGTCCATGTTAGAAGTATGCCCTAGAAGCCAATGTGGCTGACGCATATTTGTAATCTGGGGTATAAATTTATAATTTGATACTTATTAATAAATAAGATTGGGCAATTTATTTTTCATTCATGTTTGTATGTGTCCATGAATCGTCCAAAAAATTAATAGATGATGGCACATAATTTCAAGAAGTTGAGAATTTGAGGCATGTGTCATTAGGGATTAATTTCTAAATGCTCCTGATCGATGGATACATCACAAGGGACGGTGATCGATCCGCTGAGATTAGTGCACAGATCACTTAGTCAGATGGACGAGTCTCGAGTCCATGGTGTAGAGACACTGGAGTGATTATGCAAGTACTTATTAGAGAACAAGATACTGAGCATGACCAAAGATAGTAGTCACATGGATGTCTATCCACTCGTCAGTGACTACTTATGCTGCAGTTGTATGACTGATCCTTTGACCTGCGATGCCTCGGCTATTCACTGTGAGGTTGCTGTAGTTTGACGAGCATGTGAACTTGGACCCTAGTCATTCGGGTACTTGTAGTGCGAATTGGCTGCAGTAGGTTCATTTTGGAATAGGATTGCATTTAGATGGGATCTATCGACCTTGATAGATTAGGAGTGATCCTATGTGATTTATGAGACTGAGCTCGATAAATTTCTGGCCAGGTATTTTGGAAAAAGAGTTTTCCATATCTCGAACTGGAAGTCGTATAAATTTGACATATGACAGACGATGGAATTTGACGAGATATCCATAACCTCCATCACATCGGGATTCATGATAGAGGGACTGTATCATACGCTAACTGCACCAAGAGGTTCAGATATTTTATTCTGCTGGGTTGCTACCACATACTGCTAGGTGTCACTAGTGGATTGTGAGAGTCGAAGGCATTCACTTGATGATCAGTGAACCCTAAGAGTAGAACTGAAATCGTTTCAGTCCACTGAAAGGAGTTTCAGTGATATTGAGATGAAGTTCTCAATATTTCTCACTACCAGTCAGAATAGAACCTACGGGGTCACACACATAGAGGATTTAATTAGTCAGACTATTATAATTGTGATTTGGAATCATAATAGAAATCAATCATCAATATGATTGGTGATTGAATTAACCCACTAAGTGTTAGTGAGTTAATGGAAGAAGAATTAAATGGAATTGATTACAATTGGATTGCAATTGGGCTGATTTAATGAGCCAAATCAAATTGGGTTCGACCCAAATTGATTTGGGTTCATGATTGGGTCAATTTGATTAAACCAAAATTTGTGCGGATTTTAAAGACCACATGTCGTTGTAGGATGAATATGACTTAAGTCATGTTCACACAATGCGAACTTTAAAGTCCACATGGCGTCGTAGGATGCATGCTCCCAAATCAATTAATTCTCCTAATAAGATTAGAAATCCTAATATGATTAGAAAATTAATCAATTGATTAAATAGACACATGTCATGTATCTATGAGCACAAGGATTGGACACTTGGCATTAATCCAAGGGTGGGTTATAGTCCCATACTCCTAATAAGATTAGGAGGAGCCCTAAACCCAATCAATAAAAGGGTAGCAAGGGAGAAGTTATGAATTAATTCTCTCCTCTTCCTCTCCACGCCTCCTCTTCTTTCTTCCTCCTCCACGGCAGCAAGGGGTCTTCATCCTCCTCTTCTTCCATGGTAGCAAAGCAATGAAGATCCACGTGCAAGGTTCCTCCTTCCTCTTCCTCCATCGCGAGCAAGGTTGAAGAAGAAAGGGTTCTTCTTTAAGGAGGTATGTTGCAGATTTTTATTTTCTAATCTATATGATAGTCATGAGAGATCTTTGCAAGGAGCTAGCACTCCGGTAAGACCCTATCTCAGATGATTAGATCTTCGTGTGGATACCTGTAGAGGCCGGATAATTGTGTGGCTCAAACAGGAACCTAGATAGATCATCAGGTGGTGCGTTCGCAAAAATGCTCTCCCAAGTGCAGGAGAATCGCACAAGTAGTATACTCGAAAGTCCGAGATCGAATCCTCAGGCAGCGGTCTATGAATTATTAGTGTAATTTCAGATGCAATTTTTCGTTGATTTTCAGAAATTAAAAGCAGAGAATAATAGGTAATTTAAACAAAGTTCAAGAATATAGAGAAAGCTAGGGATCTGGATTCCCCCTGGACAATGTTGTTTTCAACAATTAAATTCTGCGATTCTTGATTAAGGATAATTAGATAGAATAGTTCTAATCATGGAATATATAATTTGAAAACATGAATTAAACATCCAAGTATTTATCGTGCCGGTTACGTCTACGACAAATCAAAAATTGAAACAATCCATGCATCAATATATATAAACCATACAAGATCTATCTAATAAATAAATATGCAAGAGTCCAAAATATACCAATGGATATAAATTAACTAGAATAAAAGTTTAGAGTGTACTTGAAGAAAGCAACATAACAAGGGTTCATCCATCACCCTTTGCTAAGGGAGTTAGCAAGTCATTACAAACATCAAATCCTTTGACATCAACTCCCTTGTTTTTTTTCTTTTTTTTTTTCTTTTCAGAAACAGGGCATACCCTGTTTCTTTCTTTCTTTCTTCCCTTCTCTGTTTTCTTTTTTTTTTCTCAATCGCCCAGCGCCCCATTGAATCCCTCCTAGCTCCCTTTTATAGCCTTCCCGACCCATCAAGTGGAGAATACGATCTTCCGCGTGAGAGGATTAGGGCAGAGGAATGGCCTCTGTGAACGGAAGGAAAGGATGGCACACGGGATGCTTGATTCATGGAGAGGGTTGATCACGGAAGATGGGGCGCTAATCTGCTCTGTGAACGTGGACGGATGAACTGCTCGCTGAAGAAACTGATGCGGAGGGCATGGACGCTGATCTCGGCTGGGAGATTGCGGACGGATGAAGCCGCGACGCTGGAGGGGGCTGATCGCTAGCTCACGGATGCACGCGGCTGAGTTGCTTGCTAATCTGGAAGAGGCGGATGAATGGGCGTTGGGCTCGGCTAAGAGGAAGGCTGAGACGCGGACACCGGAAGAAGGAATGGGATCGCGGACGCTGTGGAGGAGCGCGATCTCTTCCGGACGGTCGCTGGGAAGATTCACGAGATGCTGGGATGCGTGAGCTGATCACGGCCGGATCCGACGCTGATGCTGGGACATGATCACGGGCTGAAGCATGGGAGCGTTGATCGGGTTGTGAGGCTGAGAAGGAGGAGAACGCGGACGAGACGAATGCCGGAGGTGATCGCAGACGCGGACGACATGCAGATGCTGGGAATCCAGAAGATCGTTGGGGATGAAGCTTGGACTCGTGGACGGTTTGGGACGCTTCACGATCGCAGGAGCTGGAGTTTGGGAGAGGCAGACATGGACGAGATGAGTTGGACACGAACATGATGCTGGGAGGCGCGGATGGATCGTGATGACGGATCCGCTGCTGTGAGCCCACGGGCTTTTGGGTCCTCTCGGATAATGAAACAAGGCCCTTGGCAAATCCATTATGCGGTGCCTCCGAATGACTGCCAAGTGTTGCTCGAGTGCAAGTGTAATTGATCAGATTAATTATGCTCCAACATGATCAAGTTCGGGGTTATGCATCATCCAAATCTGTACCAAATTCGTATCTTAACTCTGATTTACGATCAACTGCATCCACCAAAAATATAATATTAATGTAGCACTTTTATTATTATTTATTAGCAATAATACCAATTTAAGTGATGTGTAGATCGCACTTTTGTGCTCTCATCACACCCTCCAACTGGCTTATTGCTAGTCTCTAGCAATTAATGAGCAAACGATAAAATGAGAGCGCAAAAGCTGTGGTTTAACCTATGACTTTTTATTGAAGCTAAAGATACAAAATAAAGATGCATGCCCACTTTCGTAGGGAATTACGATTGCACTTAACACGTGCAACAAGCCGTTAAACCCCTAGGTTACCCTAGTGGACGAGTGTTGTCTCGTGAGGGTTTGCAGTAATGTTACCCACAAACATCATTCATAAAATGATATACAATGAAATCTAAGTCAATACACATGTGATATATATTTTTCTCAAGCTTGGCAACTATCAAAGCAAGGGGAATACTAAAGTGTAGTATGCATAAACAGAATGACTTTCTTAGAGCACTAATACCTCCACCACAACATGGTACCGCTTAAATTTTAGATGCACTACTCAAGTTCGCAAGTGTTTACTACAGTTTATTAGAATCCGATCTATCAAATTTTCAGAATATCACATGTTGTCTACATTCGTCAAGAATGGCTCGTATGTAAAGAAAGAGCTATCAATCCCAACTAAACAACCCGGGTACACAGAGGTCCAATACAATGGAGTCAAACCAGCCATTATCACATGTCACTGGGTTCAGCCTGACCAACTCATTCTTGCTTATTTTTATTTCATCATCATTTTTTTATATATATATGACGACTACAGTTGTCCAACCCCATTAGGCTCTAGTAAGGTCCATGTAGCGAGCTTTCGGTCAATGACCCCCGATCCAGTTGGCTCAAGACATTAGGTGAAACACCCCTCAGACTTAATTACTCGAACCAGACTACGCCACAAGGTCAGACTTGTCATCATAAGTTTTTTTTTTAATCTATAAGAATTTTGCAAGAAAAGAGAGGGCAGACTGAACCATATAGATATTTTTATTATATACGTGACTGCATCGTGACTGTAGGTCAACCAAGGTCGAATCGTAAGGTACTTAGGTGTTCTAGCCAGGGTATTCAACCTCTATCTTTATGTGAAAACCAAATCATGAACCTTATAGTACAGACAAGGATACTCGTACTTTTTTTACAGATACGGCTTAATAAAAATGCATTGAACAAATGTGAACTCCTGAGGCCTTCCTATAATCATTAAGTACATGTGCGGGGATCTAATAATAGATCTCTGATCAGTCATAGTATGCATGTGTTCGTTGCCTTAATAGTTGCACAAACTCAATATGAAAATACATGTGCATTTGTAATAAATCAAATGCAAAAACAAGTTTTTTTTTCTTTTTTTTAATATTTTCCTCCTCCAACTTAAACATTGCATTGTCCTCAATGTAATATATACAAGAAAACTATATATGAGAGACAGTAGAGAAATAATATTGGAGAGAAGAGGAATACCTTGAGTTGCTGATATATAGAAAATAAGACCTACAAATTAAGAAGAAAACTAGAAATAAAAGAAAAAAAAATAATTCTAGCTAATATACACATACCTTTGCCTCCATGCTCAGTTATAAGAAGTCTCCTCCAAGGAAAGGGAGTCCTCCTCATCTGCAAAATTCTCAAGAAAAGGTTTAAGTCTGTGTCCATTCACCTTAAATATCGTACCATCCTGTGGATTCTCAATCTCAACCACCCTATGTGAAAAAATAGTTTTTACAATGAAAGGACCTGTCCATCTTGATCGTAACTTTTCAGAAAATAGATGTAAGCGAGCATCATAACAAAGAATTTTTTGTGAAGGTTCAAAAGATTTTCTTAGAATTGATTTATCGTGCCTAATTTTCATTCGTTCTTTATAAATTCTAGCATTGTCATACGCATCTCTGCGAATCTCGTTAAGCTCATTTAATTGCAATTTTCTAGCTAGACCGGCATCTTGTAAATCAAAATTCAATTTTCTAATTGCCCAATACGATTTATGCTCTATTTCAATAGGTAGATGACATGCTTTTCCATATACTAGCTGATACGGGGACATACCAAGAATAGTTTTATATGCAGTACGATAAGCCCACAATGCATCTGATAGTTTCAAGGACCAATCTTTTCGCGATGGGTTCACCGTTTTCTCTAAAATTCGTTTAATCTCCCGATTGGCTAACTCTACTTGGCCACTAGTCTGCGGATGATATGGGGTAGCAACTCTATGGGTGACACCATATTTTTTCAATAAGGTCTCGAAAGGCTTATTACAAAAGTGCTTTCCACCATCACTAATTATGATCTTAGGTATTCCAAATCGTGAAAAAATATTTTCTTTCAGAAATTTCAAAATAGGTTTGTGATCATTGGTTCTACAGGTGATAGCTTCTACCCATTTTGTTGACCCCCTAATGGATTTTGATGAATACAAAACACTAGAGTAAAATTCCATTATATCTTAACAATTCGATTGAGGAATTCATGTGTTTTACTTAGAAAATTGTTAAGAAATGTCTAGGCAAGTTCCCACAATTTTTATGAATTTATTGAAGAATATTTTGAGCTAAAGAAAAAGTTCAGGGACAGCCGAGACGTCTCCTGATAGTTTCAGAGACGTCTCTGGCGCAAACAGGAAGAACTGGCACACTTGGAGTCGTCCCCGGCACCTGCCGAGTCGTCCCCGCGTTAGCGGAGTCGACTCTCTCAGAAGCGGAGTCGACTCTCTCAGTGGCGGCAGAAAGACGTTTCTCAAGGGATATGCGCGAGACGTCCCCGCTGTACGCGGAGTCGTCCCCGCAAGCAAAAAGGAGACTCCCCGAGACGTCCCCAAGATGGCGGAGACGGCTCTCTCAGGGTTTTCCAGAAAATGGTTTTTGCGGTGATAAGGAAGCGGAGTCGACTCTGAGATAGCGGAGTCGTCCCCACGCATAAAGTGGACACAAGCGGAGACGTCCCCTGAAAGAGCGGAGACGACTCTCTCAGAGAATTCCAGAGGGCAAGTTTTTCGGAGACAAAGAAGCGGAGTCGTCCCCAAAGAAGCGGAGTCGTCCCCACTCAAAAAGCACAGACAAGGCGAGACGTCCCCGTAAAGTGCCGAGTCGACCCCAGATAAAGTAAAAAGTAAAATCCTGTAGGGGAGACGTCTCTCGCTGTAGCGGAGACGTCCCCGGAGCGCCTGGGACGCGACTGACAGCTTTTCAGGTTTGATTTTGAATTTCAAATCCTTCTCTTTTTGTCTCTAACGGCTATATTTGCTTTTTGGGCTATAAAAGGGACCTCTTAAGTGGTTCTCAACAACTCTTCACCAACCCAAAGCAAAATCATTCAAGAGAGAAGTTTGAAAGAAAAGCTCAAGGGAGTGAGTGCATCCAAGGAAGGAAATCAAGTACTTTCAAGTCTCCCAAGTGATTTCAAGCTCAACCACTCTCGCGCGCTTGGGAATCAAAGCTCACACTCAACCCTACGCGGTCTACCTTGGAAGAATCAACATCTCCCACGCTTCCAACGGCAAAAAGATTCTTCCGGATTTCATTGTTCATAAGTGCTATATTTGCTTTCTAGAGCTTTTATATTCTTTTGTACACTCTTTTATCGTGGTGCTTGTTCAAGTCAAGGGACTTGGAACAAGGGAAAGGCGTCCCAAGCCTAAGAGAAATTGGGGGTTTAGGGTTTGTTGTGAGCCCGGTGTAAAACAACGAGTTGGGTAGTGAACTCGCAAAACTACCGTACTGTAATCTTGGATTATAGTGGAAATACCCAAAGGCGCTTTGGGGAGTGGATGTAGGAGCAGTGAAGGCTCCGAACCACTATAAAACCGTGTGCTTGTGGTTGTCTTCTCTTATCCCTTTATCCTTGCTTTAGTTTATATATTTGTGTGTTTTAATCTTAAATTAGTCAAAAAGTTTTTTAAAACACCCAATTCACCTCCCTCTTGGGTGACCATCTTTGGGCAACAAGTGGTATCAGAGCAGGTGCTCTTATATTTCTTGAAAGACCTAACCGTCTTAGCCAAAGATCTAGATGGGAACACCCTTTAACAATGTTCCTGCCGAGGGGCAAGCAACCAATAGACCTCCACTCTTCAATGGAACAAATTATACCTATTGGAAGACTAGAATGAAAATCTTCATTCAAGCACAAGACTATGCCTTGTGGAGGGTTATAGTCAAGGGACCACAAGAACCATCACACATAGTTAATGGCATTCGAGTTCCCAAACCTGAAGAGGATTGGGATGAGAATGATGATAGGATGGCTCAACTCAATTCTAGAGCCATGAACTCATTATTTTGTTCTTTAGATGCAAATGAGTTTAATAGAGTCTCCACATGTAGTTCCGCTAAGGAAATATGGAATAAGCTTGAAGTTACCCACGAGGGTACAAATCAAGTCAAGGAGTCCAAAGTGAACATTCTAGTTCACAAATATGAGTTGTTTAAGATGGAACCCAATGAAACCATCACATGCATGTTTACACGCTTTACGGATATAATTAATGGTTTAAAAAAGCTTGGGTAAATCCTACACTAACCCGGAACTTGTGAGTAAAATTCTCAGGTCTTTGCCAAAAGCATGGGAAGCAAAGGTCACGGCGATCGTAGAAGCCAAAGACCTCAACACCTTGGGGCTAGAGCAACTCTTGGGCTCATTGATGACGCATGAGCTCACGATGAAGCAACATGAAGAAGAGTTGCCGAAGAAAAAGACAATCGCACTCAAGGCTGCCTCAAGTGTGTGTGAAGAAGAGAGCAGTGGGAGTGAAGAAGAAAGCCAAGATGAGGACTTGGGGTTGATAGTTAGGAAGTTTAAGAAATTCATGAGAAGGAAGAAACCCTTCCCAAGAAAGAAATTTGGAGGTAGAAATGATTGGGAAAAAGAAAAGGAAAAAGAAAGATATCCAATCATATGCTATGATTGCAAGAGACCGGGACACATTCGTTCCGAATGCCCTCAACAAAACAAGTATTTTGGAAAGAAGAAGAAGAAGGCATTGAAGGCAACATGGGATGATAGTGACACATCATCCTCCGAGGAAGAGAAGGAAGAGACCGCCAATTTATGCTTCATGGCGTTCGAGGACGACGAGGTATGTCAAAACCCAACCATAAATTTTACTTTAGAAGAATTGTATGAAGCTTTTCAAGAACTTATGGGTGATTGTAGTATGTTAGGAGCAAAAAATAAAGAATTAAAAGCCTCCAATCAAAAACTAAAGGAAGACATTGAAAACCTATTAATTGAAAAGGAGAGCGTTAAAAATATTAATACTACTAACCTAGAAATTAAGAATTCAAAACTTAGTATTGAAAATGAAAAGGGAAAAACAGTAATTAAGGAATTAAATCTAAAATTAAAATTCCTATTCGATATTAATACCTCACTTGCACAAAATGTTGAATCTCTTAAAAAAGATAAGGAAGAACTAGTCAAAGAAAATTTGAATCTTAAGAATGAGGTACATAAGTACAAACCAATTGTTGAAAAATTCACACAAAGTTCTGAAAAATTAAATCTCATTCTTTCAAATCAAAGAGCCGTTTTTAATAAAGCCGGATTAGGTTATAAAACTAATAAACAACAAAAGTATCTAAAGAATTTCTTTGTAAAAGCGAAAGATGTAAAAACTGAAAAACCTACATGCTTTCATTGTGGAAAGACTGGACATAAAGTCTACTCTTGTATTCAAAGAAAAATCCAAACTAACAAGAGTACATTTGTGAAAGCCAAAAACATAACTAAAGTATGGGTGCCTAAGGGAACCAACCACACTAACCACGAAGGACCCAAAAAAACTTGGGTACCTAAGAGCTTCACATGATCATTTTGCAGGTATGCCTTGCAGCCAAAAATAAAAAGAGAATGTGGTATCTTGATAGCGGTTGCTCAAGGCATATGACCGGTGACAAGAGTCTCTTCGTCACCTTGGAATCAAAAGAAGGAGGAGTAGTCACATTTGGAGACAATGCTAAAGGCCGAATCATTGGTGTCGGTAAAATCTCCATATCATCCTCCTCATTTATTGATAATGTATTGTTAGTTAATGGACTGAAACATAATTTATTAAGTATAAGTCAATTTTGTGACAAGGGCTTTAAAGTATCATTTGAATCGTCACTATGCATAATTAGTAGTCCAATTGATAATGAGATCATACTCACAGGACATAGGCATGGAAATGTTTACATGGTAGATCTTGATGATCTCACCATGAAGGATGGCCAATGTCTTGTAGCCATGAATCCTAAAGTCAATGAGACTAGTTGGTTATGGCATCGTAGGTTAGGGCATGCTAGCATGGATTTAATTTCTAAATTGATTACAAAGGATCTAGTCAAAGGACTACCGAAAATAGACTTTGAAAAGAATAAAATTTGTGCGGCATGTCAATTAGGAAAACAAACAAGAAGTTCTTTTAAGTCTAAGAACATAGTCTCAACGTCAAAACCCTTAGAACTAATTCACATGGATTTGTTTGGACCCACTAGAACTGCTAGTCTAGGGGGTAAGAAATTTGGTCTTGTCATTGTTGATGATTTTTCACGTTTTACATGGGTTTCATTCCTTGCACACAAAGATGAGTCCTTTTCCGCTTTTATCAAGTTTCATAATAAAGTTTCAAATGAACTCAATCTTAAGCTAAAAGCAATTAGGAGTGATCATGGTACCGAGTTTGAATATCAACACTTTGAAAAGTTTTGTGACGAAAATGGTATCAATCACAATTTCTCGGCACCTAGGACACCCCAACAAAATGGGGTGGTAGAAAGGAAGAATCGCACACTCGCAGATATGGCTCGTACCATGTTGTGCGAATCGGATCTACCAAAGTATTTTTGGGCTGAAGCAATAAGTACCTCATGTTATATCTTAAATCGTGCTTTAGTTAGATCTATCTTAAAGAAAACACCATATGAATTGATAAAAGGCAAAAAACCAAATATAAGTTATTTTCATGTTTTTGGTTGTCGATGTTTTATTTTGAACAATGGAAAGGACAATCTCAGTAAATTTAGTGCCAAATCAGATGAGGGGATCTTCTTAGGTTATTCCTCATCTAGTAGAGCATACAGGGTCTTCAACAAGAGAACTCTCGTTGTTGAAGAATCCATTCATGTTGTTTTTGATGAAACTAATGGAGATTCTTCTAGAAAAGAAGAAGATGTTGATGCAGGTATACTTGAAGACCGAATCAAGGAATTCTCCATACAAGACAAACAACATGAGGATGAGGTTAAGGAAGATACAAATCAGCAAGATGAAGAAGATCAACCTCCATCAAACAATCAAGATCTTCCTAAAGAATGGAGGTATGCACATGGTCATCCAAAGGATCTAATCCTTGGTGATCCTTCACAAGGTATAAGAACTAGATCTTCTCTAAGAAACACTAGTAATTATCTTGCTTTCGTTTCACAAATAGAGCCTAAATCACTAGAAGAAGCTGAAAAAGATGATAATTGGATGAACGCTATGCAAGAGGAATTAAACCAATTTGAAAGAAATGAAGTTTGGACTCTAATGAAAAGACCCCCAAATGTTTCAATTATAGGCACCAAGTGGGTGTATAGAAATAAACTAGATGAAGATGGAATAGTAATAAGAAACAAAGCTAGGCTAGTGGCCAAAGGATATAATCAGGAGGAAGGAATAGATTTTGATGAAACTTTTGCTCCTGTTGCTAGATTAGAAGCTATTAGATTACTTTTGGCATATGCATGCTTCATGAACTTTAAACTCTATCAAATGGATGTAAAAAGTGCATTTCTAAATGGTTATATAATGGAGGAAGTTTATGTAGGACAACCTCCAGGTTTTGAAAATCACTTACATCCAGATTATGTGTATAAATTGCATAAAGCATTGTATGGACTTAAGCAAGCTCCTAGGGCATGGTATGAAAGATTAAGTAATTTCCTAATTGAAAACAAATTTAAGAGAGGAAATGTAGACAAAACCCTCTTTATTAAAAGAAAAGAAAATGACTTATTGCTTGTACAAATTTATGTGGATGATATAATTTTTGGTGCTACTAATGATAGTCTTTGTCAAGAGTTTGCCAAGCTTATGCAGGGAGAATTTGAAATGAGCATGATGGGTGAGCTCAACTTCTTCCTTGGGCTGCAAATAAAACAATCAGAGGAAGGCATATTCATCAGTCAGTCCAAGTATATCAAAGAAATGTTGGAGAAATTCAAGATGAAGGATGCAAAAGAAATCAGCACACCCATGGGCTCAAGTTGCAAGCTTGATAAGGATGAAAAAGGTAAAAGTATAGACTGCAAATTGTACAGAGGTATGATAGGCTCTTTACTTTACCTTACTGCTAGTAGACCAGATATATTATTCAGTGTTTGTATGTGTGCTAGATACCAAGCATGTCCTAAGGAATCACACTTGCAAGCTGTTAAAAGAATATTTAGATATCTAGTAGGGACATCTAATGTAGGCTTATGGTACTCTAAACAGTCTGACATAAACTTAATTGCTTATTCCGATGCTGATTTTGCCGGGTGCAAACTCGACAGAAAAAGCACAAGTGGGACATGTCAATTCTTGGGTGCCAATTTGGTTTCTTGGTTTAGCAAGAAACAAAATTCAGTTGCCTTGTCCACAGTTGAAGCTGAGTACATTGCAGCTGGAAGCTGTTGTGCCCAAGTTCTTTGGATTAAGCAACAGCTTGAAGACTTCGGTATTAAAATGGACAATATACCAATTAAGTGTGACAATACAAGTGCAATCAACTTAACAAAAAATCCTGTTCAACACTCTAAGTCAAAGCATATAGAGATTAGGCATCATTTTATTAGGGATCATGTGATGAAAAATGATGTGATGATTGAATATGTATGTACTGAAAATCAATTAGCTGATATCTTTACAAAGCCCCTTTGTAAAGATAGATTCAATTTCTTAAGGAATGCGTTGAGCTTGTATGATCCTAGCAAATGAAGTGAACTTGTATTGCTTTACTTTGCTACTCGAACTAGTAACCCACCTCAAGGCAAACATATGTGAAAACATGAATTCATCTAAACTAAATGACGAACTGTTTGACTTTCCGGAGGATGGTTACCCTCCCTTGGACTCTTCATAGAGATATTTTCAGAGCCTATAACATGGGTATTCGAAATTTGGTCAAACATTCCTCATTTCAATCTTAATAATCTAAAAGTCATTATCAAATCATTATAGGATGTATTATTAAGGGGGAGGATCACAAACAAATTCACTCTGTGTCTATCAAAAGAAATCACGATTGATTAGGGTGATTAAACAAAAATCTGGAACTGCAGTCTGAAATTTTTTGTGCCGGAGACGTCTCTGGCAAGTCGCAGAGACGTCCCCCAAGGGGGAGACGTCTCGCCTTAGTGGCGGAGACGTCTCGGGGACCGAATGAGGGCTTTTTAAATAGGTCGAAATCGCTCGAGCCGACTCGAGCTTTCTCCCTCATTCCCGACCAAAACGGAAAGCCCTAGCCTCCACTTGCTCTCCACTTCAAAACCTAGCTTCCATTTGCCCTAAATCGCAAACCCTAGCATCCATGGCACCAAAGAAAGCTAGGACAACCCGTGGGAGGCGACCTAGAGTAGCGGGCGACGGCGAGGAACGGCGGGAAGAACCCTCCGCGCCTTCTCCTCCGGTTGCTCCGCCGACCACGACGATTTCCTGTGCAAATCGCACAGTCACGACTGGCAGGCACATCGATTTTTCCTTTCTAGATCATGAGGGGTTCTCTATTGGAGAGAGACTCCGAGCCCAAGGGTGGGAGCACCTTTGCACCCTCAAAATCTCGACCTACCCCGGCCTTGTTAGAGAAATGTTTAGTGATATGGCCTTAGGGGACTTAGGGTACACTGCATATGTCCGAGGGACATTGGTAGAAATTAATGAGGATGTCCTATCCACTGTCCTACAAATTCCTAAGGACGGTGAGGCACCGACCTCACATCCCCAAAGGGAAATAGCCCTAAACTTGATTCTAGGAAGAGAGGACTGCGGCCCTCTTGATGTTGTCTACTCCCAGGACCTAAATGCAGAAATGAGACTTCTTTTAAGCATTGTCAATCGGGTCCTATTCCCCAAAACCGGTCGCTTCGATTTTGTTTCGGAGCGTGATTTAGTCATAATGCACCATATCCTACTAGGGATCCCCCTAAACCTCCCTAGACTCATGCTAAATTACATTGCCCAATGTCATAGGTATTCTAGGTTTAGTATACCCTATGGCATGATCTTTACCTTAATATTTAAACACTTCAAGGTTCCCATTCCACCAAATGAACCTGCAAAGGCCCTAAGAAACACCGATTATTACAATGAGGGCTCAATGAGAAGAATGGAATTTCACAAGATAGATGGGTCGTGGGTCAAGGTTCCAAAAAGAAAAGCACAAACCATAGAGCCTGAAATCCCACATCATGAGCCTGACCATCACTCTCCTCCACCTAGCCACATGGACATCCCTGATATTCCCTCCAGCTCAGCTGGACCTTCCACATCCATGCCACAACCTCCTCCAGTCAGTGGGACCTCCTTCCTATCAGAGGAGCAGATGCACACTTTAGCATCTGTTATTTGTCAGCAGATGAGGGAGGAGATGAGATCCATGATGACTGCAGAGCTGGCCCCCATCAGACAAGAGCTGAAGGAAATTAGAGCTCAAATTGAAGCCACAGAGCAGCAAATAGTTGGGGTAGGTGCCACCCAAACATTCAGATCGATAGAGCTCAAAGACAGCTTGAAGGCCATTTCCGAGAGTCTCAAAGAGTTGACAAAGCCAGATGGCAATGTGGGCACCCTAGTTGCCCAACTTAGAGGCAGAATTGAGATGGCAACCTTAGAGTTTGAAGCACTTGTGGCAGGTTTCCACAAGTCACAGGGAGATCACTTTAAGACTCTCATGGATTCTATCAATGGCTTCATAGATGCAGCCTGTAAGGCTTATGCACAAAGTACAATGCCCCATGAGCAACGACGCCGATGATGGATATCCTATAGGATCTTCTTTTTGTAAATCCTAGGCCATTGTGAAACACTTTTGTACTAGAAATCAATACTTGTTATGACTCTTCCTTTTGTACTTGAAATCAATACTCTTATGTACTAACTTCAAAGACTTACAATGACATATGAATGAATACAATTTCTTTTTAAAATCTTGTGTACATTGCCAATTCTGTGTATGTGTTTGATTGTGTGATACAAAGAAACAGGGGGAGCACATCTTGTGATAACTATGTTAAACTAAACGATGAGTATGAAATGAATTCCACAAACAAAGGGGGAGTAATATGAATGACTGAACT